>NC_050458.1:33240847-33559180 GCF_903995425.1 Onychomys torridus | reverse complement strand
CATCAGAGGTTTAAGAAATACTGCTCTGGGGTTGGGGATTTAGCTCAGTGGTAGAGCGCTTGCCTAGAAATACTGGTCTGAGACTCAAAGGGTATAGCTTCAGTCTTAATGTTCTATTCCTGGGACATCATTACAATCAGAATGGAAGAAGATGGTTGCTGTCCTTGTTTGCATCCTATAGCTGTGATAAAAAATACTAACCAAGTCCCACTCCAGATAAAGAGCTGATTTCATCTTACAGTTTATAGTCCATTGTGAAGGGAAGTCAGGGCAGGAACTCAAGGCAGGAGCTTAAGCAGAGCAGGAAGGACTGCTGCTTACTCGCTTGCTCAGGCTACTTTTTTAAACAACCCAGGACTACCTGCCCAGGGGTGGTACCACTTATAGTGGGCTAGATCCTCCCACGTCAATCATTAATCAAGAAAATGTCCCACAGGCTCACCTATAGGCCATCTGATGGAGGTATTTTTCTCAGTTGAGTTTCCCTCTTCTTGGGTTACTCTAGCTTGCATTGATTTGACAAAAATAAACAAAGTCAAAAAAAAAAACAAAAACCCAAACCCTCAAACCAATAAAAAAGCACACACACTTGAATTCTTCATGAGCCATTCCTGGCTCACAGTGGGCTCATGTTAGCAAGTTTTAAAATGCAGGGATAATGTGTGAGATGTGGCATTGACAACCAGAGACTCAGCTAACGAGATCACCATCCTTCCGAATTCTCCAGCCAGCTTTTGTGGCAGAGTCTCTGTCTTAGAGAAGACAAATAGCTTCTCATTTCTAGCCTTCTACTTAAGAGTGGCATCTCTAATCCTATGCCTGTTGCCTGCCAGGCAGCATTTGCAGGAATGGCAGAATAAGGGATGGGCTGCCCTTCACCCAGTGCGGGAAGTTACCATTTGGTCTGGCTCATGCCTCCATTTCTGGCCACAGCCTGGGAATCCAACCCCTAGCCAAACAGATGGACAATGGTACTTATGAAATAAAGATATTCATGTAAATATCATAGCACAAGTTGATGTTTGGCTGAACTAAAAGATGGCAAACAGGCCAGTACATGGTATTAACAGCTGGGAAGATAATTTACTGCATTAACGACTTCTCCCAGCAAGCAGCTGTCTGGAGGACAGAGAGCCAGGATCAAATTCATTTTCTTGATCAGCGAAGCTGAATACAGAGGTGACACCTGGTACACAGAGCCTGATGAATCACACAACTCGTAAATCACATGACTGTGATAGGAAAATCCCAGGGTGCTTACACTGGATGCAGCTCTCTCGGAAGGCAGCTTTCCAGCAAAATTTAAGTAGCTTTGTACTCATTTATCATAGCTTGAGGGCCTACCATGTGTCACCTTGCTAGTGCTGAGACTAGAGATACGATGCAGTGCAATTACTCTCATTTAAATAGAATCTATTTAGAGGGGCAGAGTCATAACACGGCATTGTAGAGACTTGTGCTAGGAATGCTCACTCTGCAAGTGGGTCCAAATGCTTGTACAGGGTTAAGACCCCATAAAGAAGATGATATTTAATAAAAAATGAACCAGTCAGTCTAGGCAAGCAAAGAGCATGAGCAGTAGTATGAAATTTGGAGAACTTTGATTAGCAGGATAACAAACAGGCTTAGGGATGCCAAAAAAAAAAAAAAAATTATAATAATGCACTCAAAGGTGAGGTGAGGATAGTAGCCATAGATCTCCTCCAGGTCTTGGGGATATATATATATATGGTTTTTCGAGACAGGGTTTCTCTGTGTAGCTTTGTGCCTTTCCTGGAACTCACTCTGTAGCCCAGGCTGGCCTCGAACTCACAGAAATCCACCTGCCTCTGCCTCCCGAGTGCTGGGATTAAAGGCGTGCACCATGTTTTTATACTTCCATTTGATTTCACATGGAGATGGATTCAGGAACCAGGAGCTGAAGGAGGGCTTCAGATGGAGAATTCATTCAGAAGGCTAGCAGGCTGCTGAGAGGGAGGACTAGGAGGATCACAAAGAGACCAAAACAGGGATGACCCATGCACAGCCCATCAAAGGAGAATTATGGATGTACAATAGGTGAAGAGAATTGGCACAGGTCATGTGACACAAATGGATAGGACTGCGAATTGAGTCAAGTGACATTTGCATGGTTTAATTGAAGCCTGTCAGCCCTCATACTGAAAGAGAGCCAAGGGGGAACATCTGTTTGCGGAATCACACAGCCAAGGATACCAAAGAGCAGAGGTTTCTCTCCCTCCAATGTCAGGCAGCAAGACTCTCAAGTTGTAGCTGGCCTCTGATGGCTGCCTCTCTAGGGTGCTGTGGAGCCTAACAGCCTGCTGCCGCTTTCTGTCTTCAGACCAGATGAGCACCTTCTTGCCGGACTACAGCTCTTCAATACGCAGTCATTGTTTAAAACACTGGAGCACATTCAAAATTTAGAGTCCATCTTTTCGCCATCCATTCTCCAAACCCAGTTTCTCCCCCTTCTAAGTCTTAAGGTTCCTATGTATAAATTACAGGATATTCTTATTCTCCACTCACTTACTCTCTATGTCCTTAATGATACATTTCCTAGGGTTGGTATAACAGAATGCCATTAACATGTGGCTTAAAATCATGGAAGTTATTTTGTCAGTTCTGGAGGTCAGCATCTGAAACATATGGCTCTGGGGCCTTGCTTACCCAGAAGGCTCCACTTCCATAGTTTCTTGTGGTGCTGGCATTCCTTGGTAGTCTTTAGCCTGCCTGCGAGGTGTAACATTCTGGTCTCTGCTACACTTGTCACATGGCTGACTCTCTTTGTGTTCCTGCATCCAACATTCCCTCTTTTTCTAAGACACTGGCTTAGTGGCCATTGTAATTTATTATGACTGATTTTAAACTTGACTATATCTGCAAAGATCTTGTTTCTAAGTGAGGCTGAGAGTGTACATACTGCAGATTATCTCTGAACTTACATTTTGAACTTATCTTTTGCAGAGATGGAGTTTGACCTACACCATTTTTGTTCCAATCTTCACTGACTCCTGACTAGACAAACTTTCCTGGCTTGCCAAACACTCTATATCACTCCAGAATCACATTGCCTTCTTGTAATTGTTATTTTCTCATAAATGTGATAAGATTCACCACCACCCCCAGACTCCAAGAAGGAAGGGCTTATTTTGGCTTGTGATTTAAGAAGAGATACACTACATCATGACAAAGAAGGCAGCTGGCCACACTGGACTAACAGAAAGTGGAGAACAGACTGAAAGTGAGCCTGGGCTATAAAACAGACCCACTCTCAGTAACCAGCTTCTGCCAGCCAGGCTTTATTCTGTAATGGTTCTACAGGCTCCAGAAACAATGTCAACATCTGGAGGCCAAGTGTTCAAACACACAAGCCAGCACATTCAAATCACAACTTTTTATTCTTCCAGGAGAGAGAACATTCCAAAACATGAATTATCTCTTTCTCCCTCGATGTTTTTTATGTCTGCCTCATCCAGGCAAGCACCCTCAGAGTGTATGATTCCTCGGTCCCTACTAATCTTTCTACATTCTCTTCTCAAATTCTGTTATTTAGAAAAGACAAAACACAACTGCATCAATACCTGCCTCTTCATGTCCCTGAGCCTTTGTACCTCCTGTTTTCTCCATTTGAAATGCTCATTTTGCTTCATGTTCTCAGCAATCTCTAATCATTATATTCATCTCAGCCATGGTGTCTTATTACAGCAGTAGGAAACTAATCAAGACAGGCTCAGGGGAATATGTTTTAGAAGATTTATTATTATTATTATTATTATTATTATTATTATTATTATTATTATTTTGAACCAGTCACCTTTTATTGGACATTAGTTCTCAGTCAGAATATAAAGATTCAGCCACAGCTAAATTTGTCATGGATGGGAACTAGGCAGCTGGTTTTGCTTAGGGGTGCAGTGCTCTTCATACTGGCCCTCCTTAGTGGTACTTGAATCACACTCATGTTGAGTTGTAAGAAATGTAGTAGCTGAGAAGCAGGTAGGCTGTCAGCATCACGTTAAGCTCCACAATGCTGCTTTCCCAGATGTTGATGTACTTCTTGTAATCCTGGTAGTAAACCCTCTGAAAGGCTCCCACAGTAACCCTGGGGGTGAACATCAACATCCAGGTTGGCAGTGTAACTTCCATGAGCTTCTTTTTTTTCAGGGGCACAATGATGCATGCCATTTGCAGTCCTAGTGTCTGCAAAGTCCTAGATTATTTATATTAAATTACATGTATGTGCCAGGTGGTGGTGGTGCACACCTTTAATTCTAGCACTCAGGAGGCAGAGGCAGGTGGATCTCTGTGAGTTCGAGGCTACAGAGTGAGTTCCAGGAAAGGCACAAAGCTATATAGAGAAACCCTGTTTCGGAAAAAAAAAAATCACATGTATGTCTATGTGTGGGTATGTGAACTTCGATGCAGGTGCTTGAGGAGACCAGAGGTTCAAATTCCCCCAGAGGTGGAATTACAGGTGCTTGTGAGGCAACTGATGTGGGTGTAGGAACTGAACTTAGGTCCTCTGGAAGAGCAGCATGTGTTTTAAATTACCGACCCACCTCTCCAGCCCCAAAGGACATACATATTAACTTACTTTTAGGACTTCTAGTCTACACAACAGAGGTATTCTGCTTGTTTGGTGACCATACAATTGAAATGAGGGAGCAAAATCTTGTTGCAGGCATTGACTCATGTTCTTACACTTGTTCACAGTGGGAGGAGATTTAGTTTTATAATCATTTTCAAAAGGTGGCAGAGTGGCCTGATTCTCCTGGAGGCTTCATCATCCATGCCTGGGGAATGCTACAATTCTCACAGAGATTAAAATCAACTGGAGAAGCCTGTAAAGTCTTTTTTGACCTAACTGTAGGAAAATTTATTTGTCTTCTCACTGAATAATTTAAAATTTATATGTCTTAAGCCTTGACTGAGCATTGCATTTTCTTCTTCAATACATAACTACACAACCCTTTCAGGTTATTACCTAGTAGCCCACTTTCTAAAGAACTTTGAACTGTAATTAAAGTACTGCATGGGGAGAAGATGGAATGTACATGGCCCCAGTCTTAATCTCTTGATAACCAGAAGTGGTGGGGTTGGGATTAATTTCTTTTCTTCTCCTTCTATTTTGAAAAAATTATTTAAAAATATTTTCACACAGTTTATTTTGATCATGTTTCTTTCCCTCCCATAACACCTCCCAGATTCTCCCCACCTCTCTACCTACTCAACTTTATGATCTTTCTCTTTCCTTTAAAAAAAAATCACAAAAATGAACATCAAAAATAATCAAAAGACCAATGAGACAGAGAGAGAGAGAGAGAGAGAGAGAGAGAAGAAAAGAAAGAGAAAGAAATTAAATAAATAAATAAATAAATAAATAAATAAAGAAAGAAAGAAAGAAAGAAAGAAAGAAACAAAGAAAGAAAACAGCTAGAACAAATGGTCTATACAAACACTGTCTTAGGGTTTCTTGTTGCTTTGAAGAGACACCATGACCATGGCAACTCTTATAAAGGAAAACATTTAATGGAGGGTGCTCACTTATAGTTTCTGAGGTTCAGTCCATTATCATGGTGGGGAGACTGGCAACATGCAGGCAGATACGGTGCTGGAGCTGAGAGTCCTACATCTTGACTCAGAGGCAACAGGAAGTTGACTGTCACACTGAGTGAAGCTTGAGAAAAGACTTCAAAGCCCGCCCCCACAGTGACACACTTCCTCCAACAAAGGCATACCTACTGCAATAAGGTCATATCTCCTAATAGTGCCACTACCTTTGAGAGTCATTTTCTTTCAAACCACCACAAACACACACAAAAAAACCAAACAACACCCCCCCCCCCTGAAAAAAACAAGTAAGTAAACAAAAACACAGAGTTCATTCTGTGTTGGCCTACTATTCCTTTCCTGGGCAGGGAGTCTGCCTTGGAGTGTTGTTGATACACACACACACACACACACACACACACACACACACACACACATATAGTGACACTTCATTAAGGAAAACTGATTTTCTCTTTGCCTGTGCATATAACAGGCTTTCTCAGACTGCCAGCCCCTGAATCAAGACACGGAGACTTATTTTTAGTTATGAATGCTCAGCCATATCTTATACTTGTCAAACTAGCTCTTATAGCTAAATTAACCTGTTTCTCTTCATCTACATTTTGCCTCAGGGCTTTTTACCTTTCTTTCATTCTGTATGTCCTACTCTATATCTGTCTGTGTGGCAGCTGTTTGGCTGGCCCTGGGCATCTCTCTCTCTTTATCATTTGTTCTGTTTCTTCTCTCTCATTCTCTAGAGTCTAGATTCATCCTCCTACTTATTCCCATCCTATCCCTCTCCTGCCTAGCTATTGGCCTCTCAGCTTTTTATTAGACAAATCAGGTGCCTTAGGAAGTCAAAGAAACACCTTTACATCATTAAACAAATGCAGCTTAAACAAATGTAACACATCTTTGCCTAGTTAAAGTAATAGTCCACAACAAGTGAGTATCAACTGAAAATAGTTTCTTGGTTAGGGGTGGGACCCCTGTCTACAACCTCCTTTCTCGGTGCTAGGAATCCACCTATGGAGATCTTGTGTATCCTACCATAGCTGGTGTGAGCTCATATGTGCATCAATACTCTGGCTTTTACCATCTTTCTGTCTCCTCTTCTGCATAGAGCCTTGAACCTGGAGGAGAGAGGGGTTCTTTGTCTAACAGTCCTAGCTGTCCTGGAACTTGCTTTGTAGACCAAGCTGGTCTCAAACACAGAGATCTGTCTGCCTCTGCCTCCCAAGTGCTGGGATTAAAGGTGTGTGCCACCCCCTGGTGGGGTGAGAGGTTTGATGAGAACATCCCATTTAGGATTGAGTGCAATTTTGGATGAATTTCTTTACATTCAGAGAAAAAGACTTTTCCCTTAGGATGGCAGTAGGTCTTATATAACTTAATGTGTACAAGTACATGGTTCTGTACTTGACACAAAATGGGTAGTCAGCAAATGCAGGTTCTCTTGCAAAGATGGATGCACTTCTCTTAAAAAGTTTAAATTTTATTTTATTTTATGTGTATGGGTGTTTTGCTTACATATCTGCTCACAAAGGCTAGAAGAGGGTGCCATATCTCCTGGAACTGGAAGGTATGGATGATTATAACCTGCCATGTAAGTGCTAAGAACTGAATTTGGGTCCTCTGGAAGAGCAGCTAGCACTCTTAACAACAGAGCCATTTCGCTAGTCCCAAGGTAGACTTCGTGTGTGTGTGTGTGTGTGTGTGTGTGTGTATTTATTTGTGTGTGAGTGCATACATACATATGGAGGCCAATGATCAATGTTATATATGTTTCTAAATTGTTCTCTACATTATTTCTTGAGATAGTCTTTCACTGAACCTGGAGCTCTGGCCCATAGGTTCTGAGGATCCTCCTATCTTTGCCTCCCCAGAACTGTGATTATAGTAATGCCCCACCATGTTTGTCTTTTATGTGGATTTTGGGGATATGAACTCAGGTCCTCAAGCTTGTGTGCCAAGTGTTTTGTTAACTGAGCACTCTCCTCAGCTCCCAGAAGCCTTCTTTATACATCCAGCCCACATCCTTTTGGATTGGGAATCATAGCCATAGAAAGCATTTATTGGTGAAAATGTTTCTGTTTTGATGGGTTAGTAGTTCTGATAACATTAAGAGGTGCAAGTTGACTGAATGTTTTATTCCTTAAAGCAAGGTCATTGAAGATCTTAATAGTTTTATTAAGATGTAGAGTCCTCAGCCATGGTCTGAACATCTATGTTTCTAAGAGGCTGCAGATGTTGCCAGGGCTGGTAATCATGGTTAATATTGAGAAGATCTTTAATGAGGAGTCCTACCAGTATCATATGCTTACTGGTAGAGTAGTTACCCCATTCCTAGACAACCTGACACTACAACCCCTTTCTATTCAGGCCATTCTTGTGGCTAGTAGCTGTTGAATGAACTTGTAGCAGGAAGTGATGAATGTCTGCTTATAGATACCCTGTGATTTTATTACTTATTCTCTTTCTTTGCCTGTCAGCAAGCTGCACATTAAATCTCTCAGCAGAAGTGCCTTGAAGACACAGTCATCATAATCATAGGGAAGGCATTGTGATCCCTGATCCACAACTTAGAGTACAACTTATTACCTGGGATACCTAATTAGACAATGGCCACATAGGACCTGTTTGTAGGAACTTGATGCAGTTTCAGTTGGTTGTTACAACAGAAGGCCTAATTCCCTGACTATGACAATGGTATGCTAAGCTTTTCCCTTAGTCCTTGGAGTAAGATGCTTGGCAACAGAACTTCTGGGTCTCATGTTTCAGACACTTTTATACATTAATTCCATTGTTTTGGTGACTATTAACATTTTGTGGGGTCTGTCACTTGAAAACAATTGAGAAACACTAAGAGGAACCAGCCTGAACTAAAGTCTTAGGAAACTCCAGCATTGCATTGTGGGCTTGTTGCTGTTCAGGACGTCACCCCATCCATCTTCATTACTTTCCTTTGTACCAGTTTTCTCAAGCATCCTGCCTCTGGTAATGGGACTGTTTTATAAGCCTTATGTTCAAAAGCTTCAGTGAGCTGGGGAGTGTTAAGGTAGAGTAGATTGAGTGTGACTATTTGATGGGAACAGAAGAAATCCCGAGGTAGACACAGCACACTGGAGGCAAAGACTAAAGAACAACCCAAAGCATCATCGGCTAGATTTACAAATCAGAAATGGAACTCATTCTGAGAAATCAATTGAGTGTCATGGAATATTTATGGGTCCCTGCTGCTGGCAAGCATTTCATTCAGTTAACGTGCCCTCGTTTACAACCCTGCTGCCTGGGCTTAGATGCTTGATCCCTCTCCATCTTCTTATGATTACAAGCAAGGTTGCTGGCTACTCTCTGATGGAATTTTTCAATTCTCCTTGAATGACCTGGAATAATGGATTTCTTTTTCTTGATCATCAGACACCCTAGTGTCTTGCCGAGCTTTGGTGCCATCCTTGTGAGTAGAATCATTCAGGGGCTGTGGTCTTCAAAAATGAAAACATATTTCATAAAAATTGTAGAATCATGCATTTGTAGGATAGGATGCTTAGTGTCTCTTCTTCATTTTATAGACCAAGTTCCAGAAAGAAAAGTCATATGTGAAAAGGGTACAAGCCTTGCAACTGGGACTAGTCCTGCTTTGATTTATAGAATGTGATCATCATAATTCAACCTCTCTAAGGAAAATAATTATACCAATGACAGGTGGACACTCAGTGTGTCACTGTGTGTCTAAGTTCTATTTTGTCTCCTCAAAAGGGGACTCAGTAAATGCTGCTGAAATGAGAATTGCTCCTTCTTTTGGACATATTGCAGCATCCTTTGGGTAGATGTCATGAAATATTTAGAGAAATATGGAAACATTGTGCTGTATGGCATTGAATAGAGAAGGAACACAGCTATTCTCTCAACTTTCTATGTCTAGTTATTTTAATATCAGCTTTTCTGAAAGACTTAGTCCTGAACATTGGGAAAAGAGCCAATAAATTTTGCTGAGTGAACTTGGCCTCATGGGTAGCAGCAAGTTTTTATGTATTCACACATCTCATATTTAAAGCTAAACCACATCTTAGTAATTAACCTTGAGTCTCCAGCCATGAGCACAGGAGCTGGCTCACAGTAGGTCCTCAACAAGTATAGCAAAGAGGATGACTGAAAGATGCCTTCAACTTCTCTAGAATCAAGATATCAGAGTCATATGGCATTGGTGTTTATCAAAACCCAGTAAACCTCATGGGTTCACAGAGAAAACTCTCAGGAAGTCTCCTAAGTCTATATGTAGACTATCCTTAATTGGAGTTGAGGCAAGACCAGATGTTACATGTTCTTTTTAGCTTCCCATGAACCACATGTGTGTTCTGAGGGGACAGGGCCTCATAGGTCACCCCAGTATACTAGGGATCTAAGAGGGAAAATTGACCCTCTTCATGCCATTGAGTTTTCCTGTTTGACTATTCATTATTTCTCCTGACTTTAATAACTGTCTCAGCTGGAAATGAGAAAGAATAATGAACCATTAATTTACATTCAAGACACTAATTAAAAAGGCACAGTTTTGTTTTGTGAGTTGTGCTGATGACTTAATTATAGCAAGACTGTGAAAACAACTTCTCATTTTGAGGCTTACAAGTGACTGCAACTTAAAAACATGTAGTGCTCACCATGGGCATGTGGGAGTGTAGGGGAGAAGCAGGTAGGAAGAACACAAGGTCCTTGGGGTGGTCAGCTTCTAGTTCCAGGTCTCCTTGTCATTGATGGGATGATGTCAGATAAACAGCTTCATCTCTGGTCCTACGTCTTCCAAATGGGATACAGATACAGCCTGACTCTTATGTACTGTGAGAACCATATTTACTCTATGCTGCACTGTCATGTAGTTGTCTCAACTTTCATATCTTATTGACTGTTGAACCTGGTCTACTTGGATTTATAGCATTAATAGTGACACTGGGTCTTGCCAAGTAGCCTCAGTGTCTGTCATTTGGAAGAAAAGACAACTAATTTTTTGTTGGAAAATAAGCTTGAACCAAAGCGAGTGGGTATGCATTAAATGGGACTGACATTTATTGAGCATCTCCCTTAAGCTGGTAACATTCTAACCATCTCATTTAATCTTTTCATTGTGGCAGACGTACCTGCCCTATTTTATCAATGAAGACTCTCAGGTTCTGAATGTGTAAATGGCTTGACTAAAGGAATGCACTCATCCCATGCAGTATTGAGGTTAGAATCACAGAAGGCTGACTTTTAAGAAGATCCCTTCCATCACAGCAGATTGTCAGTCAGACTTACACTTGACAGATAGAGCTTCCTAACAACTGTAATCACCCATAAATTACATGGCATTTCTCATTTTGTAGTATACTCACTGTGCCCGGGTGGATCCATCAGCTCTCCTTCCTTACCTTTAAAAGAACAATGTGAAAATTTCCCTTTTCTTATCTGAGGTTGTCTGTACCTTCCACTAAACTTCAGGGAAGACATTTTTTGAAACATTCATTCGTTTGCTAATATGTTTAGTATTTGTTGTCCAGAAAGTTGAGAAGCTTTGTGTTTTCCAGCCATGAACTAGGAAGAATAATGCTATAGGCATGGCTCCCAAGAAGCTCCCAAGAGTAGGGCCTGAGAAAGGACCCTGAATATTCTATTCTACTTTTCCTGTTGTGTTATGGCTAGGCATTCTGACCAGCATCTAAGAATTCATTTATCAAGTGCATCTCAGTGACTCTCAGGGTTCTGCTTTTAATCCTTCAACCTATTGTAGGCATTATGGAAAAAATGATGAAGGAACAGAAAAGAACTGATTAATATAAAATTATATGACTAGCAGGTATTTATTCTTATGGTAGAAGCCACTGTATTTTCAAAGGAAACCCAGGAGAAGGAATATCACTCTCATCATGGGAACAGAAAAGCAATGGCATGAATCAGGAGAAGATGCTGAAGAGTCAGCTGAAGAAACAGATGTAGACAGTGTGATGGATAGGCAAGAAAATTATACACAGAGATTCAGTAGGGAATAGTAGACTTTATGCATATTCCACATCTTAGGATAGGGTCTATCATCTGCATGTAATAAAATGTATGAACAAATGCATATGTACACATATTCACAGATATATATGTTAATTTGTTTACATAGTATATGCATAACAAAGAATAATAATATCATAGCAATAAGCATATCATAATTTCTTTAGCACTCCAGGTATTGTTTTACACACATTTTTCTTTTGTTATGTTGTGTTGAACTCCATTCTCTCTCTATGCCATATTCTGGTTCTTTTTTTAAAAACAATATTGGACAGAATATATTTAGCACATGTCAAGTTCTAAGTTTAATACCCTATACTGAAAACCAAGTCAATATAACAAAATATCATGTTCAAAGACCAGAGAGAAATAAGATCCAGGATGCCCTCTATTTGATGGGCAAATCTCTGTGCTGACAGTACTTGTGCTGCTGCTGGCCTAAGGAGAAGATTATTCAAAGAATCTGCCAAGATCTCATGTCCTAGATCTTACCATCCGATCTTTTGTGGGGATAGATAGATGGTAGAGGGTCCCCAGCAGTCAAATCTGTCATTCAAGAGGAGTGAGTCTGGGGATGTTTTCCATGAGGACAGAAACAAGAGTCTTTGTGTAGTAACCCATCTTACTTCTATTAGCTTCCTTTCCATGATTTCTCCTGTTCCTTTTTGCAGTGTATGTTAGTTGTACAAAATAATAGATTTCATTGTGACATTTACTTACATGTACATAATATACCTTGATAATATCTTCACACACACACACACACACACACACACACACACACACACACACACACGCACACACGCACACACGCATTTCCTTTTCTTCTTCCTCTGGCTCCTTTCCTCTTTCCTAATAGTCTCCTTTCTGCTTCCTCCTATTCTTATGATGAGAGATAAAAAGTTATCAAATAAGCATGATTTCTAAATAAATAGGACTTTCCCTTGTATTACAATGTGTACTGGTTAAAAATGATACTAAAAAGGCAAATAAGTATCAGTGAGCCTATATAACAGCTAAAAACCTAGTATAGGCCATACACTCCTCTCATTTCCCTGAGCATCCTTTTCATTATTCTAAGATAACTACAGTGGCATTTTGAGAATAAACTACTAATTTGGAATTTGGTCTATAAGTTAAAAAGATACTTGCATGACTATAATCAGGCAGCAGAGGGCAAGAAGACCGCTGAGTGTTCAAGACCACTGTATCCAAATAGAAAGTTCCAGGCAGCTAGTCAGGGCTACATAGTAAGACTGTCTCATAAAAACAAACAAAGACTGTAAGACTCTGTCTCATAAAAACAAACAAAGACTGGGCAGAGAGACTCAAGCATATAATCCTAGCATTTGGGAGGATAACACAAGATGATTATATGAGTTGGAGGACAGTTTGGGGCTATATAGTAGGCTCCGGACAAGCTTGGATTACAATGTTAGACCCCCATCTCAAAAATTCAAGATATTTCAGTGTTCAGGAACACTGGCTTCTCTTCCAGAGGACCGAGATTCAATCCCCAGCATGTACATGGTGGCTTACAACCGTTTGTAGCTCAAGCCTCAGAGGATCTGAGGCCTTCTTATGACCTCCACAGGCACCAGGGATGCACATAATGCACAGGCATTTATGCAGACAAAATACCCACCCACCCCCAAGCAAATTAAAAAAAATTCAAACCAAGCTAAGAAGAGACAAACAGACAAAAAACAACAGCCAAAGCATATACTAGAGAACACAAAAGCAAACTGTGCTGAAATGTAGTAGTTTGCTATTCTTGGACTCAACATCTGTGTGTTTACAAGATATGCTTTTTAAAACTATGATTATACTTCATTCATTTTATGTAGAAAACATTCATTTGGTGGAAAAAAAGACATTATTTCTTCACCTGTTGATCATATTTGAGTTGCCTCCAGGCCGCTATGTTAAATATTTGGATATTTTCCAGTTGTTGGTACTAGATATTTGGATTGTTTCCAGTATCTGCTGTTAGAACATTTTTGTTTATCTACTAGTAAATATACATAAGAATCATCTAGATCTCTTAGTAGTCCTTTGAGGGTATCCATTAAAGAATTCCTCATGAAAATGGCAAGTGTATTTGTGATCAAATTTTCAAGGTGTTCCAGGGACTTCTGTGTGCTCATAGATCTCAATTCTTTTGATGATACCAGAAGACCACTTTCCAGCCTTTGCAATAGTATAGGATCATGTGGTTGGTGTGATGCCCGTGTTGGCAATAGAGCTCCCATCACACCTGGCTATATAGCATTTCGCATAACCTCTCTAACGGAAAGCTTTGTTCTCTGAGGGGGCAGAGTCAGTGGTGGCTAGAACCTGGATCCCTTTGTTACCAGTTGGAGGATGGAGCTTTGGTTAGAGCACACACACCAAGACTACAGGTAATTCCAGGAGACCTTTGAGATTTACAAACTAATGCTATCATTTTTAGCGTAGTCTATCTAACATGCATTATAATGACAAGTTGTTTTCTTAATTATGTTCTCACCTGCTATTTATAAGAATTTTGCTACATCACATCCTCAATAACACTTATCTTAAGGCTTCTTAATATTTACTCATCAACTAAGTGAAGTGTGTTATCTCATTCTGGTCCTGATCTGAACTGTCTTGATTACCACTGAAGGGTGTTGATGGGCACTTAACGTTTCTTCTCGTCTGAAATATCCATTTATGACTCTTATCTTTTATTCTCTGCTTAGCTTCTTGTGTTTTTGCACTCACTCCAATTACAGACGATAACCTTTGTGTGCACGTGTATGGTAGAGTCAGAGAAGTAGCCTCAAACTTTGGGTAGCAATTCCTCTTCCCTCTCTGCTTTTCTCTCCTCCTCTTCTTCCTTTCCTTCTCTTCTCCTTCTGCTCTCCTTTTCCTCTCTCTTCTCTGTGGTTTAGAAACAAAATAAAGAAATACCACTTTTATTCTATATGTTGCCCATGTGATTTTGAACTTATCCCACTTATCCTGACAAATGAATAAATAGTTTGTCACCTTTCTCTTAGGGGAAAAAAAAAAAGACATCGACCCTAACCATGTGGAAGGCACCAGTTTAAAATCTAGAAACTGGCTGAACACTGATACTGGTCAGATAGATGCTGATGTGAAAGACACGGGACTAGAGGCAGAGGCTTGGCTCTTGACACTTTAGAGAAAGAAGAAATACGTTTTGGATTTAGGAAAACTAGGCTACATGATCCAGTCTACTTTATGTGTGCTTTACATTGGAGTCTTGGGATGAAATTACAGCTAAAGAAAATGTGCTCTCATTGGCCAAGTGGGTTCTCTGTATATGCCTTCCTCGGGGACCTTGTAGGACGAACCTTTCTGGGTACAGAGATATGTCTTGACAGGACTGCAAATTCTTAGAAGTCTGGACAATTACCATTTAATAGCACCTTTCATTTCAAATTGTACCAGCAGCCTTGAGTGATGCAACCACAGGCCCAGCTCTTGGCTCTGGTGCTCTCTGTAGAGCAGCTTCCAGATGGATGTTTCCTTTATTCTAGGCTGATATGCTACGCAGGCTGTATGTCCAGCACTAAAACATCTGCCTCATTGCTTGACGTTGTCTTTTGGAGCTTTTACCATTTACCCACACTCTCCTTGGAAATTTGCTCCTGATGCTACTTTTATTACAGAGACAACTGAGATAATTTGAGGTAATTTTAGGAAAGCCCTCTGCAGATTCCATGTGTGGAAGAATGACTTCACATCGGGCTTCCAATTTGGAAACAATTAAAACTATTGTTATTTAAACTAAGCCTGCTTTGGTTTAGTGCTGGAGAAGCAATACACAAATTATAATAGTCAAATCAAAAGCCCAGGTGAGTTTCGTTTCACTTTATTTCTGAGGTGCATGATAGCAGTCAGTGTCAGTATCTGGTAGAAAAGCAGAGCAAAATATGTTCATTTTCAGTTAAGGTGAGTGATAGATGAAGTTCTCAATAAAGATTTGAACAAATTCTTTCCTGAAATCTGTTTTATCATCTCATGTTGTTACCCAAAATGTTGCCCACATCATCATGGAGGTTCACATTTCAAATGGGCAAGAACATCTCTGCAACAATTTGGCAGTCAGGAAGACGTTATCTTTCTGTACAGAGCAACAGGAAATGCAGTGCAGATAATCTATATGGCTGATAAAACAGCTCCATCAGGGTTCTGTTTTCCAAGAACTTCGCCTCTATATTCTTAATGAGCAAATAACATGGGGTTTTATTTGTTTGTTTGTGTTTTAGGCCCCAGGGTCAAAATATCTAGCTTTCTCTCTACATTTCTCACAAGGCAACCTCTACCAGAATTTAAGTAAGCAGTGCCATTTTAGCTTCAAGGAACTTGCTTTTATTTTTAATTAAAGCTGTTGCATTTTACATGGCAAATCTCATGTCTGATTATATCTTTTCTCTGCCTAGGGGATGTGAGTTAGCATCACCATCTCTGCCATCAATGATAATAATCACCATCTGTATCTATTATCGGCTGCTACTTAACAGATTACCTACAAATCTACTGGCTTAAAGCCATAGTATGTATTAATTATATCTTATCATTTCTATGAGACTCCACTTTGGAAAAGACTTAGGGAGGCAGTCTGGCCATGTGGCCCTTTTGAAAGTGGAATTATGGTGTAGTTTGAGGCTACAGTCATTTAAGACTTGCCTGAGGATGGAGGACTCATTTCTACAGAGACTGCAATAGCTGCAAAGTGTTATTGGTTGTTAGCAGGAGTCCTCACTCTCCTGCTGTGGGAGCCCACTCCCACCTTGTGAAGGGTTCTTAGGTGGAGGAGAGAGAAATTAAGAAATGACAAATAGAAAGAGAGACCTAGACGGCAAGAAGAAAGACAGAAACACAGGATAGCTTAGGGAGGGCCTGGGTCAATACCTACCAGCCTCATCCTTTATTGAAAAGGGCTTTTTAGAACATGCCAAGGGTAGGAGCAAAAGACCTCTCCCTTGCAAGATCAAAGCACATCACACAGCCAAGTGTAGTCCCTTCCAAACACCTGGAAACCACACCCGTGGTCAAATGATCTCCTTATGCAGCCATACTGGGTAAAGCAAGCTCAGATTCTCAGACCCTGGGTAATTTCTCACTAGGAAGCCTCTGTGGGTCCCCACACTTAGCCATGTTCTTCTCCATAGAGTTCCTGCTAGCTTGCTTGTCCCCTCAAGCAAGTAGGAATGTCCAATATCTTGGAAGTCACACAACATCTTTGTCTTTTTAGCCCGTTAGTTATGTGGATCAGCCCTGCTGGGTGTAGAGGAGTCTACACCAGGGTGTGGCATCCAGGAGATTTGGCTTACTGGTGGCATCTTGGAGGTTGTATGTCACACCATCATCTACTTTTGAGTGAATGAATGACTTCATCAATGAGGAATATACAAACATCCAGGCAAAGAGCTCTCTAGACAGACTTTCTTAGAGGGGAAGATTGTCTGTCTTTTTCACTCCTGACATGTCATTCTTTAGTTTTTAGTTGGAAAGAGGCAACAATAATTTCTATCTAAACTTAATGCCAATTAACATGGTAATTACAAGACAGTAGCTAGTCTTACATGATAATTGATGATAATTGCTTCCTGTTTTAATTGGGGTATAAACAAATCTATGCCATAGGAACTCAAACATCTTCTCAAAGGAAAGGGAAAAAACTCAAATGAGGAAATTTGTCAAAGTCACTTGTTAGCTGATAAGGAGTTAACAGATCCATCTTACATGTCTACAAATCATGAAAGCATCTGCTGATGATGTTCAGCACTTTCTGTGAGCTGGCAAGGACTCCAGTGAAAATGAGAACACCAGGCTGGCTCCAAGTTGTTGCTGGGATATGTACTGCAGCTCAGCTTCTCCCAGAAGTAGTGCCATTGTGCTGAAGTATTGGTGGAAGTATCAAGATAACTCCACATAGTTAAAATGGAGGTTTATTTTGTGGGGTAACTTACAAGTAAAGGGATAGGTTACAGGGTCTGGGAAAGTTGTAGCGCAGTCCAGTGGTATTCTCTGGAGAATTCTCCTCGGTCTACCTCCAGCATCCAGGATCCAGGAACCAAGAGAGCTGGCACATCTGGATTTCAGGCCTTCAGGGCTCCTGTCTCGGCCCTGTCTTGTAGGTGTGACAGTTACTGGGAGCCTCAATGTGGGTAGTACCTCCAGGTCAAAGCCGGAACAGCTACCCACTACACTGAAGTATATAAATGCTGCCAGCTCTGGAGTCCATAGGAAGCTCATCCATCAGTCACTAACAGGTCTTTCCTCTACTGCTGCTTGTATTCTCCAAAAAGAAGAGCTCCAAACAAAATCAGGATAAGTGCCTAGTTTTTGTCCTGGTTTTTAGGAAAATTCTCTGGAAGTCTGTGTATTATAGCATTCTATTTTTGCTTCACGTCAAATTTCAGAATCTATGATTCACTGATTTCTATGGCATTTCAGTGAAAGCCAATAATAATCTTAACCCTTTTTCATTTTTGCATAGCCCACTTAGCCAAGAAAAAGATGTCTAAGAAGCATGGCACGGGGACATGGCAGGGACATTTGTCCTTTCTATTTCCCCGAGGACATGGGCCTCAAGAATCAATGGATATTTTGAATTATGAAAAATGAGTACCAGTGGTAAAATACCCCTGGAAGTTGGTATCCTAGATCTAAGCTATTCCAGTCAGGAAGCAGAGCTGATAGCCATTGAGATGGATGTGGAGTGGAGGGATGCTTCCAGGAGATGGTGGAGGTGATGCTTCATCAGTATATTCCCTGTTCTTCTTTCTTTAAATAGGGTTACCAGACACTAAAAAGGGAAAGGGACCTATGTCATATCTGGTGACTAAAGATGTCACTACTATAAAATGTATAACTTTACAAAGTAGGCAAAAGTCTCTCAAGTGCTATCCTCTAGCATAAGAGTAATTAAGTGTAAATGTCCTTTATTGGTGAGGGGTGTACATTATGATTTGATGTCACTCTGTCTGGAGGCCAATCCCAGTTATGTTTGATTTCTTAGACCATGAACTCTTAACATGATTGCCCGGGTGTATTTGGTTGGTGGTCATGAATCCTATTCAGTTAAAACAATAACTTGTCTAGGTTGAATTTAGGAAAGACCCTCTACCCACCCAAATTTCCTCTCTACTTTCCTTCTTTCAGCTTTCCCTTTGGTTACTTTAATTCTTTTGTTCCATGGATATTAGTTTTCCTGGAGAAAAGGCCTTTTGAATTGGTGATTGACTTATATATTAAATTTCAAGTGCTTAGGACCAGGACAGTGAGTCCAGAGTTAGGATGATCTCACATGTTCTTCCAGTTTAGACTCTTGAATTAAGGAAGCTCAAAGGAGACTGTTGGCTCTGTTTCTAAGTAATTAAATGCCTGATGAATCCAGATGGGATCCTTGAAGGAACCTCAGTGATAAAACAAGAGTTGGAAGTGCTAACATTTACTTGTAGGTTTCTTTGTAACTTTCTTTGGATTGTACTAATTGCTAGTTACCATAACAAGTACACCTTGTGCTTTTCTTATGAAATTCATTTCTATGCTGTCATTTAGGGTGATGGAATGATGGGGACTTGTGTGGCATGGATTCATGGACTTTAGAGACATCCTTGGTGCTAGTATTCAGGAGGTAGAGGGTATAGGGGGAAAACAGGAGAAAATGGAAGATCATGACCAGGCTTTTGATTGTATGAGCATGATTTAGATGGGGGTCAGGGCACATCACTTCTGCCCCCATGTCATTGGCGAGAATTCCAACCCTCACTAGTGCTCAAATGGACAGCACATTCTTTAGGCTTCTTTGGAGTTCAATTGCTATCTAGAAATACTAAAATGGAGCTGTTATTAAAATTCAACTTTAGGACATTTATATGTGGTGTATTTTAAGTGGTCAAAATAACCCTCTATTCTTAAATCTTACCGCAGAATTTCTAATGACTTGTATTAGATAATTCATCTAAACACACTGGTGATGGGAAAATGTTTAGAAGTATATTTTCAACTTAATTGTATGCTTTTGGATTCCTATAATGAAATGATTGTTCAAATTACTTCAGAACCCTTTGAGGGAGATGATCTGAATGCCTAGCACTGGAGATGAAGTCTCCCATGGAGGTCACAATCCCAGTTCTGGTTGGAAGTAGATTAAAGCAGAGCCAAATGTCAGTGCATTAAGAGAAAAAGCCAGAGAGGAGGCTATGGTACATTTTGGTTTTGCTCCATCTCTTTGCTTTAGAAATGTTTTAAACAGTAGGTCTTTAGGGTCCTTATTCCCAGTATGTTGAGTTTGAGGGCCTTGGTTTCTTCTCAGTTTGGGACTCACAGAAACAAAAATATTATAATCTGGACTTTGTTAAGGAATTCAAACAATAGACCATCTGCATGTTGACAAGAAGGCAGCTTCAATTTTGGAAGCATTTACCAGCCTATCTTAGAATGTATTTAGTTCAACTATGCCATTCTGCTTAATCTTCTCTATCAATGATTTTGGAATTATTTCTTTTTGTCTGACACCACCTGACCATATGCTGCATGATTAAAATGAAAGTGTTATATTCTAATTCATCAAACTAAAATTATGGATTAGGATGGTATCCTGGTTATTTTGTGCACTCTTTATACAGTACTGGGGAAAGTTTTTAACTCCAAGCCTTAGTTTTCTGTCCACTAAACAGGGGTAATAATTAACCTTTTTCAGTATTGTCATGAGTATGTGATATGATAATGACCATGTAATAATTAATAGAATAAATGGCATGTGATAAACTCTCAATAATTACAACTTTGATTACTTCAATTCACCTTTCCAGGAATGCCTGTATTGTGTGTATCTTGTATTCAGGTCCTAGAAAACAATCACAGTTTACTTTTACTATTGCTGATTAGTGGAAATGCGTTTGTTAAGTTAGTTTCACCAGTGTTACTCAGCCTGAGTAATGCATAAGTTATAAATAAAATAAATCTATTTCTAATGCACTAGGAATTGAGTTATACAAGATCAAGGTGTTGGCAGGTGAGGTGTCTAGTGGAGGTCTGTTAGTAACAGATGACACCATTTAGGTGTGGTTGATTGGGTGAAACAACAGAAGAATGAACAGGGAATTAACACAAGGTCCTCACAAGATGAATGAACAGAACATAAGAGGATTGAATGCCTTAATCCATTTATGAGGCAGAGCCCTTTTGACTTAATTACTTCCTAAAAGTCTTACATCTTAATATCACCACAATGGGGATTATACTTCAACACAAATTTTAAAGGACTTGAGACAATATCACATGAAACTACCAGTACCTATATGTTATGTGGCACTATACCTGGTAAGATGTGGCCAGACATCTACTTATCCCAGATAGGGAATTAACAACAAAACAAAGTAAAGACACCACCAAATTCCAATTCAATGAATGAAAGATTTTTATTGAGGTTACTTCAGGAGTGTGGATGAGTAGTTATTTATAGCAGCAGATACAAGTCCAGGACATTTGCATCACCAAAAGCCTACCCCAGCATGAGTGACAGCTCATAAAAGCTGGAAACTTGGAATTCTCTGCTTGACTTAAAGGAAGCTTGACAGGTTGTAGTGTATCTCTTTCAGGCAGTGCAGCTTGTATGAGAGTGTCTCTCAGCAGTCCTTACAGCTTATGCATGCTTGGAGCATGAGAAGTCTCCTGAATCTGTTCAATTTCAGGGACTTCCTGAAGCCATTGAGTTGTTTGCTTTCTGAGCCTAGTGAGCTTCTTTGAAGAAGAGAATGTTTCCCCTCCCCTTAGATCATCTTGTTGTTTCACCTTCCCTTCTAATATCCTGTGCCTTATTGAACTTCCCTCCATGATGGAAGGTTCTAATCTTGTAGGAAATTGCTACAAAACATGTTATCTGCACAAACGAGAAAGTACAAGTTCAGTGACAATGTGATGAGGGATGAGATTAAGATATATTTAGGCTGAGCAATTTTTCAACTACATCCAACCCAATGCAATGAAAGCAAGTATTCTCATAGCCACTGTCACCATACACCAACTATTTCATTTTTACTATATCATTTCTAAATTTTTCCTATTTATAGATTTTTCTGTCATGATCAAATATGATTTCTCAGAGAAACAAATTTGTCTTACAGTCTTTGAGCAAAAATACTAGAAAACAATCCTACAAGAGATGATAGAATCCCAGTTAGTGTCATTTTAGCTGTGACTAGAGAATCTTCACATTTCCCTAACCCTAATATAACCCAGAGGTCTTCAGTCAACATGCTTGAGGAATAGAATCATCCTCCACCAATGTCTGGTAATTGTTATGGGTACTGGTACCTCTGTAAGGAGAGGTATATAAAAACATGTCTTCAAGTGGAGACTCAGGGGGGAAGAGTAGTTGGCATTGAGTTGAGCCAAAACAGCCTGAATGACTCAAAGTTACTTTCTTATGCCAAGCTGAGAATTTTGTGTGTGTTATGGTGTATGTGTGTGATACATGCCATTTTCTCATGTTTGTGCATGTAGAGATTAGAGGAGAGTGTTAAATGTGTTCTTCTATTGCTCTTTAGCTTATTGATTAAAGAGATGGCTATTACAGAACTGGAAACTAGTTGTTTCAGATAGGCCAGTTGTCTAGTGAGCTCTTGGGAGCCACCTGCCTCTGCCTAGCATTGCTGAGGTTCCAGGCATATATGACCATGTATAGCTTTCTATGTGGGTTCTGGGAACTGAAACTCAGATACCCATGCTTGGACAATGGGCGCTCTTACCCACTGAAATATCTCTTAGCACCACAGCTAAGAACTGCAAGTTTTCATTTGTTCAACTCTGGGTCCCCAGAGCCTATCATGGGACATGAAATTTTTATTTCTTGAGTGAATAAGTGCTTTCCAAATGCTGAAGACAAATGAAGGCAAGAATGAAGTTTGAATAGTGGAGATGAGTTGAATGAAAAGCCATATATTGATAATTGACATGGAAAGGCCATTGCACAAGCCACCTTTGGGCTTTTCCTTGGCATTCTCCAACTGTTATGTATATGTATATGCATATGTATATGTATATGTATATGTATATATGTATATCTGTATATCTATGTATAGATGAATTTGAGCATTTTATCTTTTACTCACCCACTTTTATTTATTACATCTACAAAATTTTACTTTCTTAGCAATATCTATGTAAAAGAGCCAATCTCAAAGAATTAATTTAACTCTGAGGTTTATATCAAATAGTCTTTTAATATTAGGTTGAATTAGGTAGTGTGATGAAAGATTATGAGTAAAATGTAGATTCTTCCTTCTAAATGTTCACAATGTTCATGGGGAGAGCAAGCATAGGCATAAAATACCTGTTGGGCTCCTGTGTGTCCTGCAGCCAGCATGGACGGTATGGACAATAACAAGAAAAATTAAATATGGTCTCCCTGTCATGGAGTTAAGATGGTCAGTCATACAATACAGCCCCAGAGGGTAGACTAAGGGTGAATACTGGACCCCTGCATCAGAATTTCAAAGACAAAGGAAGTAGAAGCTGAAGAAATTGTGATTGAAGTGAGAATCAAAGAACGTGTTCTAATAGATAAAGAAGAGGTGTCAAAATAGTAGTAAGATGGTTGGAAAGTCACAGGCAAAGTCCTTATGGTGGAAGAGAGCCCATCAAACAGCTAGAGAAAAGGAATTGAGAATATTCTGGATGGGCTGAATTTAAATTTAATTGTTTTAAATTTTATACATCAGCCATGGGTTCCCCTGTCCTCCCCCTCCCTCCCCCAACCCCACCTTCCCCCCAGCCTCTCCCCTCCATTCCCATGTCCTCCAGGATCAAGGTACCCCCAAACCTGGTGGATTCAGTACAGGCAGGTCCTGTCACCTCCTTCCAGACTGAGCAAAGTGTCCCTGTGTAAGCCCAAGGTTTCAAACAGCCAGCTCATGCACTAAGGACAGATCCTGGTCCCACAGACTGGGTGCCTCCCAAACAGATCAAGCTATTCAATTGTCTCACTTATCCCAGAGGGCCTGATTCAGGTGGGGGCTCCACAGCCTTTGGTTCATAATTCATGTGCTTCCATTCATTTGGCTATTTGTCCCTGTGCTTTTTTTCAATCTTGGATTCAACAATTCACACTCTTGCAGACCCTCCTCTTTCTTGAATGGGAAAAGGTCTTCACCAACCCCACATCTGACAGAGGGCTGATATCCAGAATATATAAAGAACTCAAGAAATTAGGCATCAAAATGCCCAACAGTCCAATTAAGAAATGAGCTATAGAACTAAACAGAGAATTCTCCACAGAGGAAGTTCAAATGGCTGAAAGACATTTAAGGAATTGCTCAACATCCCTAATTAGCCAGGAAATGCAAATCAAAATGACTCTGAGATACCACCTTACACCTGTCAGAATGGCTAAGATCAAAAGCACAGAAGACAGCTTATGCTGGAGAGGATGTGGAGCAAGGGGAACTCTCCTCCACTGCTGGTGGGAGTGCAAGCTTGTACAGCCACTTTGGAAATCAATATGGCGCTTCCTTAGAAAATTGGGAATCCATCTCCCCCAAGACCCAGCTATAGCACTCTTAGGCATATACCCAAGGTATGCTCAATCATACCACAAGGGCATTTGCTCAGCTATGTTCATATCAGCTTTGTTTGTAATAGCCAGAACCTGGAAACAGCCTAGATGCCCTTCAACTGAAGAATGGATAAAGAAAATATGGTACATTTACACAATGGAGTACTACTCAGCAGAGAAAAACAATGACATCATGAGGTTTGCAGGCAAATGGATGGATCTAGAAAAAAATCATCCTGAGTGAGGTAACCCAGACTCAGAAGGACAAACATGGTATGTACTCACTCATAGGAGGATACTAGATGTAAAACAAAGATGACTAGACTGCTACACAACTCCAGGGAGGCTACCTAGAAAACAGGACCCTAGGAAAGATCCAAGGATCACCCAATGACAGAGAAATGGATGAGATCTACATGAACAACCTGGATGACAGTGGGAGTAATGAAGGGCAAGATTTGAGGGAAAGAAAGCTTAGGGGAGCAGGAGATCCCAGCTGGATCAAGAACAGAAAGGGAGAACAAGGAATAACAGACCATGATAAATGAAGACCACATGAGAACAGGAATAGGCAGAGTGCTCGAGAGGTCCCCAGAAATCCACAATGATATATCCTCTGTAGTCTGATGGCAATGGTCGAGAGAAAGCCTGATCTGACCTAGTCTGGTGATCAGATGACTAAACACCCTAACAGTCGTCTTGGATCTCTCATCCAATAACTGATGGAAGTGGATGCAGAGATCCTCAGCCAGGCCCCAGGTAGAGCTCCAGGTGTCCAACTGTTGATCATTTTCTTAAGGAAGATGAGAAGCACTAAAAATGGTGGAAAAAGCACATGAGGCAAAATTATATTTGTGGTTTTTAAAATCTCTATAGCTGTGAGGTGGAAACTGGATTGGATGGCTGAAATTAAGGAGGCTAGTAGAACATTTGAGCTATTTTACAGGTGATCTTCGAAAGTTACCATTATTTGTATATTGCCTGAATACATGGCAAGCACAAGGAAATCCCTAGAAACCAGGACACACTTATCAATTTTAATGAAGAATGAACTAATCTAAAGAAATCAATGTCTTTCACACACACACAAAATATCCAGGTAGCTGGTTGAACATCAGAAACAATTCCATTTACCATAGTGATAAAAAGATAAGCGACAGGAAACACAGATAGAATTTGCAAGGTCTGAATAAATAAAGTTAAAAGTAGTTGCATAGTAATACAAATCAGAATGCATTAACTAGAGAGACCTGTTTGGACTTGAGTCTTGAGTAGGAAAATTCAACCTCTCTTTCTCTTTCTGTCTCTGTCTCTGTCTCTCTTTGTCTCTTTGTCTTTGTCTCTCTCTCTCACACACAGACATATACACACAAAGAGACACACACACAAACAGACACAGTCAGACAGACTACACACACACACTCACATACACATACACACAAACTCACACAGAGCCCTCCTTTGGAAAACTATACATTTAATGTTATTAGATGACACGCTGTTTTCCATTGGTTGCAGACTTGCTGACTCTGATGGTTTGAATATACCTCAGTGGTAGGGCACTTGCATGGCGTGCATGGGGTCATGGACCACTCCTTGATACCTAAAAACAGAACAAAACAAAAGACTTGGTTCTAGCCCACATGCAGAAAAGTGTACAAGTACGGACAACAAGGAAAATTGTGAAAAAGAACACTAAGAATAAATTTTCTTTATCAGATAGGAAGCCCCATAATTAAAAGCTTCCAATTGTTATCATGGTATTACACCATCATATAAATTAGCATATAATTCTAAACAATGAAATAAACCTGCAGAAATATATTTGAATGAATTCAGATATTTGGGGTCCAATAAAGTTAAACCCTGAACGGTAAGCAGTCTTTTCTATTTTATTTTATTGCAGCATTTCTAACATCCAAATCCATGTCTGGCACATAGTAGTGCTGAAATAGTAGTTGAATAAGCCAGTAAATGAAGAATTGGGTTATTTATTTAATGTTAGTGGAACAGCTGTACAACTATACATTTAAGTGGATTCATATATTGTATTTCACAACAGCACTGGTTAAAATAGATTAGAGGTTTAGCATAAAACTTTAAAGTTGAATACAAAACTATTATAGTGTTTTCGTGAGTCTAGAAGGGCACTCTAACTATGACCCAACTCTACAGAGCATGTGGCACTACAACAGACGTTATTGGCTCTCATACATAGTGGCCATTTAGTTTTTTCCTCTCTTATCTTCCTTCTGCACCCCCCCCCCCCGTCTTGCAAGTTTCTTTTCAGTGTGTGTGTGTATGTATGTGTGTGTGTGTGTGTGTGTGTGTGTGTGTGTGTGTGTGTGTGTGTTTGTAGGGTGCATGCATGTATACATAGGTGTGCAAATGCATGCAAGTGGGTGTTTTGAGGTCAAAGGATAATGTTGAGTTTATTCTTTAATTGCTCTTCACCTTATCTACTGGAGCAAAGCTCTTTAGCTGAACTTGGAGCTTACTATTTTCAGCTGGTAGAGGAGCTTGCTCTGGGGAGCCTCTATCCCTGTATCTAGAGCTCTAAGATTATAGGCTCATCAGTGTAACAAACTGGTGGTTTCTGGATATCAGAATTCCAGGCCTCAGGCTTGCATGGCAAGTGCTTTTACTGGCTGATGCATCTCCCAGCCCTTCAGTTCTCTTATATTTTGAAAAATCGTTTCTCAGACTTTATGCCCACATTATTAGTAATTTTTGGTAGCCATCCATAGCTTTTCCAAGAATCCCAATATTATACTGAGTGGTATCATTAGAATTGGTAGTACACAAGGACAAAGATCTTATCTAGCATTTATTGGCACCTCAGTGCCAAAAACTGAGCTTATGGTATAGTTGGAACTCACAATTATAATTCAACTAATTTATGATTGGGGAGGGGTGGTGGTAGAAGGGACATAATAAATCCAGGCAATGTTTACTGAAGAGAAATTGGAATCTTTTCATGAAGGAAGCCAGCTTTTGCTATGGGTTTCAAGTGTCCAGGAATGGGGAATCAGAACAGATGGCAGAACCTAGGAATGTGAGGGGATTAGGTTATCAGTGGTCTTATCCAAGCTTTGCTGCTAGCTGGCTGTTTGGGCCTGTGCCGGGAGATGTAACCTCTTTGTTGTTTATACCCTTTTATGTAAGGTACTAACTTTCACAAGAAGCAAAATGTATTTGCTGAGTCAGCGTTTCTGATGTGCTTCTTTTTATTGCCAGTTGATGCCTAATGGTTATGCCTTTCACGTGCCAGTGGTAGAGGAAAGAGCCAGAACCATGGGTAGTGGTTTATGTCTGTAATATTAACAGTTGGGTGACTGAGACAAGATTTCCGTGTTTCAGTTAAACCCAGGCTACATCATGAGTTCCTGGTCAGTCTGAGCCATAGAGTGAGAAGTGGTCTCAAGCCAAACTGAACTGAACTTAATCTAACCTAACCTAACCTAACACAACACAATACAACATAGCATAGCACAAACATAATGTGACATAGCATAAACATAACATATATTGCACAAACACAAATATAACATCATAACATAACATACATAACATAACATAACATAACATAACATAACATAACATAACATAACCCTCAGAGTTATGTGTCACAGAAGATTAACAACTAACTTAGAAATTTAGAAGAAAGGATAAAAGAGAGATAACCAGAAAAAATTTTGAACAGGAAGACCCAAGAATACCTAAAAGCATGCTGATGCTGGAAAGAAAGCATGGAAAGATGAGGGAATGGATGCATACTCTTAGTGCCTTACTAAATAATCAGTTTCCTTTACTTAAGTTGTGCTGGTCCTAGTGACATGCATGGCCAAGAGGATTCTGAGGTGAAATCCAAAGAAGCCAGGCAACTTACAGTCAGGCCTTGTGGAAGCATTCACTCTGGTTAAAAAAAAAAAAAAAAGAAGCATGATATCAGAAGTCTGACCATGGAGAACACACCATGAAGAAGCCCAGGAACCATGATGAAATGTGTAGAAAGACAGGTGCCTTGGCTTCTACAAAATAGTCCACAATCCCCACAATCATGGTCCCAGTCTGTGACTAAATAAGAAAGACCAAACCTTCCAGAAACAATGCAGAAAAGAAGCAAAATGCCTAGCTGGAAGAGACAATTGAGGACCTGGACTCGAGACCCATCAGAATCCCTGCAGCCACCTGCACATTTGAGTCCTTCCAGCCCATGCTCCATTGTCACAGAAGAGAGGCGAACCATTTCTATGATATCTACCCAAACTCCTAACCTACAAAGTTGTGAATATAGCGGAATGGTGATTGCTTTACTGAACTTGGAGAGGGCTCATTATGTGTAACTGAGTACTTGTTCAAGAGAGTCTTGGAGCATTTTCTTCAAGACATTTGCTGAATGCCTACTGCTGTTTGGTGTTTTGACAATGCTCTGTCTTTGAAATTTCCATATTTGAAGGCATTCTTATGTTCAACTGATATGTAAGGAAACTGATGCTCAGTGAGTTGAAGAAACTTGCCCATTATTGCACTGCTTATCAGAGCTAGGAGTCAAGCTCACATCCTGTTAGAAGAAGTGCGGAGCTTGGCAAGTTGCTTGCTTTTAAAAGGTTGAGTTTACAGTTGAGGTGAAAAGGAACATGCCATGGATGCCAGCTACTGCAGAATTCCCCCGTGACTCTGTGGGGAGCAGATGAATTCTGATTGGGCTGCTGATACCAAACAGGAGTCAACAGCAGATTGCTTGCAGATGCCACTACAGAGAGTTCTCTGGTGAGGTTTGTTTTTGGCTGAGCAAGGTGCAGGAAATAAAGTGGAAAATGAGTTTCAAAGAGAATGTTTGTAGTGATTATCTCTGCAGAAAAACTTCTACTGAGTTCAAAATCCACTAATCCAAATCTGGTTCTTAGTCTCTGTATAGAGAAGCTATGATGAGGGTGTGCCTGAAGGACTTCTCAGTTAGGGGCTTGATAAACAGTTGGTGTTTCTCCTCCATGGTACCATTTCAGATGCCCAAGGTGTGAAATTTCCTCACAGTTGTCAATGCAATCAATGACTATTTGTCAATTTGTAGAGGGAGCCATTAGGGGGTTAGGGAGAAACCTAGTACTAGGAAAATACCTAGTACCAGGAATCCACAAGGATGACACCAGCTAAGACTCCTAGCAATAATGAAGAGGGTGCCTGAACTTACCTTCCCCTACAATCAGATAAGTGACTACTCTAACTATCATCATTCCACGTAACTGATAGCCTACATCCAGTAACTGATAGAAACAGATGCAGTGATCCACAACCAAGCACTGAGCTGAGCTCCTAGACTTCAGTTGAAAAGAGGGAGGAGGGATCATAGGAGCAAGTGAGGTCAAGTTCATAATGGGAAAAACCACAGAGACAGCTGACCAAAACTGATGGGAGCTCATGGACTCTGGTCTGTCAGCTGGGGAGCATGCATGGGACCAAACTAGGCCTTGTGAATGTGAAGGACAGTTATGAGCTAGATCTATTTGGGAAACCCCTGGCAGTGGGACCAGGAATCATCCCGGATACATGAAATGGCTTTTTGGAACACATTCCCTATGGTGGGATACCTTGCTCAGCCTTGACACAGGGGAGAGGGGCTTGGTCCTGCCTTAACTTGGTGTGCCAGCCTTTGTTGACTCCCTAAGAGAGGCCTTACCCTCTCTTGGAGTGAATGAGGGGTGGGATGGGGGAAGGTGGGAGGAGGTGGGAGAAGGTACAGGGATTGGTATGTAAAATGAAAAAAATATTTTTTAAAAATAAGTAAATAAAAAAATTGAAGGGAAAGATGCACAACATGCCTTGTGAAACAAAGCAGAAAGAAGACCCAAGGTATCCTCCAGGATTTCTCTAACTTAGTAATTCCAGTTAGTCACACAAGCTTCCCACTGGGCTGTATGGATGAGACATTGGAAGGCTAAAGCTTGACCTTGTACATCTTTTTCATTTTCTTCAGTGTTCTATTTGATGTCATCACATAGAAGCACACTAGGATTTGTTCAGGTAGCTGACTAGTGCATTGTCCTTTATTACCTTGGCTCATGGGTTGCTGACTGTGAATTAAATTTCTGTAAGAATCATTCAAATTTTCTTATTCATGTTGAGTGAGTTTCATTAGTTTGTAGTTTTGACTTATGTGGACTTCATAGTATTCTCTTATCATCCTCTGCTTGTTTGTAGGCTCAGTGGTGATGTTCTTGTTTTATGCCTGGTATTGGTGAGGTGTGTCTTCTCCCTGCCTTGTCAACCTTCATAGAGGTTTTGGTCATCTTTTTGATCTTTTTTAAAGAACCACCTGTTTAGTTCATTGGATTTCTCATTTTTTCCCTGCTCTCATTTTTACTTAGTTTTGTTTTTATTGTATTATTTTCTTCTGAATATTTTGAGTTTATTTTTTCCTCTCTTTTTTCTAGATTAGAGGCTGCACACCTCTCTTGTTCTCTAGTGGCAGTGCTCGGTGTCATATGCTTGCCCCTAGCACTGTTTTAAGACACATACGTTTTTGACATTGTGTCCATATCCGCCCCATTCAAGTTAACACATTATTATTTGTTCCCTTAAGACTTTGTTTTGACAAATGAGTAATTCTACAGTTTGTTGCTTAGATTACAGAGTTTCGATGGGTGTGATAGCTCATGCCTGTGATCTCAACGCTATGGAATAAGCAAGATGATGGTTCCAAGTAGTCGGCCAGCGATTGGAGTTCCAGGCTAACCTGAGCTATATAATGAGATCTCGCCTTTAATTTTTTTTGAATGTTTGACTTTTTGTTGTTGTTGTTGTTGTTTTTATTTTATGCTGTTTTGTTGAGGATTCTTCATAATCCTTTTCCATTTGATTTTGGGTTTGATTTTGTGGCTCAAATTGTAGCTGAACCTTCCCCAAAGGTTCACTTGTCAGAGGTTTAGTCCCCAGTATGACAATGTTAAAAAAAAAAAAATCAGCCTTTAAAATGTGGGGTCTACTGGAAAGTAATTGTCTCCTTTGGTCATTGAAGGCATTACCCTTAGAAGAAATTAATGTACCTCTCTTGGGGCTTTGACTTATTCTTGTGCAAGCCAGTTGTTATAAGAGAATGGTTTGACCCCTCAGTAATTCTCTGGCTTCCTGTCCTACCATGTGACTAATCCTGCCATGATGTCATCCACCATGACGTGACACAGCAAAGAAACCCTACAGTCTTATGTTGCCTGGACTTTGTACATCCAAATTCATTAGATATAGAAAGTACCAGCCTCAAGTATGTTTTTACAGTAATAGAATATAGACTAGTACACGCTAGGTATATCATGTTTCTTTGCACACATTCTGTAAGTATATGAGAGGACCATGTAGTATTGTTAGAATACTTTATAAATATTATATCTGTGGGATGATAACATAATGACTTTTTCAATATTTTTGGCAGATTTGTTTAGGTTTTTATAAATTATTACAAGAAGGATGTTACTATCTCTAATTGTAATCTTAGATTTGTCAAAAATGTGTCCTTTCATTTTTATTAGGCTTCATCTTCTGTATTTTTGAACTTTTTGTGGTACATGCACATTTAAGGTTGCTGTGTCTTCATCTCATAAATGCCCCTTTTTGTCTCTGATAATTTTCTTTAACCTGGTCTATTTCATGTAATATTAATATATGAATTAAAAATATTTTAAATGATGTACTTGTTTCTGTTGTTTCATTTTCAACCTATGAGTGTTGTTATATTCATAGTGATTTCTTGCAAATATTATGTAGTGAGGTCATATACCTCCCTCCTCTCCATCTCTCTGTCTGACTGTCATGTCCAGGAGGCAGTGATTCACAGCATTCCTCTCTGTCCTCTGGCTCAAACAGTTTTTTCTGCCTCTTCTTCCATGATGTTTCCCAAGCTGTAGTGGGCTGGATATGTGTGTAATAAGGACCTATTTAGGACTCAGCACTCACACTCATGTATTCTTAGTACATTGGCCAATTATGAGTCTCAGCACTGACTACTGCCCACTGTCAAAAGAAACTTCTCTGACCAATAATATTTTGAAGGCATTTTGACAAGTATGCCATTTCACTAAATAAAAAATAGTAAGTTCTACCCTAGAGCCTATAACTTACCTACTCATGGGGTTTGACCAGGTTTGCAATACCACTCAAAAAAATCTCTCCTGTGCATCAGGCCACAAATCCAACTGGTAAGTAGTTGGTTACCCTATAACAGTCATGCCACATTGCACCAATGGACAATATTTGTCTACAGTGCTTTGAGTCTCTCTATTTCCTAATCTACTAGTATAGACACTTAACCTCTCTTTATTCTGACCTTCCTCATTTGTAATTGTGTTAGTCTTTCTTCCACATATGCTGTGGAGTGTTCTAATTTTGGATTAATGAAATGAAATTTAGAAAAGTAGAGAACAGAAATTAAGTTCACTGAAATTACTAATTGTTTTGTCTTTTCGTGGGTTGCTCCCTTTTTTCTGATCTACTCAAACCCTTCTCTTCTTTTATCACTTCTTTCACTTAGAGACATTTCTTTAGTCATTTTCTTTTTTCAGTTCCAGAAACTCTGCCTAGTTCCCCTTCCATGCTTGTTTGCGTTTGTGACTTCCAACTTGTGTCTGAAGCTTTCACTTCATTTTTTTCCCAAATGTGCTCTTACAATAATCAAACTCTGTGTTATGGTTGATTTACTCTTCTATGATTATTATCCCCTTAGTAAAGCATCTATTGATTAGACGTCTTTACCTTGTATGAGCCCTTCTCCTTGTTATCATTTTGAAATGAAAACTGAGACACTTCAGATATTTTAGATATTATCAGGTGGTCTTATAAGGATGTAGTCTATTCCTTTTCTTCTAGCAGGTATCTTGTACAACTAGTCTGGTGAAGGACGTAGGGACCAATCTCATTAAAGCCAGGTGGAGTTGAACTACATACAGCTCCACTTGATGTCCACTCATATTCATGGGTGAGGGGAGCTCTTCTTTTAAACTTGTGTTCTGTTTATTTATTTACTGACTTTGTGTGAAGGTCAGAAGGAAGTTTTTAGTAGTCACTTTCATTTGTGGATCTTATGGATCAAACTAAGGTTCTCAGATATGGCATCATGAGCAAGCCTCTTTACTTGCTGAACCATTTTGCTGGCCCTGATGAGGAAAGCTCTTTGTGACTGAGAGGGTAGATGGTAGAATTCTGGGTCCAGGCTGACCTCAAACTTGTGATCTTCCTGTCTCTGCCTCTTTCAGTATCATAGTGGGGAAACCCACAGAGACAGATGACCTAAACTGGTGGGAGCACATGGACACTACACCAACAGCTGGGGAGCCTGCATGGGACCAAACAAGGTGTGTGGGCAACAATGTTGTTGCCTGTTCTGTTTGTGGGGCCCCTGACAGTGGGACCAGGATCTATTCCTGGTAAATGAACTGGCTTTTTGAAGCTCATTCCATGTGGTGGGATGCCTTGCTCAGCCTTGATGAGGAGCTGGTCTGGTCTTGCCCAGGCATTGGGTTTTGTTGTTGTTGTTTGTTCTCTCTCTCTCTTTTTTCCCCCCCGAAACAGGGTTTCTCTGTGTAGCTTTGAGCCTTTACTGGAACTCACTTTGTAGATCAGACTGGCCTCGAACTCACAAAGATCCCACTGAAGTGCCAGGCATTGTTGACTCCCCATGGGAGGCCTTACCCTTTCTGAGGAGTGAATAGAGGTGGGTTGTGGGAGATGTGCTGGGAGCTGGAGGAGGGGAGGGAGGGAGAACTATGGTTGGTATGTAAAATGAGTGAAAAGATAAATTAAATTAAAAAAAAAAGAATTCTGGGTCCAGCTTCATTTCTGTTCCTATTTGGCCTCCCCTGTCTCTGTGAGTAGAGAGACTGCTCATGAGCAGTGTTATTCACGGGGCCTTCCCTATACTACCATAGTAGGGCTATTGTCTTCTTATTACCTAGTAGTGGTGAAAGTCCGTCTTCCTCACGTGGTCCTCTCTGACAATCAGAAGAGGCTCTTTATTGCTAAACAGTGGTGAAAGCTGGCTCTCCACTGAGCCATTCTGTCAGCAGTTCACCGAAGGAGTTAGGGAGGCTCATTGTAGCCTGGCAAGTATGGATTTTGTTCTTTACTTAAGCTTTATTGGTAGGATAAATTATTTGGATCCTTTCACTACAAAGAATAGGTTTTTTTTTGTATTTTTGCATTTTTTCTGTATTCATTCACCTTTCTGTGTATTGTTTTATCTAGTGTCATCTGAAAAATAATATGTAAGAAAGAAAAATAAAAGCTATCAACTACCAAACAAACGAAATAAGAAACACATCATGGTGGTGTTCTTACAGCCTGAGTTTCGTATCTTGTCTGTTTTTTCCTCCATCTTTCATAATCGTCATCTCTTCCTTTTCTTCCTCCCCCTCCCCCTTCCTCTCCTCCCGGGCTCCCTGCCACATCCAGGGATTTTGGTTGCATTCAGGAATGCAGGAAGGACTAGAACAAAATTCCCTGAAGAAGAATATTTGCTCTTTGTTGGCTATTTGAAATGGCTCCCTATTAAAACTTCTATCTGAAATCTTAGCCTTCTGTGTTGAGTGAGCTGAACAGGGTGACACTATGATTTGTGGTTCACACTTCCATTCTGTCACCACTTCACAGCCATGTGGGGGGTATAGGTGTGTGTGAATTCAAGGTGGGAGATGGAACTATCTCCTAAAATGAGGCAAGCATTCCGTTTCCTCCTCACCCAACTTCAGCTTCTCTGGGTGGGGAGAAAACAGAGGTTCCATTTTTGCCACTGACCCGTATATTAGCAGTGGGGAAACAATTCTAGTTATTTTCTGTCTTGGTACTGTTGATTTCCTTTTTGCCATGAACCTGAGATGTCAACCTCTGAGGAATATGTGATGTGTATTAGGTAGGTGACACTCAGCCTCAGCTGCTGAATTATAAGAGACAGAGTCCACTATTTAAAAAAAAAATGCTTCTCTATTGGCAATAGGGTTTCCATAGTTAGCAAATAAAAATATACAGAAACCAGGCAATGGGGAATTCCAGCTAGAACACATTTTTAAAGCTTAAGTCTATACCATGCAATATTTTGAACACAATTAAACTATTTATGTTGATCTCAAATAAAAGGCAAGTTGCTATTTTATTTTCCTCTGTTTACCTCTCTTTTTTTTATAGCATGTAAAGGAAGTTGAAATGTATCAGGCTGTTATAGGGCAGTTACATATATCTCCTAGTAAGCCCTGTGAGAGTCTAGGCCTAATTGTTTATAGCACTCTTTAGAATGTGGGGTAATTAGGGCTTTCTTGTTCTCTGCTCTGAGTCTTAGTTCTTAGGAAACAAGAAAACTCATATTCAGCATGCCATTACAGAAAGCAGGATTAGATACCCTGTAATCAAATGCTAAACTAAATGTAATCATCTTCCAAAATATATAATTCAGGTAATGAGTGTTGTGGACACTGGGAAGCAGAAACATCAGGGAGGCTTGTGTATGCCTGGCTCCTGGTGCTGTTTTCTGTGTCTGTGTTTACTCATTAGAAGATGAAATGATTGAACTAGGAGACATCTGGGTGATCCATGATATTAACTGCATTATCTCCTGCTGCTTTGGCGTTCTGGTTAAGGACCTACAGCTGTGGGTAATAATGAAAAATAGCTAACATTTATAATTATGGATGAGAAACCACTGTTGGAGCTTTTCATATGTTTATTTACTCACTTGTTCTATACAATACTCCCTGAGGTAGAGACTATTATTGCCGTGTCCATTTTATTTATCAACAAAGAAACCAAGAGGCAGCAAGGTAAAGAAAATTGGTCATGATAACCATGGATGACAGATGCCTTCACACACAGTAAGCTTTATCATGCAGTACAACCCAGCCTGGCAGGAAAAAAAAAAAAGGGAGAACCTTTGAAGGACAGCTTTGAAGGCAATTCTGAGAAATGAAAGGCTTGTCAATTGCTTCCTCTCTCAGAGAGAGGAGGGAGGCATAATGCCACACAAGCCAGACATAAGGGACTAGAAGAGAGGTTGAGTTGATGCATGGTAAACATGGGGGCTTCTTCTGTGATGTGAGACAAAGATGCTTAGAACCCTACCACATCCTCCAACAAAAAAGAGACAACATTGGAGAGTTTGCCTTAATGAGACATTTAACAGTAAGAGAGAGTGGCTCAAATAAAGAAGCCTATTAAACTCCATTTTGCATCTTTCCTCTGATCTTCCATTATTGCTGGATGCTGAAACATCCCATGGGAACAGATAGAGTTGAGAGAAACAGAGAAGAGGCAACCCACATGTCTATCCCTGCTGCATCCCTGGTTCCTCCACTGCAGAGCAGTCATGAAAGGATGCTGATATTAAGGGTCGATTCAGTGAGACTGGAATTCCTGACACTTGAAAACGGAGCTGTTGTTATGGCAATGGTAAAGTAATATGGGTAAGAAACAAAATGAACCTCATTATTCTACCTTATCAAATGTGTATCATTTGGTGAGCAAGGTCAGGTCACCCAGTATATCTTGATCTCAATTTCTTCAGTTCTTCAAACGCTTACATTTTATGATTTCTACATTTCCTACAGCATTTGAACTTAATAAGAGTGAAGCCCATTCAGTGTTGAGCCCAGGCCTTTGCCTTCAGAGGCTTATCACCTCCTAGGGACATTTTTTTTTCCCTTTAAGATTTAAATATAAGTTTCTAAGTTCATGTGGCTTTTCCCTTCCCCAGATTTCTGAGAGCTGTGGAGTTGCAATCCCCTCTACACACCAACTGTCACTTGCTGCTTGCCTGGGATGAGTAGGAGCCACTGCTTTCCAGCTCATGCTCCTTAGGTCTCTAATACTGCTGTACTCCATGTCTCTCTGCCTCTTTGCTCTTTTTTTCTTCTCCCAAACCCCTTTCACTTTCTTCCATGTCTTAATTCTCCAGACTCTAGAGTCTTTTTCTCCACTATTCCTCATTTAAAACATAAGTTTTACTCTTCCTAGTCCACCAAGTCTCTTCCTTGCCATGCCCCTCAGATAGGCTCAGCACAAAGGCTGCATTTTCGTCTACCAGCAGGACACATCAAAGTGTTATAAGAAACAATGGTACTTTCTACTATGAAGAATTTCACCATTCCATTAGAAGGGAGATGCATATATTTATTCCATTTTCTCTTCTCTAGCATAGTGAGTGAGGCTGAGAAGGGTGATGATGATGATGGTGGTGGCCATAATATTCCTTTTGCTGTGAAATCTTCAGAGTGAAGCATTCAACATGGCTGACACTCCATAAATTGACTCCAGCAGAAAATGTTGTTTTATTTATAAACAGGCACAGATGGCATCATTTTTCTTGAGAACTGGGTTCTTTTGAACATGTTTGATCATGAGAAAGACAGCTATATATTTCTCATTAATCTAGATCCACTCTTTAAAGCATTAGTATTTTTTAAAAGCTTTTATGTATTAGTGGTATGTGTAGGTATGTTAGTGTGTATGTCTATTATGTTTGTATGTGGCTGCGCATGTGTCACAGCACATGTGTAGAGGACAGAGGACCGCTTTGTGGAGTTGGCTCCCTCATTCCCTACCTGTACCTTCTTAATAAGCTGAGCACAGTGGACCCTACCACCCGTGCTCAGGTGACGTTGCCAAGTGCAATGGCTGGTGTCGAGAACAAGGAGCAGAGGTATGCAGAAATCCTGGGTGTGTATCTACAGATGATTGCACATCTTATGCCTGCCCTTCTGTTGTTCTGTTACCAGGTTTTCTCTCTTTACCCTAGGACAGCATTAGTGGGTTTGGTCATGTGATCTGTAAATGATAGGTCCAACTTGGGAGTTCCTGTTTTCAAATTGCAAAAAAGGAAATCATCCTTATATATGATGTGATGATAAACAGTAGGTTTGAAGATTTAAGACATGGTTCAGTATGACAGTATGTCATTTGCAAAAGTATCCACGGAGGAGAGGACATTTGCTAAAGCCTTGGAGAAAGAGGACATAAAACATTGACTATTTTAGATATGGACAGTTGAAACAGGAATTATGGGAAACCCATTTGCTGAAGAGTATTTGCAAAACATTCTTCTATTGTCTTTTTGTGTACCATGGGACAGAATCAAAATGCTTTTATAAGTTTAACAAATACACTGGACAGAGGGGTATACTGTGTCCTAAGTGCCAACCTTGTGCCGAGTGAATTACATATATTTTCTTAATATGAACAGTTATTAATGGCATTTTAAAGGTAAGAACACTTACAGAAATGGCAGCTATGTGGTTTGCAGAAGTAAAATATCCATTAACAATTGCAATAGCAAATAGTTATTGAGCATGTAATATGTTCCAGGCACTTTACATCTTTATTACCTCAGCACTCATCCCCAGGATTACAGAAGGGAGGCCCCATTATTGTTGGAGTGTGAGGGGATAATGAGCAATAGAAAGCAGCAAGGCAGATGGAAGTAAAAAGATCAGCTAAGATACCAGTGAAAATTGAAGTGGTGTGCAGGGTTTAAGTGTGTGGATATGCTATGGTTCCTAGTACTCTAACACACAAGTCAGACCCTGGAAAAGTATACTTAATGGATATTCAGGTCTGCAGAGCTGACACATATAGGATGATGCCTTTCCATTTATGCAGGTATGGTAAAAAGCAACAATGGATGAATATTTTTATGTTGTCATTTACCAGCCAGGTAGCTAACTCTAGTCCCAGTGGGGAAAAAGGATGGGACAAGGGGATTGGGAAGTTTAGGTACTATCCTCTTTACTGGCCACAAAAGGCATCTTCAGAACTCTCCATGGAGGGAAGGAGGGGTGAGGGGACCTACCAAGTCCACATAACTGTTCTGTTGCAGACCCAGTGAGGTTGACCCTAGAATTAATGCCCTAACTACACCAGGCTGCTCACAACCCAGGTCTACATGATTGGGGTTCTTCCTCCATTGTGAAGAGTATTGTGATGATCAGATGAAAGTAGTTAACTGCCAAGTCTTTCAGAGGATCCTGGAACAACTCTGACCAGGGAACAAGAAACAACTGAACTGTGCTGCTTAATTGTGTGTTACTTTGTTTGTGCTGGATTCAAGTACAGCTGCTGGCTATCATAAAAGGTTCATTTTAGACATCACTGCCCATGTCTTCACTGACTCTCTGTCTTTCTGCTTGGAGCATTTCCAAACTTCATGTGTTGCTCACAGTCCACCTGAGTCCTACTGAGGGACCATATCCAGATAACATAAAGCCAAGTTATAGTTCAAGTTTAATGTAGCAGCTGTCTCCATGTCTCAACACTGTAATAGTGATGACAGTATAGTAAGTAGTAACTAGATGGATACTTTTTGGGTACCTTAGAAGCAGTAGCTCTATGGTCCTATGGGTAGAAGCAATGGTGCCATGGCCCCATGGGAGTAATCTTTCTCTGTAGTGGGATATTTTAATATGTTAGTTAATGTGTTTCTCTTCCTCAGTCTGTTACATGGAGAAACATTCTCCTTCCTGTCAGGAGACCTTGCTTATCTGTGACCTAAGGGAAGGAAAGGATTGTTCTGGATGAAGAAAGACACTTTAGTAACTGGTGTGTCTCTGTATGAGAGTCTGCATGATTCTTTAGAAGTTATGGAGGATATTATGGGGAAAGGCCAGAAGACATAAGGGCCCTCTGGGAAACATCAGTTCTTTCTACCTCCTTCTCCTTCTCTGTATAGGTCAAGCAAGAAGAATGATGTCAGAGATAACCCTGCTTGCTGGTGACATTGCAGACATGACTTTTCCCAGGTATGTTTGGGGGAGGTGACAGTATGCCAATAAGGGGCTCCATGGTGTGTGGTGTATGTAGGCATCGGGGCTTATGAGCATTTTAACGGATCATCCATTTAGTAGGTGTGGTTCAGGAGGTAGAGGTAGGGACTACAACTGTCCATTTGACCTTGGAGCTCTAGGAAAGCTCAATAAGGGTCCAAGCCTAAAATGTTTGAGTGCTGGGAGTATAAGACAAGGTCAGTTTAGCAACAGACCAGTGTGGACAGATAATCATAGAGGGGACTTCCCACCATCACACAGGACATGGGATAATTATTTCAATTTTCACCTCTACATGTCATATAAAACTCTCAAGGTCTATTTTAAGTGTGTGTGTGTGTGTGTCTGTGTGTGTGTGTGTGTGTGTGTGTGTGTGTGTATGTGTGTGTGTGTCTGTGTCTGTGTGTGTGTGTTTAAAATGAGAAGTGTGTGATCTGAACTATGAAACAGTTGAAGAGAACACAGCAGAAAAATATCTCAGAAAGATCCCATAGTACAGAAAACAAATCAAAACCAGACAAATGAAGTTCTATGAAATGATGATGCATTGGCGCAACAGAAGGAAGCAATCAGTGGATCAGTGGTGAAGAGACAACCTTTACCAAAAAAAGGAGGGGGGGGGAGTGTAAAATGTTGGCAAAAGAATATTGATCTAGAGCATATAAAGAACTTAAAAACACCAAAATTTCCAGTTTATATATACAGGAAGTATATAGCTCTCACTCCTCACCAAGGAAGCATCTTTTGCAGCAGACAGATATCATTACAGAAATCTAAAACTGATCAAAAGTCAGGGAACAACTGAATGTGAGAGCCCAGCCCCAGTTGGTATATCCACAACACAGCCTTACACCTCAGGTTCAGGGAACATGAAGGGCAGAGGCAGAAAGATTCTAGAGCCAGTGAGCCTGGGAAGTTTTCTGTGGGGTAGTATCTTCTATATATGACAGGTAAACTATACCCATGAAATCTCAATAGTATAGCTGCCTAAACAAGAACTGAACAGTTCCAACACTAGTTAATATTTCAGTGTGAATGGGGAAAAATGTCACAGGGCACCACTGCTAGATGAGGAGCTACAAGGAATTTATGGTTGCTAAGAGCATGTTCAGTCTTCTCCAAGGATGAGCTCCTGATGGGCTGTATGGTCACTTCTAAACATGCGTGTGTGTGTGTATGTGTGTGTGTGTGTGTGTGTGTGTGTGTGTGTGTATGTTTACAGTCCAAGTATCCATAAGAAATGACTATATGCCAAAGAGATATATTCATGCTCATGTTTGTTGTTGTAGTGTTTCAATAGCTAAGATATGGAATAAACCCACCAAGGGATGAGTGGACAAAAAATATGGCATAGAATGTTATTAAATTATATAAAATGTTGTCCATTATTTGTGGCAAAATATAAACTTGGGAACACCATGTGAAATGAAATAAGTCACAGCTACAAAGGCAAGTTCTACATGTACTTGTTCATATGTGAAAATAAGAAAGCAACCAAGGAAGCTCATTGCTCATGCTGGCCTGGGAATTAGGTAGGTGGTCTTCACTCTCCTTCCTATCTCCATTTGCAATTCCCTAGTTCCATCCCCAGCCCTGTGGCAGAGCATCTGAAGGAGCCTTTCTTTCTTCTCTGCTTCTGTTCCCTGAGGACTCCACAAATCTTCCCAGGACACAGTCCTCCTTTCTCACCCCATTCCTTTGTGTCAACTGCCAACACACAAGGCACTCTTTACCTGGAAATGCACTAGCCATGCCAGCCTGGGAATCAGGTGTGAGATCTCCCCTCTCCTTTCTGTCTAAACTCCAACTCCCTAATCATATCCCCAGCCCTGTAGCAGTCTATCTGCAGGGGCCTGTCTTCACTCTATGCTTCCATTCCCTGAGGGCTACACAAATTCTGTTGTGACACAACTTCCCTCCCTCTTTAGGACCATCTCAGCTACGTCCTTCCAGCCCATCATCATTCCTTCCTGTAAACGCCTAGAAACACATTCTACCAAGAAACCCCTGTGGCCACCCCTGGCAGGGACTCAGAAGCCCTCTCTACCAGGCAACCCACAACCATCACACTCTCTTTAGATCCAGAGAGGGTAACAGGGACCAAGGAATGGAACGCCCACCCAACAAAGGCAAGATGAGATATAAAAAACCTAGATAAATACCATCACCCCAAACCCAGATGCCTAGATACCAGAGTGCGAAAACATAATAATATTTAAGACAATATGTTTCTGCCAGAACTCAGCAAACCTACTAGAGCAGGTCCTGATAAATGCAATATTGCTGAAGCATAAGTCAAGGACTTCAAAATAGATATTCTGAATGTGTTCAATACCTTAAGACAATATGAATAAATCTATTAATGAAATCCATAAAACAGACACATACAGTGGAAGGAAATGAAGAAAATATTTCAAGTAGAAATAGAATCACTAAAGACAACCCAGACTGAGGTGAAACTACAAAGGAAAAATTTAGGAAGTCAAACAAAACCCCCAACGCAGGCCTTACCAACAGAATACAAGAAACGCACAAGAGAATCTCAGCCATTGAAGACATTATAGAAGAAATGGATACCTCAGTCAAATAAAATGTTAAATCTAAAACAATCCAGGCACAAAACATCCAGGAGATCTGGGAAAATATGAAAAGACAAATATATGAATAGAAGGAAGAGAAGAAGGAGGAAAAATCCTTGATAAAGGCCCAGAAAATATTTTCAATAAAATTGTAGAAGAAAAATTTCCTAACCTAGAGAAGGAGATGCCTATCAAGCTCTAAAAAACATACAGTACACTAAATAGACTGGACCAGAAAAGGAAGTCCCTTCAGTACATATAAATGTACAGATCAAAGAAAGAGTACTTAAAGCTGAAAGGGAGAACAGATCAAGTAATATATGAAGCCTGACCCATTGGAATAATACCTGACTTCTCAATGGGCACTCTAAAAGTCAGAAAGGCCTAATCAGATGTTCTAGAAACTTAATAGACCACAGATGCCAGCCCACACTAAATATCTAGAAAAACTTCTAATCATAATAGATGGAAAAAATATTCCATAATAATACCAAATTTAAGCAATATCTATCTACAAATCCAGCAGAAGATACTAGAATTAAAATGTTCAACTTGAAGAGGTTAACTATACCCAAGAAAACACAAGGAATATCAAGTTATCAAATCAAAAGAGTAGCAAAGAACCCACACCACCACAACAAAATAATGGGAATCAGCAAACACTGCTCATTGATAACTCTCAACATCAATGATCTCAATTCTTTAGCAAAAACAAGGTGTAATAGGTTAGAAATGAAAACAATATTCTACTGCATCCAAGAGACAAATCTTAACATCAAGGATAGAGCTCACCTCAGGGTAAAAGGATGGAAAAAGATATTCTAAGAAAATGGATGCAAGAAGTAAGCCAGTGTAGCCATTTTAATATCTAATAAAATAGACTTCAAATAAAACTAATTAGAAGAGATAGAAAAGGATGCTACACACTCTTCAAATGAAAAACCCACCAAGATAATATTGCAATTCTTAACATCTGTGCACAAAACACAAGGCCACCCAAGTTCATAAAGAAACAGTACCACATTTTAAATTATATATTGATCCTCATGCATTTTTAGCGAGTGACTTCAATACCCTACTATGACCAATAGACAGGTAATCCAGATAAAAACTAAACAGAGATGCTGGAGCTAACTGATGTAAAAAACCAAATGGACCTAACCAGTATTTACAAAACATTTCACCTAAACCAAAAGAATATACTTTCTTCTCAGCACCTTATGGGACTTTCTTCAAAACTGACCACATACTCAGACACAGAGCAAGTCTCACCAGATACAAGACAATTGAAATAACACCCTATACCCTATCTGACCATCACAAATTAAAACTGGATATTAATAGAAACAACAGAAAGTTTACAAACTTATGGGAACTGAACAACTCACTACTGAATAAAAAAATGGGTCAAGGTAGATATTAAGAAAGAAAACCTCTTTAGAATTGAATGAAAACTCAACATGCCATAACTATGACACACAATGAAGGCTAAGAGGCAATTTCATAGCACTAAGCACTTAATTAAAAAACAAACAAAGCAAACCTGGAGAGATCTCATGTTAGCAACTTAAAGGAATAGCTGAAAGGTCTAGAACAAAAAAGGAAAAAATAACACCCAAAAGGAATAGAACTGAGAAATAACTAAACTTGGGGCTAAATACAAAGTATATAAATGACCGAACAAATAAAATCAATGCAAAGAATCAATTAAAAAAAAAAGAGTTATTTTTTGAGAAAATCAGTAAGATTGACAAACCCTTAGCCAAATTAACTAAGAGGTTGAGAGAGAAGATAGAAATTAGCATAATTAGAAATCAGCAGAGGGACATAACAATAGATACTGAGAAAATCCAGAGAATCCTAAGAACATATTTAAAAAAAAAAACAAAAAAACCCTGTACTCCACCACATTGGAAAATTCTCACATAAATGTATAATTTTCTTGTTATATACCTCCTACCAAAGTTAAATCAAGATCAGATAAGTAATTTAAACAAACCTATAATCTCAAGTGAAATAGAAGCAGTAATTAAGTCTCCCAACCCCCACCCCCCCAAAAAAAATCCCAGGCCAAATGGTTTTAGTGCAGAATTCTACCTGACTTTCAATGAAGAATTAATGCCAATACTCCAAAAATTATTCCACAACAGAAAGAACTTTGTCCAATTATTTTCATGAGGCCACAGTTACCCTGATACCTAAACCACATAAATAACCAACAAAGAAAGAGAATTAACAAAACAATTTCCCTTATGGCCATAGATGCAAAATTTCTCAACAAAATACTTGCAAATCAGATTTAAGAACACATTAGAAAAATCATCCATCATGATCAAGAAGACTTCATACCAGAGATTCAGGGATGGTTCAACATATGTAAATAAATAAGTGTAATTCACCATATAAAAAGACTGAATGACAAAAACCACATGATTATCTCATTAGATAAAGAAAAGGCTTTGACAAAACCCAACACCCTTTCATGAAAAAAGCCCCAGACTGATTAGGGATACAAGGGTATACCTCAATACAATAAAGGCAGTTTACAAAAAGCCTCTAACCAACATCAAACTAAATGGAGAGATACTCAAAGAAATTACACTAAAATTAGGAACAAGATGAGGTTGTCTACACTCTCTATACCTATTCAATATAGTTTTTGAAGTCTTAGCTAAAGCAATAAGACAACTGAAGGAAACCAAGGGAAATGATTAGGAAGGGAAAAAGTCAAAATATCCTTATTTGCAAATAATAAGATTCTATACAAAATGGCCCTCAAATCTTCACCAGAAATCTCTTACAGCTGATAAACTTTCACCAGAGTAGCAGGGTACAAAATTTTAACACACAATAATCAGTAGTCTTCCTATACACAAATGATGAACAGACTGAGAAAGAAATCAGGGAAATAACACCTTTCACAATAGCCTCAAAGATGTCTTGGGGTAACTCTAAGTAAGTGGAAGACTTGTATAACAAAAACTTTAGGACTTGGAAGAATGAAATTAAATATGATATTAGAAGGTGGAAAGGTCAAGGATCAGTAGAATATAATAAAAATGGCCATCCTACCAAAAGCAGATTCAATGCAATCCCCATCAAAATCACACAGAATCTCAAAGTAAAATTTTCAGTTTCATATGGAAACATAGAAAAACCAGGATAGCTAAAACAATACTGAATAATAGAAGAATTGCTGGAGGTATTACCATCCCTGATCTCAAGTTGTACTGCAGAGCTATAGTAATAAGAACATCATTGTTTGGGCCCCCAAACAGACATACCGATTATTTTTCTTGTCCTCAGGTAAATTGATAGGCAAAATATTATATCTGCTTACTAAATTGATAAGTAAGTTAGAGATAAGAATTTTACTTGGCAATTAAGGTCACTCAAAAATGAATTAAAATTGTAAAATCTCTTTTTACAAAAAGTAATACCAAGGAGATGGGGTGGTCAAGTTCCCTGATTCATGCATTCTATATATGCCTTTAAATACCACACCCACAAATAGGAGCAACTTTTACACGACCCAAAAGTTGAAACTTATAATGTGGTTATGGAAGCATTATTTGGATTTGATCATTATATGCAGTCAACATGTACCAAATGATCATACTGTATCCATAGATTGGTATAGTTAAAATAATGATTACTAAAAAGAAAACAATGAAATTTCTCATAAAATTTTGGGCCATAGACAACATCCATGAAATATAACTGTGGAACCAAATGGAGAATGCCTTCTTCCAGCACTTTTCTTTCTGAGAGATGCTTGCTTCACTGTGTCCACCACCAACCACTGTTGCTGGGGCAGGCACATTGCTCAGGTAGAATGTGTTAATTAAGCAATTAATTGTGATGCCTTCTCATCAGCACACATATTTATGTGATTGAAAAATGTGTCTGAATCTTATTTCCACAGCATTATCACATTGTCTCCAGAGTCTTTTTTTATTGTGATGGAGTATATATGTACATACATGCACATGCAGGCGCCTGAGTACACACAATACTATCATTTTAACCATTTTAAATGCAAGAAGTAAATCAAGCCCCAGAGAAGCCATAGGGGAAAAGCCTCAATTGATTGAGATGAATTTTCTCACAATTCAAGGGGTGAGAGTTTGAAATAATTGGGTTAAGTTAAAAGCAAAAACTCAAAATGAAAAACAAATCATCTATAATAAAAACAATTTCCTGGAGGTGTGGGACTGACTTGGAAGGGATTCAGAGAACTTTCTGGCAGTGATCAGTATGTTGTATACCTTGAGATAGATACATATTGCATGGTTGTTGGTACTGATCAAAACTCACTAAACTGCATAGCAAAAAGCATTTCATTGAGTAGAATTAGATTCCAACTTAAAACTCCAAAGGTTTTAAAATAATACTACTTTCTGGTCTTCAATTAGTGATGATTGAGATTTGAGTAATTCTTTAAGGTTGCTGATGCTGGGCCCTTTTGTCTAATCCTAGAGCCATGAACTCAGAGTGAAAGCAGGGGATCTAGGGATTGGATCCCAGGGCTGATGCCTATAGTAGTGACCTTGGCTGAGTCCTTAAGGGATCAGGGCTTCAGTATCCTTGTCAGCCAGCTATGGAAAGGATCAGTTCTGGTCTCAGAGGGTTGTTGATTATTTATTTACATGAATGCATATTCATGAACACCATGGCATGAGTAAGACGTTCCCAGCACAGCCTTTCACTTTCTTTGAAGCAGGGTGTCTTGTTTGCTGTTGTGCATGCTGGGCTAGTTGGCCTGTGAGCTCCTGGGGTGCTCCCGCCTCTGCCTCCCATCTTCCCATAGGAGCACTGGGATTGTAGGTGCTTGTGCTGTGAATCTGGTTTTTAATGTGGCTCTAAGGACTTGGACTCAGGTCCTCATGAATTCGAGCCAGGTACTTTGCCTACAGAGCCATCATCTCAACCTCTGGCTGTTTTCACTACATAGAAAGTTCTGAGACTATCACTGATACCAGTCAGAACAGTTAGATACTAGAATGGTTTCCTTGGCAATGATCTAGAGTATTTGGGATTGTAGGGGATAAGGCGATGCCCTTAATTGGTGTGTCAGTCACAGGTCATGGACAGACCGCCTGGCTGCTCAGCTCAATGGGCACTCCAAGTATGCATGCTTTGAAGACTTTACCAGGCAGTTGGATGGGAGAGCTTTCTCCCCCACAAATCTGCAGTGACACTACGTAACTTCTTGGAAGATAAGCAGGGCTTCAAGCAGCCCATAACCTTTAAAAGCTGAATAAAGTCCACAGACATTATGAAAGGTTCTTGGCAAAGATAGAAAGGAAATGTTGCAATAGTTTGAGGGTTTTTAAAATTAGATCAATAATTCTGATAAGCTTTTGGTGGCTTTTTCTTTCTTTCTCTAGAGTGATAAACTTATGAAAATGGCAGCTGTGCATTCCCCCTCGGGGAATAAAAGCAAGTTGCATTCAAGTGATGTTAAATTAATGTTCCTTCACCACTTTTATTGAGAGCCTATTATTATCTAGATACAGCTCTGGGAGCAGAAGAAGATGTATAGAGAATAGTAATTCTCTGTGGAATTTCAACTATGGGAGGAGAGACCTGCGTGCACAAATCACTGCAACACCTGAGAATAGCAAGCAGGCTGCTCTGGAGTTGCAGAGCAAAGCCTGCTGGGAGGGCTGTCTGGACAAAGAACTCTGAACATGGAGTTGAGAGAAGCTTGATAGAGCTGCTGCCATGTGGGTGCAGAGAGAAGGGTTGCTTCATTGGTGAGGGTATGACAGGAGTGAATCCACAATGTCCATCATTTGAATCCTTTGGCTTGCATGTTCAAGATAGGGCAAAGAACAAGAATAGAAGTCAAAATGACTTTCTTTATTTTAAGCAATGTGGAATCACCTTAATACAGAGATGCCCCTGACAGGCTAAGGGGAGCATGCTACTCGGGCTCAAAGCAATGACAGCATTTCTTACTGTGCCCACTCAGCAATCCTTACTGCTATCTGAATGCTAGCTTGTTTGTGAAAACAGAGATTGTTATACTTAAGTTGACTCTTGGTCTCAATCATCATGTGATTACATGAAATCAGGGTAAGGGAGGAATGAATACAGCCATCCTGTCCTTAGGGACCAGGGAATTTCATGATCTACTCTTTATATTTAGATAGGACTTGTAAGAATAAAGGTGTGAGCATGCCTGACTTCAATGATCACATGTCTATTAATGTAAGCTAGTAATCACTGCTATTGGGAGTTAGATTGACCACTCCTTCATTTTCTGCATAGAAGGAGCAGAGAGAATGTCCACATGACTTCAGTGAATGACAGGGAGAAAGTGATCCCAACCAGGGGAGGAATGTGTGCTGCATTCTGGATCCCTGAGAGGGGGAGTGGTGTCAGGAGAAACAAGGGTGTCCTGTGATCAGCAGGGCAGGGAATCCCCAGGCTGTGATGGGTGATGTACCTGAGTATGCTGATTTAGGTGGGGAGTCAGAATCTCCCTGCTTATCAAAGGGTTTCTAGACTTCATGGCTCCTTCAAACACCACCCCTACCTCTTTCACTCACATTTCATAAATATTAATCTACTTTTTTTTTCTTTTCTGTTGCTCTGATAACATAACCAAAAAGCAACTTGGGGATGAAAGGGTTTATTTGGCTTACAGGTTATAACCCATCACTGAGGGAAGCTGAGGCAGGAATCTGGAGCAGAAACCATGGAGAAATGCTGCTGCTTATTGATTTGCTCTCTCTTATCTTACTCAGCTACCTTTCTTATATAGTCCAGGCTTACCTCTCTAGGGATGGTAACATCCACAGTGGGCTGGGCCCATCTACATCAATTAGCAATCAAGAAAATGGGTCCACAGACAGGTCCACAGGTCAATCTGATGGAGGCAATTCCTTAATTGAGGTTCCTGCTGCCCTGTGACAGTAGGGTGTATCAAGTTGACAATGAAGATTTAGCAGCATGCATACTATGAGAGTTTCATTCTACAAATATGAATGCTGAGGATCAGAGAGACCAAGAGATTTGTCCAAGGGGTTGGAGATTTAGCTCAGTGGTAGATCGATTGCCTAGCAAGTGCAAGGCCCTGGATTTGGTCCTCAGCTAAAAGAGAGAGAGAGAGAGAGAGAGAGAGAGAGAGAGAGAGAGAGAGAGAGAGAGAGATTTGTAAGCAAATGGCAGCTAGATACTATCAGTTTGCCCTCGGCTATGTTCCCTCAGAATTGAGACACTGTGGTTTATTCAATCTTAGGAAAAAATCCAAAGTGTAAAAATGTATGCAAATGAGCACACATACACACACATGCATACACACACACACACACACACACACACACACACCCCTTCACTTTTGTCTAAGAATAACAGAGCTTTAGTGGTAATCATCCAACTTCTTGGTTTCTTCTTTGGTTATACCTATTTTTATTTAGAACAACGGCTATCAATAAGAATTCCTATACTAATCTGGATTGGGTTAGGTATAATTCTATTGTGTACTTGCACTTCCTGCCTGGTCTCATGTTTATAGTGGGCATAGTTCTCTCTTAGCATTTGATTATCCTAGAAAGTCTTTCCTATCTCTTTCCTTTGCAGGTGCTACTTGATAACCACACTGTTGAGCTCTGGTGAAAGTCATTTTCTCTCTTCACAGATATTTGAACCTTTTGTGCTTACCAGCTAATTATTGTACCCACCAGCAGTGACTGGGCAACATAGAAAAATAATGCTTGGTAATATGAGAAATGTGTGTGTGAATTCCTTCTACAGAGAATATGGAGACTGAACCGAATGCTTAGATTAACTGACTCTTGTTTATTGTAGGATATGGAGCTGTAATTATCTTATTCTTTTTCCAACATCTACTCTACCAGCATGCTTTAAAATGTGAAGAAATTGTAAATTATGGTGGTAGAACCACTCAGTGGAGGTAGAAATGGCTGCCTGATCCTTCTTCAATTTTTAAATTGTTTGGACACAGTAGCAACTGTGAAAATGATGGGCTTGGTGTTTTAAACCACCAGTGCACCACAAGGTTCTCAAGCAGATCTTATGTGTGGCATGCCATGGTCTGAGTGGCAGCTGAAAAACAGTCACCAGCATGCCTGGCATTAAGGGGCATCACTGAAACTCTGTGATTGAAATGGAAGGTTTGCAGTCTGCTCCTCTTTCTGTTGCAGAGTCTGCTGACCAACACATTGAGTGTGTCCATTTCTCCTTTGTCCCAGAATAAGGTTTTCTAAGCAAATATGGAAATGCATTATATGCTTTCCTCTTGCCAGCTTGATTTCCACTTTTATTAAAAATTTAAATGCAAACTATAGTTTCTGCTCTAACTTATATGAGGGCAGAAGCAAATATGACCCAGTCCCTGACCTCAGACACATCATAGTCTAGTTAAACAGCAAAAGACTACGTTCCCCCAATTCCCCAGGCATTGCTGTGGCTGCCCCCACACAGATGTGTTCTCACAAGCAGCGGAGCTCATTGTGGTGACTTCCACTGCTATTTTTGTTCTCCTACAGCCACCTTCTACCTCTTCTGTGTCTAGATCCAATCACATTAATGGCAAGGATGCATTTGGGATGGATAAGAGCAGTCACTTACAGAAGATCATACCTTAGTTGGCACAACTGTGTTTAAGAATATCTACATAATCCAACGTGTCTAAGGCAGGCACCCTTTTCTGAGAACTTTTGCTGGAGCAAACAACAAAGAATTATTGATCTCCTTCATTTAATAGTTTAGAAAGACATGAGTCCACCTAATAGCAAATTTGCAGTCATAAGGATGGGTTTTTAAAGATGCCCTGTAGAGAAAAATAGTGATGAGTGGAAAACCAGAAAGCTATCCCAATACATCAACTCTCACATTCCTACCCTAGCTGTCCCATGATGGCAAATATGTTCCTTCCCTTATATACCTAGATTTTTCTTTCTTTATTTTTTATTAAGAATTTTTTTTATTTATTTTACATACCAACCACAGATCCTCTTCTCTTCCCTCCTCCCGCTCTCCCCAGCCTCCCCGCTGCCAACTCAACCTGCATTCCCTCCTATGACAAAGTAAGGCTTTCATTGGGAGTCAGCAGAGCCTGGTATATTCAGTTAAGGCAGGTCCAAGCCCTCCACCTGCATTAAGGCTGTGCAAGGCATCCCACCATAAGTAGTGGTTTCAAAAAAGCCAGCTCATGTAACAGTGATAGATCCTAATTCCACTGCCAGGGGGCCCCTTAAGCAGATCAAGCTATACAACTGTCTCACTTATGCAGAGGGCTTAGTCCAGTCCCATGGAGGCTCCACAGGTGTTGTTCTAAAATTCATGAGTTCCCACTAGTTTGATTTGGTTGTCTCTGTAAGTTTCCCCATCATGATCTGGATGCCCCTTGTTTATAGAATTTCTCTTCTCTCCTTTTGACTGGATTCCTGGAGCTCTCAATATCAACATGTAGAAGATTACAAATAGATCCATATCTACCACTATGCACAAAACTCAAGTCCAACTAGATTTTCTAATCAATATTCTCAAAATAAGAGTATTTGTGTGCTTACATTGGATGGAGATGAGTCTTATTTGTCCTATTTTTTTTTTATTTGAGATAGGGCCTTACTATGCAGTGCAGGCTGGGCTGGACCTCACCATGCAGGCCAGACTAGCCTTCACCTTGTCTTATTCCTTCCCAGTCTGAGCTGTAGGATTACAGCTGTGCACTGCCATGCCCCATTCCAGGCTCAGACTTAATTTTTAGTAATTTCAAATAGAAAGAACCCTGATAAATAGTGAGAACTGAGGAAAGTTTGGGAACTAAAATGTGAACATGGAATGTGAAGGTGGCTTTGTAACGAAGTGATAGGGAACTCTTTTTTTTTTTTTTTTTTAGACAAAATCTTACTATGTAAGTCTGGCTGTCCTAGAACTCACTATATAGACCAGGCTGGCCTCCAACTCACAGAGATTCATCTGCCTCTGCCTCCTGAGTTCTGGGAAATAGGGAACTCTTTATTGCCCCCTAGCCCTCCCACCACACACACACAACTAGCATCCTCATCTATAATTTGGGACCATTTTATTGCAAGATATTGCAAGCACAATATCTTGTTGCAGCTTTCTAAGGGTCCCTTGAGACTTCAGTTTTATATCCTACAAGCTCCAGATCATTAGTTTTCTTGAATATGTTGGATTGAGGCTCTCTAATTTAGTCTTAATACACTTCTACAAAGGGATAATTTGATTCTTCTGAAAGCTAAGAGAAATGGGTACTCCTTTTTATCCAAAGCCCCATGTTGATAACTTCAGCGCTACCAACCTGTAAAGGTCAGGTAGTGGTGTTGATGCTCAATGGAATTGTGAAGCTAAGTTTTCAAAGCTCACAATAAAGTTAGTATGAGCAAAGGCAGCATGGTGAAAAATCTGGAGCAAGGTCAGCGTTTCCTATGGCCTGGGTAGCTGGGATACAACATGGAGAAGGCACAGGATTGTCCTTGGGTCACCACCCTGTCCTATCCTTCACTCTGCTTTGCGGCAGAATTCAAGTCAGAAGCTATTAATCTGGTGCCAAAGAGGATGGTCAGAATGCCAGGGCTATTGATAAACCATCAAAAGGGCAGGATCTTGATTCAAAGATAATGATCAGACATGGTGTATGGCCTCGGTCTGGCAGTCTGCAGAAAATGAAACTGTCAGATAGCCAACTTGGACTTTAAAGGATATTTATGGCTAAGGAACACTAAACATCATAAAAAATGGTCTGGATTTTGCATTGCTAAAGAAAATCCCAAGGCTCATTTCAAAACAAGGGGCTTAGTCACAACACAGGATTTCTCTTCACTGTATTGTTCCTCTCAGAAATTGCCTAGGGTAACAGCTAAGGGAATTTAGCTTACTGTTAGTCCCTGGCAATCATGTTAGTTCTGCAATAATGCAGGCATAGGCTTGTTTGTTTGTTTGTTTTTAGCATAAGACAACAGAGAGATGCATAGTTCTATTCATCACCATTGAAGTACTGTATATGTGGCTAGGACCAATGCATCATTTATTTCTTCCTTTATAGGATATTATATTGACTAATATTTTCAGACCTCTGTATTATAGGAATGTTTAACACTACAACTAAAATTTGAAACATCTTCCTGGCCCCCTGTAAGATCTGAGAGACAGAGAGAGAGAGTGAGAGTGAGAGAGAGAGAGAGAGAGAGAGAGAGAGAGAGAGAGAGAGAGAGAGAGAGAGGAAAACACATGGTATTAAATAACCCTATATTTGATGAAAAAATTAATATCTGAGGACAGAGAGATGGCTCAACAGTTAATAACACTTGATGTTTTTCAATTCTCAGAAGCCACACGGATGCTCACAAGCATCTGCAACTCCAGCCCCAGGGAATGAAACATTGTCTTCTGGCCTCTGTGGGCACCAGGCACACACATGGTACACAAACATACATGAAGGCTAAAGACATATATATATATGTATACAATGAACATTTTAAAAGGAATATGTGGATCTAGTATGGTTTTGTAGCAGTACTTTTGCCTATCTACAAGAAATATGCATTTTATTCCATGGGAGTATTCAGAATTACATGCATAAATAAGGCTCTATATAAAATTAAAAACTGGGGCTGGGCAGTGGTGGCACACGCCTTTAATCCCAGCATTCAGGAGGCAGAGGCAGGTGGATCTCTGTAAGTTTGAGGCCAGCCTGGTCTATAGTGTGAGTTCCAGAACAGGTTCCAAAGCTACAGAGAGAAACCCTGTCTCAAAAAAAAAAAATAAAAATAAAAATAAAAAAATAATTAAAACTGGTTTGTGTACTATATGCAAGTTTGTTTGTTTGTTTTTCTTGTTTAGAAAGCTCCCCCTAGGTAAATCTAAGTCTGGGACTCTTAAATTGTCCTGTTCCTTGAAGTTAACGTTATTTCATGGTCAGTCTATATCTTTACTTTTATTTATTCATTTGTGTGTGTGTGTGTGTGTGTGTGTGTGTGTGTGTGTGTGTGTGTGTGTGTGTGTGTTCACTGTAGAGGTCAGAGGACAACTCACAGGAGTTAGCTCCTCCCTTACATCATGTGAGTTCCAAGGATCAATTTCATGTCCCTGGATGTGACAGCATGTGCCTATACTCCTTTACTTATCCCACCAGCCCTGTATTTTAGGTTTTTCAGTTATAACCATTGAGACGAGATCTGTGGAACCAAGAGACTTGGGGCTCTAAGAATAAACCTCTAAACAAGGCCCTCTAAATCAGCTGATCAAAGCTTATGTAAATTCACAAAGACTAAAGCAGCAAGCACAGGGCCTGCATGGATCTGCACCAGATCCTCTGCATATATTAAAGCTTTCAGGTTAGTACATTTTGTTTGGACTCCTGAATGTACGAATGAGTGGGTCTCTGATTCTTGTGCCTTCTCATGGGGCTCACTCTTCTTGGTTTTCCTTGTCTAACTTGTGATGGCTTTTGTTTTATCTTATTCTATTTAAAAAATAAATTAATTTAAAAAAGAATGAATCTCTGAGTTGTTCCATAGCCAGTTTGCTCCTTTAAAGGGAAGGCATAATCAAGGGAAAAGAGATACATGTAGTCCAATACAGAGCTCTCTTGTGTTCCATGGGAACCTGGGTCCCCAGGAAGACCTCTCACCTTTACTGGAATATTTGGCTTACTCTATTATTGCCTGAACCAAGTCAGTGTCTTCCCAGGTAATTCTCTTTTGCATTAAGATGACTAAAAAACAGATTTCCCTTCACTTTAACATAAAGGAGTCCTGAAAGATAACCCGTATCGTTTCCATGGTAACATTAAATTTTGGTATGATGTAATAGAGATTTTTTTCAACTTTTAGAAAAATTCAAACTAGATTAACAATTTATTGGACACTGTTTCTTAAGAGGGAGTAAGGATAAAAGGAAGAATTTATATGTTATTATTAACAATCTTCCAATCAAATATTTATTCACTTCAAAAATAGAATTCAATCAGATACCAGGTGTTTCACTCAATAAAGACCATTTAACTAAATCAATGTGCAAGGCTCTGGGACTTCCTTAGATCAGGTCCAGTCTGGACTACTACTCTATTACCTACTAATAGCATTTTTTTGAAGAGTTTAATTAACCTCTTGGTTTTCCTCTTCTTTGCAACTAGCATGGTACTATGAATGATGTGAGAGTTAATGAAACTCTAAGTGAGGTAATGTACATGTTACAACAACCAATGATGTCCTCCTTGAGATGCCCAGTCACTTTTCAGATCTTAGCCACGTACTTTCATGTATATGATAGTTCACACTGAGTTGGAAGCATCAGTTTTCACAGTGTTTTGATAATTATTCAGAACTTTATAACCATTTTGTAGCAATCAATAACAGATCCTATTCAACCCCTTTATGCAATGTTCAGTCCTGTGAGGTGGTGAAAGACATCCTAAAATGATTCCCAAAAGGCACTGAAAAATCTACAGCGAAAAAAATAAATTATATACTCAAGTTCCCTATATACCTCTCTCCTTTTTCATTTTACAGGGACCAGTGGAACCTAATTATGAAAAACTCAATTAAGATAAGCTTGTCTTAAAAAATAAACACACATCTGATTTATACCATCTCTGAGAATTAGTTTGGTAAGAAAAAAATTTCTTATAATATTATTAGATTTCCCATTCAACCCTCAGCCAGAGAACAAGGACTGCTGGCAATAATTGCCTTTTTTTATGATTCACTGCAATTTAGGTAAGCCTCACTGTAATTACAGTCTTGCAGAGCAAGTACCTTATGCTGAGACTTGAACAAAGCCAAAATATCATTTTGTCCTTTCTGCCTCTTTCCATGAAAGCTTTTGGGATGTTCATTCTGACACTTATCTACCGAGTCCATTTATAGAAATGATCGTCTTCCCCTGAAAATCAAAGTAGGCAAGAGTTTTGGTAGGAGAGCCTCAGAAGTGTCCTTGGAGCTGGCTTCAGAAGCTCGTTCAACTGTTAGCTCACCCCTGCTTTGCTCCCGTTGTCTGCTTCATCGATCTCACTTCTCCAACCCACTTTTCCCATTCTGCTGTGCATACAGCAAGTAAATGAAGTTTTATCCCAGGCATGGAGCAGCTCCAGCTCTCAGTTAGGTAGCACACTTAACTACGCAGTCTATAAAATTCAGTGCCCCAGTTCTATATCCCATGGAGAGAGGATAGAATTGGCTTAGTGTATACTGGGGACCACACCTCTCACAAAGTTCTGGCCAGGGGAGAAATCTCATGCATCACAAACAGCCCTCATACTCAGAGCAAGTAAGAAAAAAAGAGTGTTTGAAATAAGAAGCTCTGGATTGAAGAGATTTCCTCAAGATACCCATGACAAAAGTGGACCTAGTTAAAGAGAATTCACTATGGTGATACTTTGTCTGTGCTGAAATGTGATATTTTATTTGTATGTTAACAAATAAAGTTGCATGGAGATCAGAGGTCAAATAGCCATAAACAGAAGTCAGGCAGTGGTAGCCCATGCCCTTAATCTGATCACATGGCAGACAGATTCTCTGTGTGACCAAGGACACAGCCAAGCATGGTGATACAAGCCTTTAATCCCATTACCAACCATAGAGACCTGGAGGTCTGTATAGACAGTCAGTGACAAGGAAGTCATGTGGCTGGGTTTAGAGCCAATGAGAAGGCAGAATAGGAAGGCAATAAAAACACAAGTTACACAGGAAGAAGCTCTCTCTCTGTGGAAGCTACTGTTGGTGGTAAGCTAAGGCTAGTCATGGCTATTGCTCTGATCTCCTCGGCTATTACCTCTTTATTTGGCTCTGTGTTTCTTATTTAATAAGACTGTTTAGAAATTCATCTACATTTGGTGCCCAACGTGGGGCTCGAATCCATGACCCTGAAATTAAGAGTCTAATGCTCTACCGACTGAGCCATGTTGGGTGCCAGAAGAAGTTGCTGTGAAGTTTTTCTTTTAGGGAAGAACGTTCATGGTTCATGCTTCCCTGCCATTCACAGAATATAGGTAGTTATTACTGTCTCACCTCAACATAGTCCTAAAACAACCATGAAAACAAAACAACATAGAAAACATTGCTTCACCATAGCAACAGCAATCTTTGATAGGGATCAGTGAGAGAACAGCACAGTTTTTGGAGCACACTTTAAAAGTCACTCTTCTTTTTTTTTTTTTTTTTTAAAAAAAGTATTCATTTATTTTACATCTGGACCTCAGTTTCCCCTCCCTCCTTCTCTCCCATTCCCTTCCCTACCTCTCTTTTGCCCAATCCCCAAACCCCCCAAAAAACCAGGGAGCCTGCAATGGACCAATCTCGGCCCTTTGGGTATGTGTGCCAGTTGTATAGCTTGATCTACTTGTGGGATTTCTAGCAGTGAGAGAAGGGGCTTTCTCCAATGCTTTGGCTGGCTTTGGGGAACCTATTCCTCATAATGAGTTGCCTTGCTCAGCCTTAATATGAGAGGCGAAAAGTTTAGCCCTATAGCAATTTGATATACTATGCTTTGTCGACACCCGTGGGAGGTCTGCCTTTTCTGAACAGAAAAAAAAGAGTCACTCTTCTTAATGATAGATTGTGCTCCCAATTCAATGTGAGGCTGCAGAGATTAGCCAACAAGACTGTGAAGCCATTACAACTAGAGGGAGGTTGAATATCTAAGTTAGCCAAATTTTATTCATAATAACATGCTTTGGTGAAGGAAAAGGTTCCGTGTTCCAGGGAAAATCAAGTAAAATGACATAATTTAAGATATGTCATCAATTTCATCTTTACATGATTTTTGTTACATTTTTGAAGATTGGGAACATGTGAGAAGCACTACTCTGTTGGTGATGGGCCCTTTTCATAGACCAAAAGGTTGTATGTTAGCAATTTAATACAGCTCAGTCTCTATATCGTCACTGCTATAGATAATGTTAAATAAATAAGTATGCATCTTTTTGGGAAGTTTTCTGGAGTACTTTTGCTAGATGGGGTCAACAGTCAACAAAGCTTAGGGATGACTGTCTTGTGTCAAGTTCAACCAGGGGAAGGGTTAGCTTCCACCAAGCACTGGAGGGAGGGGAGAACACCTAAGAGATGAAAACACTTGAAAGAGTGAGAAAAGGGTGGATCTCGGCCCAATGGCAGTAACAAGTTTGCAAAATCTCCATTTGTTTAGATGGGAAAGTGTGGAGGTACAAGGTGGCTTTGTGCCAAAGGGACTAATTTTCTTCTACAGAAGCATAAAGGCAAGGAGACAGTTGTTACAACACTGCCTTTACATGAAGGATGGATATATACCAAAATATGTGCGTGAGACCTTATGCGACCTATTTACTATCCCATATGCCTGAAAAATCCATGGAGGTAGGTGCCAGTGGTTTCAGTGAACACCTGCTTTTCCTACAAACACAAGCATTTTTCACATTTATTTGGATAGCATAAAAAATATATTCTGTTGCTCTTTTAACTTTCCCTCCTGCTGGTGACCCTACAATAATGCACGATGCATGTTTAGGGTGTCAGGTTTGAATCCCTGCACTACTCCTGTGGGAAAAAGGAGAAGAGGGTGAAAAATATTTGTCAAGGTTGGAGCATCTCTTCCTACAAAACCACCTCACAATCATTATTACCACTACCAACATCACCTCTACAGCCACATACATACCACCACTATCACTACAACCAGCACCTGCCTCACCACCATTACCATACACACCACCACAACTACTACCTCTACTACCACATACACTCAGTTATCACCACCAACTGCCAACATCACTTCACTATCAAACACACTACCACCGCCATTATTATCACCATCATCATCATCATCATCATCACCATCATCACTACCACTATCCTGAGCCGCTAGCCAGTGACTGTTGCTGAGGAGTTGAAGTTGAATTCGAGATTCAACAGAACCAGGGGCTGCAGGAAATAACACCCAAGAGCCCTTTGCTGGGCTTTTCCAATGTTCCTATTCCAAGATAGTTCAGGGTTCACAGTGGAAACACAGAAGCAATGTTAAACAAAGTATTTCTCATTATTTTTCACCAGATGTTCTCAGGATACAGAAGGTCCTATAGCAAAATAGGGGCTGTTTGCATAATGCCCCTGTGTGAGCTAAACTGCACTCCTGAGGACTGGGGTGGGGTATCTTGCTGTAGCAGGGGGAAGCTTTCCTCCCGGGAGGTAAACAAAGTGCTATGGGAACCAAGTTCATACAGGAGGATAGTGTGGGAAAGTTTATTATATGCAAGCTGCAACTACCACTACAGTCACTTATACCATCAAACACACCACCATCACCATCACTGACATCATCACAACCACCACCACCACAACCATAACCACCACCACCACAACCATAACCACCACCACCACAACCACTACCATCAGCACTACCATCACCACCACCAACACCACCAGCACCAACACTTCTACACACATGCACCAAAGTTAGCAGTAATGTGGCATTTCATGTCTTTGACATTAGTGAACCATGCAGCAATAATTTCAGTTAGTTTTTGGTCACTTATATATCATTGACAGTAATTAAAAACAAAGTAATCCCTGGATCTTGAATGTAATTCACATCTAAAGCAAAGGCAAACCTTATATCCTTAGGTTAAAATTTTTCTCCTTAATGCATTAGTGTTTTGGGAGTACTTTATGGTTTCTGATTAGAAAGTATAGTTCAATAATTCCTGTGCTTTTTCTAAATTCTTCATGAGAAACACTGATGAATTATTGAGTTTCTTGGCCCAGCTTCTTTCTACTATCCACGCTTGAAGTAAGTCCAAGTATTTTAACTACATTATCCTAATCAGAAATCACTAATCCCCTTGCTTCAACTAGCAGCATGACTCATGGGTATATAAAGGAATTACCCAGCCTCTGGAAGGCTGCTCAGAAAACTGCCTTGATTTTTGTGGAGCCCTCACTCATCTAACCACGAGCACTCTGACTTGCTAAGAAGATTAATGTAGAAGGCACAGGCCCTCATCAAGCATCTACAAAGTTCAGCTTACAGCATGCTCAGAAAAAAACTATAGTAACTAATATACTCCCAATACTGTTTTCAAATTGCTTTGATGGTGTAATTCTTAATGTAACACACAGAATATACTTGTGAGTGAACATTTTTATTATTCCCACCTGAAGTGGAGGGATTGAGAGGAGAAGTCAGTCTCTCTCCTTCCTTCTCATATGTGTACATGTATGTATATGGGTACAGATGTGTTTTTCCATGCCAAGAATCTCAAATAGCAGACGGAAAGATGGCCTGGTAGCTAAGAGTGTTTGCTATGCAAGCATAGGGACTGAGCTTGAATCCCCAGATAGCACCCACTCAAAAAGCCAGACACAGCTTAGTCTGCATCTGTCAGCCCAGCACTAGTTGGAACAGAAACAAGAAGCCATCTGGGGTTTTCTGAACAGCAGCCTAGCTTTAGGTTCCTCCATGTCTCAAAGGAAAAAGGCAAAGAATGTTAGAGCAGGATATACAATATCCTCATTTAGCCTATGTACTCATGTACATGTACACACACATACACACACACACACACACACACACACAGCACACACACACAGCACACACAAACAGCATACACATGCACACACAGCAGACACACACATACACAGTGCACACACACCACACACACACCACACACATACACATGCATACAGACACACACACACACACACACACACACACACACACACACACACACCTAAAATTATCTTACACAACAAGAAATTGACAGTGCTGTTCCTGTCCTGGAGCCTTCAAATCTTTCTACTTTGTCTGAAATCATGTGTGAGGCCACAGAAAGAATTTTCTAAAAGCAGCCCCTGAGTTTACCACACTTAGGATGGTTCTGTAAAGAATGACGATGACTGTTTTTGGAGTAGATAAAATGGACATCACTTGAAAGTGTGCCATAGTGAAATAGCTGGGCCTCATTTATGTATGTTGCCCATATCAGCTTTTCAAGTAAGCTGAGCAGCATTAATGTGACCACAAACACTAGTAGTTCCATCAACAAAGATCATGCCCATGGCTGTATCCACGTGTGTCCCACACCTTTTCATTCCAGGCCCTATGCCTACAGAGCAGATCATGTCTCCAGTATAGTGAACTGTTGCAAAAATCGAACAGAAATCTTAGAACCACATGTGGTTCTTGCTGGTTTGGATTGGCATGGCACATGTAATATTTACCCATCTTCCAAGAGAAAAAAATAAGAATAAAAATATTGAAATATCTGATTTGTGTATGTGAGTCCACTTCAGCTGAGGAGGGTCTTTGTAGATGAAGACAGTTTAGCCCCAGTTTGTACTTTAAACAAATACAACAAATTTTACATATCCATACTAAAATCATGCAACTTTTGACAATGAGACCTTAAGCTTACAGTGGATGCCTTGAACACACACCCACAATGAGTATCTTTCTAGCATAACAGCCCAACTCCAACCATAAAATTGAAAGTTCCACAAGAACAAACTTCCGTTTTTGCTCACTAATGTACTGTAACAACTTTACATGGTCAGATCATCCATGGACTCTCACAAAAAAGGTTATTGAAATCATTCATAAATGAATTTTCCTCTGTACTTGTAGATAAGTCCTGGTCCTGTATTGTTAAATTAACTCGTTTATCATTGCTATGATTGATCTTAAATGGCCTCCCAAAGCAGATGTGCCAATGAAGTCTTGAGCTGATGGTGCTATGTGACTTCAGGAGTAGGGTTTTATAGGAGGAAATATCATTGGGATATGGCCCTGGAAGCATATATTGGGGTGCCAGGCCCTTCTTCCTTATGCTTTGTCTTTTGGCCACTGTGAAGTGAATAGTTTTCCTCTACTTCATATGTCTGACAGTCTATACTACTTCACCCCAAGTTGAAAACGCAGCAAACCAAATGGCCATTGGTTGAAATCCCTGAAACAACAATCTTTTTTGATGATGGTAAGCTACCATGTTGTGCTGGGAACCAAACCCTGGCCCTCTGCAAGAGGAAAAAGTGCTTTTAATGTCTGGGTCATCTTTCTAGCCCCATCTTAGGAGTTTTGAAACAGTAATGAAAAGCTGAGTAACAACCCTATTTAGAACTATTTCATAATTGGTAATTTTGTCCATCATCAGAGTAGACCAATTATATAGAAAGCCCTCAAGAAAAAGTTTGTTGAATGAATATGAGTGAATAATTATTTTTATAATTAAATTTATATTTGAATTTAATATTTATCATAATACAGTACATATATTAAATTACTTTCCTCTGTTTTATTGGCTTTGTAGTTGACATACATTGTTGAGATTCTTTTCTCCTATTTTTAATAAAATAATGTTATTCATTTTTGTTTCCACTGTTTTAAAATGTACACACTATAATTTCTTTTTGCCATACTTTAAAATTTTCCCAAATTAGTTAGGAAAATACACATTTATTCACATCTTTATTATAAAGATCAGTTCCTTCTTTCACAATGTTTCAATTGAGCATTTCAGCTCTGCTTTCCATTTTCTGACTCCTGTTAATCATTTCTGCTGTTGTTTCTGTAGCCAGTGTTGGCACAGGTTTGCTCACACCTAAGCTTCCTTCCATCAGTGTTCTGCAGGGTATCTCACACCTTCTCCCTGGGGTCAGTTTTCTTCTCTGTTAGCCATTCCTCCAGAGTTCTTTCAGCATGGGTTCCTTGGTATAAGGTTTTGCTCATTTAAAATATCTGCACTTCACCTTCACCCTGGGATCATCTTATTCCTGGCAAGGAAACTTTGCAGAGTTCTTATTTTCTCTTCACCTTTGAAGGGATTTGCTCTCTGGCCTCCACAGAGAGAACAGGGGGCCGAACCACTATCCCATTTTAGCAATCTGACATTTCTCTTGGATTGCCTTTGAGGCTTTTATCTTTATCTTTGATGTATAGCAGTTTTACTACAAAGCCTGAAGTTTGGGTTTCCTTCCTGTAAGCTGTCTCCCTAAATCTGATTTGGAGATTTCATCACCAATCCTTTTTGAAGAACACTTCTCCCTACTCACCTTTTGTTTTCTGAAGCAATTAGATGGGGCTATGTGTTCTCATCCCAGACTGTCTTTCTCCTATTACTTCCCTCACATTTCATATTTCTTCTCTCTGTCCTTGCTCTTGGTGTTTTTTTTTTTCCTGTCAAGTATATTAATTCCTCTAGGTGCTTCATCTAATTTCTTTTATGTGACCTATACTATTTTTTAGCTTCAATGATCATACTTCCTTCTGCAGAGATCACATGTGTTAAGAGATGTCTGACATGTTGTTGGTAGTATGTTACTTTTTTTCTCATGCTTCTCATTTTTTCATTTCATTCATTAAATTATATATAAAATAAGGCCAAGTATTCAAGGCTGGAGGATCTACCTGGAAGATGTCTTCTACTGATTCATAGGCATGATGTCTTAGGGTTTCTATTGTGATGACCAAAGGCATCTTGGGAGGAAAGGATTTATTTTAATTACACTTCCACATCACAGTTCATTATTAAAGGCAAACAGGAAAGGGACTCAAACAGCACAGGAACCTGGAGGCAGGAGCTGATGCAGAGGCCATGGAGGGATGCTGCTTACTGACTTGCTCCTCATTGCTTGCTCAACTTGCTTTCTTATAGAACCCAGGACCATTAGCCCCAAGATGTCCTTACTCACAGTGGGCTGGGACCTTTCTAATGAATCACTAATTAGGAAAATGCTCTATGGGCTTGTCTACCTATGGCCCAATCTTATGGAGGCATTTTCTCAAATTGAGGTTCCCTCTTCACAGATGACTCTAGCTTGTATCAAGTTGACATAAAACTAGTTGTTCGAATTCCTAGCCACTCCCGCAGCTACATGACTGTGCATGCACTGTCCAGTAGCCAGGCAAGATGCTTAGTCATCCAGGGCCTTATGTCCTATGTAATCTGTGCGCTACATAATCATGTAATTTGCACATGGTGTGATCACATAGTCTATGTGCATGCATGACATAGCTACATAAACCCATATGCACATGGGCAGGGGAATCTATAAAAGCGGGTTCCACTTACCCCTCCCCTCTCTTCCTGTATGATCTTTCCATAGGCCTAAGTACCCCCTTCTGTTTCCTTCCCTTAATAAACTCTTATAGTGGGTTTTGTTGTACCTCGTGGCTTTTCTCGCATGGTAAACAGCGAAGCTTAATAAATAATATCACGCTGCTTACTAAATAACACTAGTCAGCACAAGTGATGACACACTTCCTTGCATGTTCTGTGGTTTGGGATTGTGAGATCATCTACTGAGAGACTATTGTCCAGACTCCTTGGCAGTTTGTGGTGGAGGCAGCTACCTCCACATGGGCTTGCGCTTGTTTCTGTGGACTCACAAATCTACTGTCAGTCCAGTCTCCTTAATCTCCTAGTTTTTGTTTTCCAGACATCAAAACTAAGTAAACGAAGGACAAACTTAAGTCACAAACAAGAGACAGCCATGCATTTAGGAGCCTGTCTCCACTGTCATACGGTCATAGTATTTTCTCTGGAAGTCCATACAGCATTTTTATTTAAGAGGTTTCCGTTCTAATTCTGGGGCCCTTGTGGAAAGTCTCTGACTGTTCTTTCAGCCATGCGAAACAGGCTCCTCTTATACTTCAAAGTTTCTTGCAATAGAAGGATGATTTTTCTTTTGGTGCTGCCCCCTCCCACCCTGTCCCCCTGCAATGCTCTAAGCCAAGGCATTGTGCATGTATTTTTGTTTTTCTGGTTGTCTTAAACTCTAGATCAGCCTTCTCCAGGGATCCATTGTCTTCAATGTGAACTCTTGCCCATGTTCCATTCACGTGACCCGCAAGAACTCAGGTACTTTGGGTAATTAACGTATGTGTGGTAAGAGCTTTTGTTTTGTTTTTTTTGTTTGTTTTTTTGTTTGTTTGTTTGTTTTCCCAAGACAATGTTTCCCTGAGTAGTTTTGGTGCCTATCCTGGATCTTGCTCTGTAGAACAGGCTGGCTTTGAACTCACAGAGATCCATCTGGCTCTGCCTCCCACGTGCTGGGATTAAAGGCGTGCGCCACCACTGCCCAGCATGGTAAGAACTTTTATTCACTTTTCTCTTTTTTGTATATTCTGCGTTCTGGAAGGAGAAGGAGAAAAGCAATTGGCTGGTATCCTTTTCTTTTGCTTTATCCTTTAGCACTGAAGTGGCATGGACCACATGGTGACCATTGCTGCTTGACAAAGTTCCAGCATTTCAACTTTGCAGACCACACTTCTCTAGCACCTTTTGACTTTCATTTTTAATGATTATCAATATTAATGCCTCTCCCTTTGGGAAATTTTGTGTAGGCTTTGGTAAAGGATAAAAATGTGTACGATAGTAGCCTCTCTAAACAAAATAATTCTTTGGAAAAAAAATCCCCCACCACCTTGGAACCAGGAATTGCATTGTACCCTTCTAATTACACCAAGAGCAGGAATGTAAGAGATTTACTAGACACACCTGATCCCAAGGATGAAATGCTCAGATCTAGAGACTGAGGCCATTAAGGGCAAGAGTTCAGTTAGTAAATACAGAGAAATAAGAATAATTTCTTACAGTATAATAGGAAAAGAGTAAAACATCAAGACCTTCCCTTTTGGGAGCATTGTGAGGGGAACAGACCCATATAATAAGACTAAAAAACTGTAGTATAGTGTCTGCTCTCCAGAAGTCCTTTCTCCAAGGTCAGGCACTTGGATAAGGGTGTCCCTTCCTGGGGGTGGGTGTTGAGGAAAGTTCCCGCTTGATAAAGCAGTCATTCTTATCTCTAGCAAAAGGAACTTATGGCTCCTTCTTTAACAGATGACTGGTGCCTATTGTCAAGGTCAATGCTAGATTCCTCAACTCCTGATCTCAAGTCACACCCCAGTTCACATGCCCCCTTTTCTCCTGTTTAATCCTATGTGTCACTATACAGCATAAACAGTGTAGTCTCTTTTCAATTAAATGCTGCTGGCAGCCATCCTGATTCACCCTCAGATCGTGTCCACCCACTCGGTCCCACCACCAACTCCACACACATCCTCTCTTTTGGACCTGAAACACCCTGCCCCTTACCCCTCACCCCCCAACTCCCGTCGAAGCAGGTCTCTGGCACTAGAGAATAGGCAAGAATACTTCAATCTTACTCTTTTCTTCCTCCTGTTCCTTTGCTATCTAGAAGTGACAGAGGGCAGTGCAGAGATTCATACAGCAAATGGATAAATCAAGCTGGCCCTAGAAGGCTATGCAAGTGCTTGAGTCTGCCATCAAGTGTCTGTGTTCCGTCTTCCCCAGGTTATAGAATTATAGATATACAAGAGAGCCCAGTGGCTCCAGAGCCAGCAGCACATCTCAAGCAGAGACAGACAATCTAGTTAGTTCCCTTTCCCTTTGATGTTTATTTGTAGGCCATCTCTTGTGAGACAGGCAGCGTGCTAAATGCCATGGCTACAAAGATACATAGGGCACCCCTTGAACAGATCTCTCCACTAGTGGAGACAGAAAGCAGACACACAGATTCACACAAATCTACCACAGAAAGAAGATGGATCCTGCAATGTTCAAAGAGTTTCCAGGAAGAGTGAGACCTGAAATAAATCTTTAAAAGGTACCAGGAGTTACTCAAGCTCTCTCACATGTACTTATTTGTTATTAATTATACACAGAAGGTAATAGGGTAGGTCTTGTACACTAGCCAATAACAAGGGGATGAGCCACATAGCAGGTGTTTATATGACTGACAAATAGAGTGTCTAAGGAGCTATCTCATTCTAAGTTATCTACTTGTTTTGACTAATTACTCATCTTTCTCTGTGCCTCTGTTTCCTTTCAAGTTGTCAATATTCTCCTTTTGATAATCCTAGCCTTTTCCAAGTAGGTGTGGCAATGCCATCCCAGGTGGGAGGCAGACACATACCACTCCTTGTGCTGGGCTTTGGAGAGCTTAAATTGGATCTTTTCAGTAATTATTCACTGAACTCACTTTGGCATTATTTTCTATGAAGCTTTGCTGGTTTATACCACAAATGTGAATATCCTCATTGGCTTATTGGAACCTTTGCTACTCTGGCTTTGTAGAAGTGAGAGGATTTCAAAAATGACACATCTTGTTATGGCTACTGGTGGTTGTGAATGGGCTTTGCCATTGGCATGGGGGGGGTCCAAATAACAGAGGGAGCTGCTATGTCCTCTGCTAAAACAACCCTAAACAACCCTGGTCAGAATAAACCTATTCTATACTATATAGGTCTATGATTGACTGAGTGAGTGAATACATGAGTGAATGAGTGAATGAATGGAAAGCCAGCAGAATGCATTTCTTCTTTCCTTAGATCCACGACTTTGGATGTTCATCAAAAATTGCTCAGAAATGCAGATCACAAACCAAAATGTAAGCTATGAAGCATGAGAAAGACTGGAAGAGCGATGAGGAGTGTAGGGGGCCCAAAACAGCTTGACCACACAGCTGCCATGACAGGCTTAGAGGCCCAGACACAGTTTCAGTGACAGACTTACTGGCAGGCAACACCCAGACCCAGGAAAAGCCATAAGCTGACCCCCACCCAGGGAAGGCCTACATCTAAGGGGAAGTACCTGGCATCCCAAACATTCCAACCATTGGATAAGGTGGCCAGATTTCCTGAGTCTAGTACACACCTATTTTCTGTTTTACAGATACCCCTAGACAAATGTCAGCCAATTAGGGTCCTGAACCCTGGAAATCCCCTCAACCTAACCTCTCCTATGATAAAAACTCTACCCCACCTGAGCTCAGGGATCTCTGCTCTCACCACTGCATCCAACAGACAGAGAGACCAAACTTGGAGCTTTTACATATGGGATTTGGTCTCTGTGGTGGACTTTTGGGGGTCCCTGTGATCTGGGCATAACAGGGAGGTGGCTGAGTGGGTAAAATGCCTGATGTGCAAATGTGATGATCTGAATATGGGTCCCCAGAACCTACATAGAAGCTATAATGATATGGTGTGCAGGAGGCCTTGGTGGGTTGGTGCCCCAGTGGGTGAGGGTGAGAAAGACACGTCATGCAGACACAGCACAGTGGGTGGCATGGCACATTGAAAGTTACTCACACCCCAGGCAGGACATCCATGTGGAGAGAGTTTATTATAAGAAAGAGAGAGAGGGAGAGAGAGGAAAAGAGGGAGAGGGGAAGAAAGAGAAAGGGAGGAAAAGAGGGAAAGCAGAGGTGTGCATACCTCATGGCAAGAAAGGGAGGAAGCGGGGAGAGGAAGAAGAAGGGAAGGGTTTTTCCTTAAAAGAGGATTTACATCAGGACACAGGGTGGGTTCGCAAGGGGCAGGCTAGAATGCCAACAGAAGCCAAGTGTGGCCTTGCATGCCAGCAATCCCAGCACTGGTGGGGAGTAGATAGGTAGGTCAAGGGGCTCATTGACTAGCTAGTGTTGCTCAGTGATCTCCAGGTTAATGAGAGACTCTGTCTCCAAAAGTAAAGTCAGGTGGAGAATAATAGAGGGAGACACATGATATTGATCTCCTGCCTCTTTATTTATATGCAGGGATGAGTGCACCTTTACACGTGTATGCACATCCCCCCTCCCATAACTACAGGAAACAATCTCTAGTGTCCATGACTTGGCAAAGGGATTTTGAACTTAACATTAAAAGCATGGTTTATACAAGGTTTTACTTATAAATCTCACCTTATCCGAAATAAAAACTTTTACTTTGCAAAGTTCTATTAGTTGAAGGAAAAGAAATGCTACAGATTGGGAGAAATTATTTCTAAATTTCCAAACTATGTATGCAACAATGGATAGCAATAGGAATGTGAAAAATAGAACCATAAAACCAACCAAACAACAAATCTCTTACAATTTAACATTTTATATTCAATTAAATCAAAGCATAAAATGGACAATAGGAATGGACAGCTATTTCATTGGAGAGGGTGTACAGATGGTAAACAGGGACTTTAAAAGACAGATAACATCACTTGCCATGGGGGAGATACAGGATAAAACACAGTAATGCACTGCTGCACACCCGCCAGTATGGCTAAAATCTAAACTAGTAGAAACATCAAAGGCAGAGGCAGCTGTTGCCTATGCCAGAAACCATCGCAAAAGACAGTCTGGTAATTTCTCCTTAAAAAGAACAGATTCCCCTACAATCCAGAATGTGTAGTGATGAATATTTTCTCTAGAGAAAAATAGGTTTATGCACACACACACACACACACACACACACACACACACACACACAAAACACAACACATGAAAGTTTTATTAGCTTTATTCAGTGTTCTCAAATTGGAAACAACCACATGCCCTTGGGTATGTGAAGGGTTAAACAAGCCATTGTCCATCTAGACTGTGGGATGCCAGGTACTCAGTAATGGAAAGCTAAGATTCTAAAATAGGACATAGCAACCTTGATGGCTCTCCAGAGAAACACGCTGTATAAAAAGCCAATCCACCTGCCTTTGCCTCTTCCGCACATGGTACCATGTTAACTCCCTCTGAGGCCCAGTGAATGCTGCAGAAGAGGGCTTCGAGAGAACAGGAGAGCTGGGGGGTGGTGAGATGGGTAGCAAAAGAGCAAGAAGAGCCGCCACTCTCAGGAACTCCCCGCAGCTGTGATTGTTGGCACAGTACCTGCGCACTATTAAGCCCCTCAACATTTCATCACGGATGGGGGAGGGGCTCACAAAGTCCTGCCTCTCCCTGAGTGACTATGGGCAATTAGTGGTTGTTGGAAGAGGGGTATCTGTCACCCATTTTTCTTCAATAGCCACTGACAACTTGTCCTTGCTCCAGTAAATTAACTGTTACCCACACTTGGGCAAGAAACTCTAATTAAATGCAGTGGGCCACACACAGAAAGAAGACTTGAAAGCAGGAAGGGGTCTCCTTGAGAAGGGCTCTGTGACAGAGAGAGAGAGAGAGACAGAGACAGAGAGAGAGAGAGAAAGAGAGAGACAGACAGACAGACAGACATGGAAGAGAAAAAAAATTTATTATACAAATATGAAACTGTCAAACAATTAAAAACATTTTAAGAAGGCTGCTCCAAGGGTTTGCAGACTTTGTAATTCCAAGTACAAACCATTTTGAATCGGATAAGTTATAAACAGACTGTAGCTGCCAGGTTGGGTATTGTCGGGGGAGAGTGGATGTGCCCTTCGAATGGGCAACAAGAAGAATTCTCTTGAGGATAGAACCAGTCCTCCTCTCTACTGTGGGAGTGGATATCTGAACCCACACAGGTGGTCAAGTTGCATATATATAAACCCAGGAGCAGAAGTGAGACTGCGAAGTCTGAATGAGGTCAATGGATGGTGTTATCATCAACCTTTGGCCCCGTGAGACTGCACCACAGCCTTGTAAGCTGTTACCATTGAAGGAGTCCAGGTAAAAAATACGGGGAACCTCTTTGCATGTGAGTCTACACTTATGGCTATGAATCTATAACTATATAAAAACATTAAAGTTTAATTAAAGCAATCTTTGAGGAAGGGCCATATGGCTTTCCAGCTGAAGTCAGTGTGTGTCCTGAGTTGACATTTCAAGCTCAGCTTTGAGGTTGTCATCCTCTGCCTGGGAGTGCACCTGCTTCCAGCTGCTCCTGGGAAACTCTGGGCACTGACATGTTTCTCTGGAGGCAGAGATGCCAGCCCTGAAGCAAAGTCTGCTGCAGGCCTGTTCTTCCCTAGTCAGATTTCTAGCCAAAGGCTTCGGTACTTGTGGATAACCAAAGGCCACTGTGCTGCAGGGCTGTGGTGGCTTCCAGGTTCCCTATCTGCTGTGCCTGCAGCAGCTTCCTTCACACTGGTGCAGAACATACTTGGAATGGGTTTCCAGGTTGAAGCTATCAACTGTACATCCTGTTCACCCATTGCCTGCAGTCATGGAGGCTGGAGCAAAATTGTCGAATTTTGCCACCAGGGCCTTTTCTTCCCACTCTCTCTGTAAGAAGTGCTATTTTGGATTAAATAGTCTGAGCAAGGAGCTGTTTGGGGATCCGATTCCCAAAGAAAGGCAGCTGGATTAGGGAAACCCAGCTTTGCCTAAGAAGAGCTAATTCAGATCTTGCATCTGTAGTATGGGCTCAAATATGTGAACACACCCCTGAGGTCCCATCCACCATCTATGAGGCATGGTAATTGCAAAAGATAATTAGAAGGTAAAACAAATAATGGTTGGTTATGTGTCAGTCAGTTCAGCCTTCCAAAATGAAATACCTTAGTGGAGTGCCAAAAACAAGAGAGAGTTATCTCTGCTGATTACTAAAGCTGAGAAGCCCTTAAATCAAGTGCCCAGTTGCTTTAAATTCCTGGCGAGGGCTCTGTTTATCCCTCCTATTTGCACACACACACACACAGAGTCTCTTCTCCTCTTCTGACTTCTACACCTCTTCCTTGTCTCTTCCCCCACTCTCTTCCTCTTCCTCTTTTTCTCTTTTCCTTTCTTTCTCCCCTCTCATTCCCTTTCCTGCTTTTCACTCTTCATCCATTCTTCCCTTCCCCTCCCTCCCTCCCTCCCTCTCCCTCCCTTCTTCCTCTCCTTTCTTCTTTCCCCCAAAGTCTGTTTATATAGTCCAAGTACACCTGGATCTTGCTATATAGTCCAAGTTGGCCTGCAAGTAGTGAACTGGCTTGGCCTCCCAGATGTTACAGTCATGCATGATCATTTCACTCTATTTCTCTCTTCGTAAAAAGCATCCAATTTTACCTGACTTTAACCTTCAACCCAAGCTAACTCTTAATTATCTCCTGTAAGTCCTATTGACAAATATGTTAACTGGATAGGTTGAATCTTCAGAGAATGATTTGAAGAGAAGCTTAGTCCACAGCAGCTCCCCTAGAAAAATTATCTGGCATGCAGTGAACAGTCAGAATATGGAGGTGTTTATCATTTGATTATTTTTAATACACTGGCAGGAAATAGCATTAGGTGAATTATAGGATTAGGTGAATTATAGTTACCTAAGGAAATTTTCATATAATAAGAAAGTGTTATCTTTCAAATACAGGTTGGGAATGAAACTGATTTTCTGGAAGTTTCTAGAAATGAGAAACTAAGGCTGTATCTCTTCCCATCTGTGCCCATCTTTTGTACACATATCTGTTGTACATTGGGTTTCCCCTCCCCTGGGGTATTAAGTGGCAAAGGTGGCCATGTTTACTGCCCTCATGATACTGTTTGCCCCAGGTGGAGGTCTAGTCCAAACTCACTCACTTGCTGATCGAATCCAGCCTTCCAAAGAGGAGGGAAGCTTCTGTGCTTGATCCAAGGTCTATACTTGGTCTATGCCTAGCAGTTAGAGACCACAGCCTTTAAGAACCCAGGTGTGCATTTTTACAGGGAAAAAAAAACAGTTTTCAGATAGTGGTCATGATAAACTGGCTTATATTAGATACTTTCGTATTGGCTGCATGTGCTTGGAAATGGATCTGAGGTCCTGATATTAGTCCCAGAGCTGGATTGAACTAGACCTGACTCCACCCACTGTGCCAGCAAAACTCATTACAGGAAGGCACACAACCTTCCTCCTCGGTGCCTCTCTTTTTTCTCTTGCCAGGTGGCTTTCTGAATGTAGATTGCTTTTGAAAATTTGGGCTTGTAAAATGTAACCAGTTTCCTCAAGAACAATTGTTTCAAGGATTGGCAAACTGTCCAGTCAGTCCTTAACTTTTGCAGAGCTAAGTTTAAATGACTCCAAGCTGTCCCCATTGCTTCACAGCATCTCGCTGTCCCCTCATGGAATTCTCAAGTAGCAGGAGAGTATTTAAGGGGCTGGCTTCTCAGGCAACTAGAAACAGTGACTCCACACCTTATTGTTTATTTTATAGCTTGGTACTTCCACATCAGGCATCTTAGTTAGGGTTTGTATTGCTGTGAAGAGACACGATGACCATGGCATCTCTCTCTCTCTCTCTCTCTCTCTCTCTCTCTCTCTCTCTCTCTCTCTCTCTCTTTGTTTTTTTTTTTTTTGTTTGTTTTTTTGAGACAGAGTTTCTCTGTAGCTTTGGTGCCTGTCCTGGACTAGCTCTGTAGACCAGGCTGGCCTTGAACTCACAGAGATCCACCTGCCTCTGCCTCCCAAGTGTTGCAATTACAGGCATGTGCCACCACTGCCCGGCCAACCACAGGCTTATAAAGAAAACATTTAATTGGGGCTGGCTTACAGTTCAGAGGTTAGGTCCATTATCATCATGGTAGGACATGGTTACAAGCAGACAAATATAGTGCTAGAGAAGGAGCTAAGGTTTATATCTTGATATGCAGGCAACAGGAAGTGAACTGTCTCACTGGGTATGGCTTGAGCATATATGAGACCTCAAAGCCTACCTCCACAGTGACACACTTCCTCCAATGAGGCCGTGCCTCCTAATAGTGCCACTTCCTTTGGGGGCCATTTTCTTTCAAAGATCTGTTGTTCTTCTCTGCACTGCCCTCATACTAAGGCCAAGCATTATGAGCTCAATCAAATATAGAGCTAAATTCTAATGGAGAGTGCTGGTGACATGTCTCCTTTGGAGGAGGAGATGAAGGGGGCATTCTGTGTGGAGAAGACTCCAAATAGTAAGAACCCCACAAAGCAGGAGATGGAGCAGTCATTTCATACCATTTTCCCAGCGCGACCTTCTTTCTCACAGAATACTTGGTACTTGAACCTGTTAAGTTCCTCAGTTCAGGTTAACTGAAACTTAGAGATATTTACAGCAAGAGCTCTCTTAAGCTCACTCCATATAAGTGACTTGCTAGCTAGCCACGAAGGCCCGATCTTCTGCAAAACACTCCATCTTGGAGCTGAAGACAGGTGAACTGTTTCCAGCAACAGGCTCCTGAGCTTCCTACAGGTGTGAATAATGGGAAAACTCTGTTATAAACCAAGACTACTCTAGGCTACAAAGAGTATTATTTCTGAAACCACTAAAACACATCGAACCCTGCAAGGACAAAGTCAGTAAGAAATGCTGCCTTACAGACTGATGGCCACTTTCATCTAGTCATTATAAGTAGGAAAATAATCACAGGCAAAAATTATGAAAATCTAGATGGCATCTGTATTTAGAAGGTAGCTCAAACATCCTGAAGTCTCTCACCTTAAAAAGGGACACATTGAAAATAGAGATATAGCTTCATGGATACAGTTTCTACCACATAAGTAGGACTCTAGTAAGGAAGCCATGCCCAAGGCAGCAGCCAGAGTCTGTTCCCCAGGAGGTAAACACACAAACACACACACATTAACAGTTATATAAGTTGAAATAAAATGTCTTTTATTATCTGTGTCTTTTAAAGTATTCTCTACTTTCTTTAATTTTTTCTTTATTTTTGAGAATTTCATCTATGTAATCCAATTAAATACATCTACACTTATTTAGCCTATTCAACTCCTCCTCCTCCCAACATATTCCCTTCTTATGCCCTTCTTTTTATAACCCACAGAGTCCACATAGTGATGCTCATGTGTGCACAGGTATGGGGCATTGACTGAACATGAAGAACCTACCAGCAACCAATGAGGAACCTGCCAGCAATCACATCCTCAAAAATGATGTACCCAGTCTTATTAGTATCTTATTAGGGCATGTTCAGTGAATATCCCTAGGAGGCCTGCTTTTTTTGGGCGGGCGGGAGGAGTTGGGGAGGATGACAGAGGAAGAGTTGATTTTGGAAAAAGGGAAGGTAGAGGGAGGGACTGGGAGGAGTGGAGGGAGGGGAAACTGCAGTCGGAATGTAATGTAATTTTTTTCTATAACACTAAAAAATTAAGGGTTCTCCCTCCTCTAGTAGGTACCAACTGCCAGTAGCTCTTAACTTAGAGGTGGGACCTGGAGAGCATGTACCTCATCTATTTTGGAATTTTGGATGGCTTGATCTTTTTATCCACTCTATTTTTTTTATTAATCATTTGATATATTTTGATCATATTCATCCCCTATTTCATCCTTTAAGTCCTCCAAATTCTACCCTCACACCCCTATCACATCCCTTTCTTTTTATTTGTTTAATAACCAATCAAATCCAATTTGCCCTGTCCAAATTCTAAAGGGCATGAGACCACACCCTTAATGATTACTAAATCTCCCTCCCGCAGAAGTCCTCAGCCGTCTATAGCTCCTTGGGGGTGGGCTTTTATGAAACGGCTTCCCCCTCCATGCTAGAATGTTGACCGGTTTGATCTTGTACAGATTTTAAGCAGGAAACCACAGCTGCTAAGTTCATGACTGCAGTGGACCTGTGTCAAGTCAGAAGACACTGTTTTGAGGCTCTTAGATGCAATTCTGGCAACTTCCTTTCTTTGTGGCATTGAGCAGAGACCATGAGAAGTAAATGTGAAGAACTAGAGCTTTGGATGAACAAAGAGAAAATTTAAATCCTCAAAATCTCAGTTGCCTTGCCTTAAAAGTGGGCGTAACCCAGGCCTCCTAAAGGTGGTTATATTAAATAATTTCTAAAAACTGCTTATCACATGTCCTAGCAATACCAAGTAGGCGTTCATAAGTACTGGAGACAATGAAAGTGGTGGTATTTATCAATTCCTATACACTTAGTGATCACTAGGCAGTGGTCTAGATGTGGAGGTCATGAGGCAGCAAGCACAATGCCTAGTATACAAATGCATGGGTTGCCAGGAAGCAGAGATGTAGCAGAACAGCTGGGGAGATGCATTCATCAACCACTATTGAGGAAACACCTGTCAGGCACCAATAAACCACTGTACAAATTGCTGTAATTATAGCACCTTGTCCCTGATATCAGAAGCAGTAAAGTCTAGTGGAGGAGACAGTCACTGAATCAATCCCCGTAGCATATCATGGAAGGATTTTGGTGTCCACTGGGTGTGTGTATGTGCCTGGAATGGATTCCTGGAAGAGCTAGCCTGTGGTAATTTTTGGAGTATCCACTGAATAAGGTTAGAAGGGCCATTACTCCACACTGTAGACACCATGATGGAAGGAGGGACCCTCTGGCAACAGGACACAGGATGGATTTTTAAAATGTGCTTTACAGGAAGCTACAAGAAAGGGAAGTCTGGGTTCATATAGATTTGGGAAAATGGCAAGACCCCACAAAATTTCTCCTCAGAGATGACTTTGTAAGAACAAGATCCCCTCACAATAGACATGTTAAGAAGGATGTCCAAGAATGGCAGAGTGAGCCTAAATGTGGGCAATCTGCTCACTGGGAGGAACAAGGAATGGGAGCATGGATGGGTAGCAGAGACTAGGGAGCCCCATAGGAAGGGAGACTCCTGGAGACATGCCACAGTGCAAGAGGCCAGGAAACTCAGTCCTAGCCTGGAAATGCCTGGAGAAGAAAGCACATTCACTGTGCTTCCTCTGTGAAGAGTGGGAAAGGAGGGGGCAAGTGCTGCCGCTGATGGGATCTTAACCAAGCTGACTCCTGAGGATGAAAAAACACACCTGAGTCTAGAGACATGAGTACACCAGTGTGTGTGTGTGTGTGTGTGTGTGTGTGTGTGTGTGTGTGTGTGTGTAAAGACTGAAGGACAACCTCAGGTTTTGCTTCTTAGGAACCATCCACCTTTCTCCTTGAGATGGGTAAAACACCTACACAGTCTTAAATATGCCATTTCCATGCAGGAACTGCAGAAGATGCATGGGATAAGTGGTAGCTGTGGCGTATTTTCAACAGTGAGAGGCATTTTATCAGACAGAATCAGGAAGGCAGAGAGTATGGGCAACAGCCCCAGAGAAGGAAGTTGGAGAATAGCAGATAAGTTCTCTCAGATCAGAGAGAGTTGATTTCAAACTTTATCTTTTTTTTTTAATGTTCTGCATCTGTGGTTTAATCTCTGCAACTTGAATACTTAAAATAGCATTCATCTATACATAAATGAAAGTAGATGATGGCTTAATATTTTCCATGTATCAGGTAATGAATTTTTTAAAAGTGCTCCCAACCCCACACATAAGAATAAGATATTAGTGAAGGAGAAACTTGGGGCCTGTTTCTCTTTTAGTTTTTAAGAAAGATTTGTATCAGAGTCCTTGGAGCTGGAGTTATAAGCATCTGTGAGATGCTTTACATGGGTACTGAGAGCTGAACTCTGGTCTTCATGATTGAGCAGCAAACACTCAACTATGGGTCCATCTACTCAGCCCCCAAAGTAACACTGTACTAGAGAAAAATGTATCACTTTGTAATACTTTAGTATGGGGGTTCATAACAGGGAGTTGGATTGGGACATTTGGTGATGTCTAGAGCTAGGTTGTTATAGTGGGGTATGGGGATGAGGCTACAGATATTAAGTCAGTGGCTGTCAAGGAAGTCACTCATTGTCCTAGGATGCACAGAATTGCAATAGAGCTGAGAATTATTCAACTAATGGATTATGAATAATGTTGAACACAAAATACTGTTTTAGACCAGGAAAGAACTCTTAAGATTGTTCATTTAAAATTCTAAATATAGAAGAAAATTAGAAAATATCTCATTGGAAAGTGGGTAAGTGGACAAGGTGCTCACTGTGCAAGTGTAAGAACCTGACTCAACGTGCCCAGCATACACACACGATTTGGTACTAAATGTCTGCAATGTCAGTGGTCCTATGGCCAAATGGGACATGGAACAGAATGATCTGTGGGAGGTCACAGGCTATTAGTCTTGTGTAGGCAGCGATGACCGGCAGAAGAGATGATGTATCAAACAAAGAAGAACCCAAAGGCTGACACTGGAGATTGTCTTGTGACCCCCACTCAAGAACTTTGATACCTGCATTGCTATATTCACATGTGAACACACAGTCCAAACACATACATACCACATACATAAGAGAGGAAGAGAGAGACAGAGACTGAGAAAGAGAGAGAGAGAGAGAGAGAGACAGACAGACAGACAGACAGACAGACAGAAAACACACAATTCTGCAGATATGGCATGGGAATTTATGTGCACATAGGCTAACAGAAAGCAGAATGGAAATTCATCCCCTGTAGAATAGCACGTCCCTCTTCCATTCTATTGGGTACCCAGTATGTTTTGTATGAGATGGCCAGTGTTTCCTATTATCACCAGCCTTAATTTCCTGCCCTGAAAGAGGGATTACTATCTGAGCTAATGGCACAGGGAGAATGTAGCTTTGAACTCAACCTTTACAGTCAGAGAATCGGAGATACTCTATCCTCCACAGCAGTAACCCTGGAGCCCCCGGGGAGCTTGGGCAGCAGAATATCATGGTGTCACTCTCCTTAACTGTATAGAAATGATGCTAATCCAAGTTTGCTTTAGTGTTTGAGTTCTTGTCTAAGGTCATCAGTTGAGTGCACCTTACTTTCTAGATGAGGAAACTGGGGGGGGGGGCAGAGAAAGAGAGAGAGAGAGAGAGAGAGAGAGAGAGAGAGAGAGAGAGAGAGAGAGACAAAAACATAGACAGACACACAGACAGACACACAGAGAGAATATCTGGGTAGTTCTTCCATGTCTCAAACCTAGTAAAAACAGAGGAAAATGATCTCAGGTCCTGATGACCTCAGGCTATTCTTACTCTACTTCAATTTGTAGGAAAATTTTTCTAAAGGTTTTCTGTATTAGCAAAGGGACCTGAGATTTTAGAGGGGTGTGTGTGTGTGTGTGTGTGTGTGTGTGTGTGTGTGTGTGTGTTTGTCTGTTTAATCTAATTGCTGGTGCTATTCATTTGCCCTGCTACTCTGAAGTTAATTAGCAGTTCCCTCTGTGACTGATGTTCGGCAGCAGCTCTGTCACATCCACAGCCTCAGAGGGCTATCCTTGTTAATCCCAGGGACCCTCAGAGTGATGGCTTTTGCTTTCATCCAGCTGTCCTCTGATGGCTGGATTGGAATCTATTTGGGACACAGCCCAGACATCAAAACTCAAGCAAGGAAGAAACGCTGTGGATATTAAGAAAGCCTAGCCTTTGTTCACAATGGAAACCCTTGCCCCAGTGAGGTTTGTTTAGGCCACTGAGGTGTCAATAAAGAGTCACGAGCCAGTGAGGACCAGTGAGGTTCGGATGGCTTTAGCAGACTTCCACAGTCCGCTGTTAGCTGGTGCTTCTGAAACATGTCTGATAGAAAAGGCTGTTGGATGCCAGAGGACTGAAAATAAAAGTCACATGGCCATGTGATTGCTTTCTCTTAAAATGCTGCCAAACTAACCAAGATAGCCACTACCTCTGAATTAGTAAACATTTAGGAAGATCAAATGGGGGCAGGGGAGACAGACAGAGAGAGAGAGAGAGAGAGAGAGAGAGAGAGAGAGAGAGAGAGAGAGACAGACAGACAGACAGACACACAAAAACATAGACAGACACACAGAGAAGGTCACTGAAATGCCTTGCTCTTGAGCTATGTTGGGACTGAAGCCTTTGAAATCCTTAAGGTGAGGCTTCTGGATGGTTCAGTCACATTACTTACTACTTTGGAGCTAACTCTGCAATTGGGTAGGGAAAAGGTCACCCACAGTGAGGACCCTGGCAAGAAAACACAGCTAACTCTGTTGCCAGGAAGTTTTTACTCAGTGATCTGAGATGCAAGGACCCCTTGGGTAAGCCAAGTGTAAGCTTCCAGGTTTTGTTCACATTTGACTTGATGTACCATGAGAGGCATTCCAAACTTTTCCCAGAGTGGCAAGAAAACACTTGGCTTCAGAGAAGCAGTGTGACACTTTCTAGTGTGCTGTGGGAAAGGCTGGGATGTCTTAGACCCACTGAGCTGCAGTGTCTTATGGTTAATCATGAGGAAGTTACCATTTCTGACTTAGTGGATGCTACTGGTTTAGGAATATAAATCTGTCATCTTTCAGACTTGAGAAACCTGCTTTCTGGAAAATACAAGACTATAGTTAAATTTTTTATATAGTTTTTTTTAAAAATCTTGCATAATTTTGAATGCATTTTTCAAAGAACAAAAGTAATGATTTTTTAAAAATTATTTATTAGAGTTGTTCAGTGGCATTCCATGCACCCCCTCCTCTCCCTTGCCTCCTCTTCCCTTCAATCCCAACACCGTCCCACAAGTCCCTTTTCCATAGTCATGTGTTTTTGGTTTGCTTTGAGATCCAGTGGATTTGGTCAGGGAATTCTGTGTGACTTTAGATTTGGAAGGCTCTGTTGGAGCCATGTGGGCTTAGCAGAGGTTACACTGCCGATAACTACTCAGTTGTAAACCCAAAGACTTGTTTGGCCCCAAGTGTAGTATTGAAAAGTATATACTCTCTGCTTGGTCACAGGTTTACACAGTCTATAAAGCAAATGTGTGTATACACACTGAATCAAGTTCAGAGTGCTCACTTGAGACTTGGTGGGCCTTCTGGGCAACATTTCCATGATTCCCAGAGTATATCATTACTCCTTAACATAAGAAAGATAGACAGAGAACTTGAAGGCCAGAACCATTCAGACAAGTTATTTATAAGTTATTTACTAATCACACAGCCTAGGACTCTCAAAGCTTATCTATTAACACAGCCCCAGCCCCAGATTTGGATCATTCCCATATTACAAGAGAAGTGGGATACTCCAAACCCAGGTCTTCCAGGCATCCCAGAGATGGGCTCCTAGTGAATAAGCTCAGATTAAAATCTATAACATACCCAAGGATACACTGAAGATGAGAGCAGATGAAACACAGACCAGCCCATAAGCAAGATGTTCAGACCTTCTCTGTGTGTCTGTCTATGTTTTTGTCTCTCTCTCTCTCTCTCTCTCTCTCTCTCTCTCTCTCTCTCTCTCTCTCACGGCTTGGTTTCTGGTGAGGGTCCATTGCATCCTATCCTGACAGAGGGTGTTGCATGCTGGGGCAGCAAGCTTGGTAGTTAGAGTTGTTACTCTCTGTTTTATGACACTTCTGATGCCACCATGGGGCCAACTCTAATGACTTCCTCTAACCCCAGTAGCCTCCCAAAGGCCTCACCTTCAAATGTCATACAGTTAAAAATACAATGACTCTCAGTATTTTGGTTCAAGGTCACACTAAGTGACTCATCCTAGTCTACAGTTAGATTCTGGTAAAAATGATATATAGGATCTAGAGAGGGGAGGAGTGGGTGGTGTGGGGATAACCAGAGGCTTGGGGTATATTTTATGTGATATAATATGTTGAAAAGCCTGGGAAGATTTTGTGAGAGAGCTATGTCAGAAGCACAGATAGACATGCTTACGTCTTGCCACAATGTCGGAATTCAGTGAATGGTAAGTTTACAGGCTGTGTTGAATTTGTCGACTCTGGTTCACCAATTTTAGCAGATTGCACTTGGTAGGCATGGCTGCTAGCAGTAACAAGTCTGTTTACTTCAATCTTAATTACTATTATTCACTCTCAGTTCACATGTTGTGCTTCACACAATAATGTACATACACACAGATAGATAGAGAGATAGAGATAGATAGATAGGTAGAGAGATAGGGAGATAGAGATAGAGAGAGAGAGAGAAAGAAAGAAAGAAAGAAAGAAAGAAAGAAAGAAAGAAAGAAAGTAAGAATATACATTATATATGCACACATGTGTTGCAGAATTGTTAAGAAAGCGTTAGAGCAGCTTCAGAGTTCAATGGGTGAGATGGAGGAAGATGGAGGAAGGGAACTAAAGAGGATATAAAGCCATCTCTATAGAGGACCAGGTAAGAAGTTTAAGGAGTTGTAGGCACAGAGTTATTTAGGGCACAGTGTTGTCAAACGCATATCTGAGTAGCAGACAGTTCTTAGTGCCCTGTAAAGAGTCTTGTGTTTCCCAGGTGGGAGAAGCTATACTTGAGCTATGTCCCTTGGCTGAGGGACAAAAGCAGAGTTCCTTCCCTTTGGTGATCTAGATGGGGCTCATGATGAGTGAGTGGGTGACAGTTCAGTACACCTACCCCGTCTCAGTCTTGGAGTGCTGCTCCTTCTCTAGTCCCATACAAGTGGTGGTCATCATTCACTAATTTACTGTGTGTCCAATAACTTCAAGTGTCTTGGCTATCTGATAGAATTTTGATAACCTCGTGGGTCTATGTATTACTGAAGTACTTTGAGTTTGTACGTTATTTTCATTAATAAGTTATTTATCAGTCTGTTTCCCTGGGGTTGTGCTTGACAGATGTTTGTTGATCATTTATACAAATAAGATGTGGAGTCTTTCTATCTCAGCACATATACTCAAAAGGAAGCCAACTGCTGATTTATACTCAGGGCCTAGACAGAGTCAGAAAGCTGATGTTCTGCATAATTGGAGTAACCTAGAGGAGTCCCCAGCCTGATCCCACCTGGGTACTTTACAGTGGTGTGTAAAGGACATTCTTAGACAACGGGCCATGATGGGGTGGATGATGGATGTTTGGTTGGCTAGGTTGCTTTCTTTCATCACTGAGCTTTTTCAGAAACATGAAGCCAGCAAACACTTCATAGAAGTGCCTAAGCAGTGGCTTCAGCAGTATATGCCATGGGATACAGAGATGGGAGATGGGGCTGGTTGAAGACCTGAAAGGAATCAGTCCCAAGGACAGCAAGTTCTGAAAAGAGATGAGATGGGAATCAAGGTAACATTCACCAGCTATAGAAGAAAGTCAGTGCAGGAGAACAAGAGAGAAATGCCTGTCTCCAGGAGGCACTCACTTTTACAGCTTATGCCATGTTAAAATAATGATTCAATGCATTAATAAGTCAGTGTTTAAACATTAAAACTGTTCCTGCTTACTGAACGAAATATTAAGGAAATGCACCATGACAAAAACAACAGAAATTCCCTAATGTCAGTTCTCTCATCCATCAAATGGTGTATGAAATACACCCACTGGGGCTATCATGAAGAATATACAAGGTAATATGTGAAAAACACCCCACACAGATAAATCCATATTGGATTTTAGTCAATGCAATTGACTACCATTCATTCACATATATTTTGGGTACTCTGTGAGCCATTTCTTCATGAAGTGTTTCTGTGCATTGTTATTTGTATGTGTATTCATGATCATATTGCTTACACAAATTTAGATGGATTATATGTACTTATGTTCTGCTTCAATTTTAAAACTACCTAGAAGCTCTCCTTTGAGTTGCATCCCCAAAGCCTCAGCTCATCTCCTGTACTTCTCTCTGAGTTTCCTTCCTATCGTTTTTCCTCTCACAGAACAAGAGTACCCCAGGGTTCTGTCCTGGGGACCCTTCTGAGTTGTCATGAAAGGTTTATTCCACTAGTAACCTTGTCACCACTTGTATTTTTCTGCTGGTTCTGTTTCTTGCTCTGTGAAGACAATGCCTATGACTCCTAATTGACTGGCGTCATTGCTTTCACAGTGGAGAGTTTCAGGGGAACAGCTTATGACTAGCTAGTTAGCATACTCTCATGCAGTACTTGACTTGTTTGTTTTCCCATCAGATTTCTAAAAAATTCTGTAGGACTGAGACTAAAGAACATACAGCATCTGAAGCCTGCAGCACCTCAGCTCAAGTCTCCTGACCTTCCTTTAGCTCTTCTTTACACCAAAAATCAGAGAAGTTCTAAGCTAGAAGGATCCAAAAACGTAGCAACATGGAGACCAAGGGCTGAATGTAGGAGGATGTTAATAGTCAAATGAGGTCCTAAAACAGACAACTAGCATTCATGCTACCTTCCCATTTAAAACACATTTTACTCTGCTAAGAATGGAGTCCTAATCTTATCTAACACGAAAACAGGAGGAGCACAGCCACTTGTGACCTATATGTCACATTATTTTGTTAAGTCTCTGCCTCATCTGGAAAGTGTATAAATATCACAAGTTACACAACTAATGTGGAGACTAAAAGTGATGATACACATTAGAAACATGGAAATCAGATTTTTAAAAGTTATTCTTCAAAGTAGGCTGAGTGTTGGTTGCATTGATATCTGGAAAATATTTATATGTGGTCCTATTCATTAATCCCCAATCCATCTGCATTTATTCCACATTTCCTGTCTTTGCCTTTTCACATTATTTCACACATTTCCACATCTTTGCTTATTAGAAGATAATATTATTAATATCCACAAAACAATGGATCATTCTTCTGAAACATTAAACTAGAGCAGTATTAATTTTTGTCCTCAGCAGAAGACCACAAACCACGCTTATGTCGTCTGAAGACCAAAATTTCCACACTTCTACCCCTGAGCCTCTATCCTGTAAACTACTTTAGGGCAAAAAGACAGTCTTCCCTCTTTTCTTGCTTTGGGGAACTGCTATATCCTCTTCAGGTTCTGACAAGCATAAACTGTCAATCATAAGTTAATGAATCACTAGTTATTCTGATAAACCACCAGAACAAAACATAACTCATGGAAGAAAGACTATTTTGGCTTATGGTTCCAGAGGAATGAGAACTTCCATCGTGGCAGAGAGGCAAGGCAGTAAACAGCAGGCTTGGAAGCAGAAACAGGAAGCCCAGAGCTCACATCTTAACCACAATCAGGAAGCAGAGAAAGTATGCTGCAATTAGCATGAGGTTTGCAACCTTCAAAGCCCACCTCCAGTGATGTACTTTCTTAGGCAAGGTCACACCCTGGGGAATGAAGTGTTCAAATACCAAAGCTTCTAGGGGACATTTCTCAATAAAACTGTCACAGTAGCCCAGAGGAATAATAGATGAATGAGTTTTCTGAAGTTCTCATGACCTCTGCTGAGACAGAATAGAAGTGGCATTGAAAACAGAGATGATGGAACTCATGAATCCTCCCTGAGTTTAGTCACTAGTGAGCAAAGCCTCCTGGAGCCTGCCTGTTTAGAGGTAGAGCTGTTCCCAAGTCCAAGAGCCTGGGATTCTCGAGTAAGCTTTGACACATTGCCACCCAGGTGTCCTTAGAAGATGGATGGCATTTTGCAGTGCCCTGTCTCTGATTCAGATTAATCAATTGGCTTAGGAAGATGCCACTGTGCAGAAGGAGAGGCAGTGAGGTGTCAGAAGAGAGCCTGAACTTTGGAGAAGCAACAGGTACAATATTGACTCCAGAGGCTGCTGTTTGTGGCTTCATGCAGCCTTAGTTTTTTTCCTTGATAATCATGGAATTGGCTCTCACAGTGTACTGCAAAGACACTCATTCAGGCAGAATTTTAGAAGTGGTCACAGCAAGGTCCACCATAGAGGACCAATGAAACAAGAAGCACCCCTATTGGCCAGAAACTACTCTGAAAACTTTCTGAGGTGTAGAAGGAAAACAACATGCAAGGGACATTGTGGTGAACAGCCTGGTAAACTGCCTCAATCTAGCCATGTGGATTCTTGGAGTCATTGCCTTATCTGTGGATGTTATGGCTGATAGCTTTCTGTTGACTTCCTTCTCTTTTTGTAGTACTGCTCACTGCCAAAGACTGCTCCAACCCACCAAGACTAATTGATTTAGTCAATTACGGAACCAAAGGCCAGACCATTTTCTGCATGTCTTTCCTTTCAATCTTTTTATATTTTATTATAGAAGGCTTAAAACACAATTAAAATAGAACAACACTACAGTGGAAACCATCATTTTTTACTCATTCACAGTCTTTGATCCCAGAGTACACCTCAAACCCCTGTTTCCACATCACATCTACATCCTAGATTCTTAGTTCAGTGATACCAACCTTCAATGAGCATGATGTATCAAGTATCTGGCTCTGGCAAGACCTTTAACCTGAACCACTTCATTTTAATCTCTCAGGAACCTTGCTGTGAGTTATATTCTGTAAGGGGGGCCCAGAGCCTGTGACATGTCCCTGTTGATAAATCAATAGTTTCAATAACATAGCCATGTGCCTCAGGATTTCTGCAGGTTATGCAAAGCTATATGACAAGATTAATTTATCTCAGGAGGCCAGAAGGGACAGCCAGAAGAGAAACTGCTATTCCTATCGGGGGTTTCTTCAACATCTCCTGACATCAGGATCCCCTACAGACCTATATTCTTCATTCCTACTTTTTTTTTCAATTTTTTTTTTTAAATCTCAGTACCTACCTTAACTTCTGACTTTGTTGAATTCTTTTGGATTTTGTATCCTGGATTATAAACTTTTCTTAATCATGAATATGTTTGCACTGTTTATACCCTGTGTCCCACCACTCTAATGGAAATTATGAATTTTTCTTGTCTGCTACATGGTCATTTCACAGTTTTCTCTCCTCTTCTATTAAACATATGCTTCATGAGGACAGAGGGCTTTGCCTATTAGATTCACACTTTGAATCTTCAGATCCAGCACACAGTAAAGTTAAGCAGGTTTTAGAAGAGTAGATGAATACTGAATGGAGAGTTTGCCAGAAAAGTCAGTTTTCCTGTCTGGCATGGTTGAATAATGAGTTTAGCTTTAAATTTCCTTATAAGAAAGAGGCAAGGAATGCAATGTTTACACTTGCCTTGTAAGCTTTTCTTTTGTGAATAAAAAAAATTGTATGAATGCGTTTGAAAATTTTGAATGTGAGAAGTAATTTGTTTGGGATTCAAATCTGCTTAAGTCTCTAGTTTTGACCACAACTTCTGGAAATCCAGCTTTTTATTTAGCCTTCTGCTAATTAGAGCTGAGGACTTTGAATCTCACTGCTTTAATCCATGGTTATTTGGGGATTTGGATTGTCACATTGCAAGGGAGGTGACTTAAGGCGACATGTCAGGTTCTTGCTCTGCTTCACTTACAGGATAAGTAACAATGTTTTCGTATTGAGAGAGAGAGAAAGAAAAAAATTCCTATCTCCTCTGGTACCTATTTCTCAGCAGGGCAGAGAAACCTTTCTGAATAGAGCACTTCCTTAAGGATATAATGGTAGAGTTTATCTCAACTCTCAGACTCTGCAGTGGTAGGCACATTTTTAAATATTTATCTGGGACCCAGGGTGAGGTATGTACTGGCTCTCCAATGATGTTGCTTTCAGAGCTGGGAAGGGTAAATCATGGGCTTTCTAGTTTACTTCTTGGAAAAGATGTGGTCTATATGATAGTTAATCTGCTCTACTCTCTTCTTTTCCCAAATTACAGAAGTTCCTAAGAGATATCCTAAAAGATAGCTTTATAATTAAAAATTCATTCAACCAATTAGAAACAGGCCCATGGTGTCAACACAGGCCACAGTGAATTCCAAAGGCAAGCCCTTCCTGAGTCAGGACATGGAAGGGTAGGAAAGAAAGTTGTGGGATTCATCCAAGAGCAAGGGATTCCAAAGAAATGAGCTCTGAGCTGGTGCTTCTAGCAAACAAAAAAATATGCTTCATTTCAAGGCACCTGGAATCATAATTAATTAAAGAATGGATAACTGGATTATAGAGGTAAATTACAGGTTATGATAGATAACACTTATGTAAAGTCAATGGGAAGTGGTTTTAAGTGGGATTGTAGCAGAAAGGGAAATAATTCAAGGAAAGAATATAAAAGGAAAAATTACAAGTGATCATCATTATTTGCAACTGTAGAAGCTGTAAGAGAATAATTGTGTTATAGAAAGAAATTCACTCTCCTGAGCCTTATGATTGAGGTTATTAATTAAAGGCTTCTCTAGATTTTGCTCTTTTTCCTTCAGCCTCTTTCACTGTGTACATACTGAGCCATCGTCATTTATAGGCAATGTTATCAGGGGGCTCTCTGTTCCTATAATTCCCATTCATTAACACCCATGGAAATAGAAAGCTGATGATCTTCAGAAGGCAAGATTGCAGTGAGGAAGGACTCTGTAAATGAGTGTGATCACCAAGGAGAAATAGCACTGAGAGGAGTATTTCCCTTTTGGTCTAATAATGAGCACATGTGTGATTATTAAGAAAGACAAGATGTTAGAAAGCTAATGATTTAATACAAAAAAAAATCCCTCCAAGAAAAATGCATGGACTACTACTCATTATGGTTTGAATATGAAATGACTCCCACAGGGTCATGTTTGAGCACTTGGTCCCCAGATGGTGGTGCTGTCTGGGGAGGCTCTGGGACTTGGAGGAAGTGGAGTCTTGCTGGAAGAAGTGAATCACTGGGTCTATAGGGTAGTGGTGGGGGAGGGGGATGAGTCTGTGGCTTGATAGCCCAGCTCTGCTTCTTCTTCAAGCTCTGCTTCCTGGTTGAGGATGCATCAGAAACAAGGCATTCTGTTCCACCTCGATGCCTTCCCTATCTGGTGTTTTGCCTTTCCTACCATGGTGGGCCTTATTCTTGGAGAACTGTAGGCTAAATAAATCCCTTTTCCTTTACATTGCTTTTGTCCAGATATTCTATCATAGCAACATAATATAACTAAGACAACAGTTCATCCAGTAGATGACCTTCAGAGAGTTGTATTAAACACTGAATATTGACTCACATAATAATATTTTGGGTATTTCATATAAATGAAAGGGTCTCTGTCTTTCAGTGGGAGTCATGGAAACTAAACAGTCTACCTCAAATGAAAGAGCAATAATCACACATACATAGCAGATGACAAGGTGGTTGCCTCTAGGGAATGGGAGCCTAAGAGTAAAAGCTGTAGGTTCAAGAGGGTGACAAATAAGTGTGGCAGATATAACAGTCTTTCTGGCTTTAATGTAACAGAGACATGTGCATTTGCTGTGCTGTCCTGGAGATATGAAACATGAATTATAAAGCCATCTTTTACAAGAGGGATTAACACTTCCCGGTGAGCTTTCCATTCTGTTGGCCATACCAACTTTTGTTGCAGTGCTTCATGAAAATATATTTTTCTTTGAAAGGATCATGTGGCTCTTTTCCTTTTTGACTCTATTTAGGATCAATTTTCAAATTTTCCTTGTGTATTCATTGTATATGGTATTCCATTTATATAATGCAATTGTCATAAAAGCATATATGTGTTGAGAATATTCTCTCCTATTCTCTCTAGTCCTTTTTCATACACTTCTCTCCCTTCCCATCAGTCACCTTAGGTACCATAGGCAGTTTCACTTTCATGTGAAACATACATACTTGATTTTATGTACCCATATAAAATCTATATGAATATCCATATACAAATGATAGAATACATACAGCATTTAGCTTGCTTAATTTATCTAGCTATTGTATCTTATTTCCTGCAAGCAACATAACTTACCATTATTTCTCCTTTTAGGTGAATAAATTTCATTGTGTATATATTCACCATATTTCCTTTATCCATTCATTTATTTTTACCATCTAGATTGGTTACATAACTTAGCTACCATGGCTAGTGCTTCAGTAAACATTGCTGTGCATATATATCTGTGATCTGTTCATCTGGAGTTCTTTTGGATGAGCACTCAGATGTAGTGTTCATCCATGGTACATAAATTAGAAAATGACTTGTACGACTATCTAATGTATATCCTATGGTCATGGGCAGTCGATTATCAGAGAACATTACATTTCCAGAACATTCTTTTGTGAATAACATACAGTAGCATACAGCTTCCTCAGTTTTACAAATTGCTGACCAGAATCAACCAAGTCTACATTCCATAGCGTCACCTAGATCCTTTGCCTGGTAGCCCTGTACCCCTCAGATTTAATGCCTAAAAGTATTTAACACATGGATACCCTAAACTTCTTGAAGAACCACTTGTGCCTTTCCAAACCCAGAACCCTGTTAAACAAATTTATCAAGAACTCGTCACCATTTATTCCTGGCCTCTCTTAATATCTGACCATCTTCCTCATCCTGCATCTTCCGCTAGGAGGTATCTGACCAGCCTACCCTGCATTAGTGGCAATATAGTTACTTGAGCCTAGCCAGATTTCTCTTTAACTCTGATGTGCCCTTACTACTTTCCTAATACTACCATCGCTACCTCGCTCCTTGTCTAGGGATTTTCACTTGTCCATATCTATTCAGAGTTGAGTCCAGTCTTTCACTTACTGCAAAATCCCATCTTTATGATTCCCATGTATTTGTATACATAGACACACACAGACACACGTACACTGAAATCTTAACAATCCTAAAAGAAATGATATTCTTTATATCAGCTTTAGTGTGATTTTTTTTTTTTAAATTTCCCACAAGTACTAACAACAAAATCAAAAGTAAACAAGTTATATTACACCTGCTGACAAAATTTAAAGATAGCAAATGAAATGATCAAGAAATGAATAGGCAGCCAAATGAGTGGTAGAACACACACACACACACACACACACACACACACACACACACACAGAGCAGAATATTATCTAGAAAATGAGATTCTGTCATTTTCTACAACACAAATAAACATAGATGACATTGTTCTAAGTGACATAAGCCATTTACAAAAAGAAAAATTTTCATATATGCAAACAAGAAAAACAAGTGGTTTAATCTGTAGAATGGGTAGAATGACGGTGACTTACCCTGGAGGTAAGCAGATGGGTGAGAAAAATGGAGGGACTTAGGACAATGAGTAAAAAATGTAGTTATTTAGAATGAAGAAGTCTAGTGATCTAATGTTGAGTATGTTAATGAAAATGTATTATATCCTGGAGATTTGATAAGAGTTGATAAGAGAGGACATTTTGGGTACTCTTATCACAGAAAAATAATCATGTGAGATGATGAGTATGATAATATGCATGACTATAGCAAACATTTCACATCCATCCATTCATCCATACATCCATCATCATGTATGTATGTATGAATGTATATATGTACATATTCATCTCAAAACATCATGTATACCCTAAGCATATGAAAACATGTGTCACCATATCCTCAAACTTTCACATCCTTTTACATTAGATAATATTTCCTATATTCTTTGTCAAGTTATTTTATGGTCACTTTCTGAGGCAGCCACTATAGTGTGATCTCCTGCCTCTTTCATCCTCTCCATTCATCTCACCAAATCTACTTCTCTAGATTTCTTGATCTGTATTTTCCTCAGTCCCAGCTCCTATACAGTTAGGAGGTCTTTTGCACATCCCTATGGCACCGCAGGAACCATGTAGGAGGTTGATTCTCTTAGGTCAAGCTCAGCTGTGTTGATAAAGCCTAGAGCAATGTTCCACAGCACAAGTGTATTGACCGCCTTTAGCAAGCATTCAGTTACAGTGTAGCTGACACAAGAGTCTAACTCCCTTCTGGTGTTTTCATCATTTTCTTCATGACATCAACTAGTCATATTGACCAGCTGCCAGCTGACCAGCAGCCAGCACAAGTTGAAACACTGCCAGGTCTTTAGTGCAGGTTCTACGGTTAAAAATGCTAATTACAAGACCAGTGCTCTAACCCCTGGAGAGATGGCTCAGAGGTTAAGAGCACTGATTGCTCTTCCAGAGGTACTGAGTTCAATTCCCAGCAACCACATGGTGGCTCACAACCATCTGTAATGAGATCTGCTACCCTCTTCTGACCTGTAGTCATATATACAGTATACAAAATAAATAAATAAATAAATCTTTAAAAAAAAGTGCTAATTACACCAAAACTACACAGGGCAACCCTGTTTCGAAAAAAAAAATATAAAAAGAGAAAAGAAAATGATATTTGAAAATATGTCACTCTGGACTTTAAACTTCATACATCTGCACAGTAAGTACAGGAAAGGGATTTCTCAGAAGTTCCTTATCTGTCTGAAAAAGAACACAGTTGTCTTTAGGCCTCTTGCTGAAATGCCATTAACCAAAAAAGGTTAAAACTCATAACATGGGAGAAAAAGATTCAAAGTCAAACATCACATGTAAAGCCCAGAGGAGCTTTGCTCTACATGATTATTTATTCTTCAGACTCACATTTCCCTTAAAACTCATTTCTACTCCCTCCAAATTGCCTATAACACCTACTACCCTCTTCTCTACCAAGAGAGTACTTAAGACCCAACCACCTGGTCCTTCTTTGAGTTGTAATGTTCTCTGTGACATCTGTGCATGCTAATAAATATGTATACTTTTCCTTCTATTGAACTGCATCAGTAAAGTCAATTTTGGAAGTCTCAGGGGAGAAGTTTGGCTTCCATATGAGAATACCAACATACTTTGGCCCTGGAACCAGAGCCAGTGAAAGAAACACACTTCGACTCTGAAACCAGAGCCAATTCTGCCCCGACCAACTGAACAAGAAACCTATCAATCCCTGAGCAGGAAAACCAAATATTCTGAGCTTGTCCAAGCTCAAGGGGATTGAAATTGAACCAATTCACACCCTGAAAACGTTCTCCCTGGAAAAACTCTGCCCCTTTATAAGCCCTTCTGCCTATTCAGTTGGTGGCCACCTTTCTTCATCTTGGCAGAGGCAGCCACTCTCCTAGATTCTTCTCTCCCAAATAAATCTCATGAAGGAGTTTTGCATGAAGACCTATTGCAGGAACAGAGCAGAATCTCTGCTGGCAAACTCCCTAGTGGAGGGAGAGGAGAAGCAGCAGCTGAGAGAGTCAGGGAGTGGAGCAGAAGCAACAACTTTTGCCACATCTGGAGCTCATTGCTACGTTTCCTCGGGGGTTTCCCCCTTAGCAGAGTGAAGCAGAAGAAGTAACAACTTAGGCTGGAGCTGAGAAGAAGTAGATATCTCTGCTGGGAAACTCTCTTAGCAGAGTGGAGCAGAGCTCAGCTGTAATGGCTCTCTCTTGGAGAAGAGCAGAGTGCCATACCCGACTTTGGGACTAGTCAGGATACCTTTCTCCTCACAGCTGTAGGTATTGCCTGACTTCCTACAGAAAGAGTACCTTTCCCTTCAGAGCTGTAACACTTACCTTTCCTTCCTTCCTTCCTTCCTTCCTTCCTTCCTTCCTTCCTTCCTTTGTTTCTTTTTCTCCTCCTCTTCCTCCTCACCCTCCTTTCCTCTTCTTCCTCCTCACCCTCCTCCTTCTCTCATCCTCCACCTCCTCATCCTCCTCCTTTTTCTGTATCTTTGAGTTCAGTGATCCAGGAATGATTATCTTTTAGGGGAGTCACTTTGCCTTATTTTTCACACACACACACACACACACACACACACACACACACACACACATACACACACACACACACGCACGCACACATGCACACACACACACACACACACGCACACACACACACACACACTATATATATATATATATACATTCTATAATCTGCATATCTGTTCATTTGGATATGTCTTCTAGTGATAATAGTTGATTTTCTTCTGAACAGCCTTGTCTTTAGGGATCAACCTCGAGCATCCTCCAAATACTTCTGTAATAGCATTTGCATTAGAAGAAACAGAAAGACACTAAAACTCAATGCCCAGAAATATATCAGCAGTGATAGTAAAACAGACATGGGGACTAATGCAGACTGTATGGTGAAGTTACAATAGTTTAGGGCAAATAGAGACACAGTAAGTTAATTAGACAATAGATGGAGGCAGGGAGAAAGCAAAATAAGCGAGAAGCTAGGTTAAATGAATGAAAGAAAAGAAGAACAAAGAGTGAAAAGGAGTGTTCCAGAGGCTGAAAAGAAAGAGAAGAAATGGAAAAGAAAACAAAGGATTTCCCAACAATGAGGAAGTTCAAGAGTGAAATTTGATATTGTAAGAAGTATTAACAATAAAAACATACATTTTTATTTTAAGTACAACAAAAAAATATCAACATTAAATTTTGATTAAAATATAATAAGAATAGACTATATAAAATATAGTCTTTCTACTATAAAGAAAGCAAAAGATAGGTAAATGCATAGCACAAAAGAAAAAAGGCTGATCAATAGTGTACAGATAAAATTAGATACATGTATGAGAGAAATAAAAGGTTATTTTTCTATTTTAAAATACAAGAAAGATTAACTACTAATGTGCAATTAAAAGGAAAGATAAAGAGGCTGCTAAGAAGGGTTGTGTGTGTGTTTATTTGGTGTGTGTGTATGTTTGTGTATGTGTGCAGGTGTGTGTGTGTGTGTGTGTGTGTGTGTGTGTGTGTGCAAGTGTGTAGGGGAGACCAAAAGATGAAGGGTTGAATCATGTTCTTTCTAGGAGCTTCAAAATGTAGAGCTTTCTTTCTTTCTTTCTTTTTTCTTTTGTTTTTTTCACGACAGGGTTTCTTTGTGTAGCTTTGGAGCCTGTCCTGGATCTCACTTTGTAGACCAGGCTGGACTCCAACTCACAAAGATTTGTTTAGCTCTGCCCACCCCCCTCCATCCTGGGATTAAAGGTGTGAGCCACCACCACCTGGCTTTTTTTTTTTTTTTTTTATTATGTATACAGTATTCTGCCTGCATGTATGCCTGCAGGCCAGAAGAGGGCACCAGATCTCATTACAGATGGTTATTAGCCAACATGTGGTTGCTGGGAATTGAACTCAGGACCTCTGGGAGAACAGTCAGTGCTCTTAACCTCTGAGCCATCTCTTCAGCCCCATGTAGAGCTTTCTTGACATGTATTCTGGAGGAGGGTTGGATAGAGTGGAACCACTGATCTTGTGGACTCTTGTCATTCCTATGGCTTATGCTGGTATTAAACCTGTAATGGCCAAGTGTCAGATATCCATCAGAGATATGGTTACTTTAGTAGCGTCTCTTCTTGAAGCTAACATAATTCTGCAATCTGTAATGAGCAGGATCCCCTGATCTCTGGACACTCCCTATATTTGCCCTCTGTGCTAGTTAATGTACTAATTGTGGGCTGTGACTCAGGTTCATGGGGAACAGAAAGCTGCCACAGCACTGCAATTTGTCCAGGAAGATCTGGACAATGTATCATTTCCCATTGTACTTTGCACAGGCCCTCAAGTACTGTTTTTGTTTTTGTTTTTTTGCTCCTGGAGTGGTGTAAATGTGGATATCTGTAGTGGTATTGTGTCCTCCAAAATAATGTGCACCCTAATAAACTTATCTGGGGTCAAAGAACAGAACAGCCACTAGATACAGAGGCTAGAAAGATAATAATAATAATATATGAAATTCAGACATACATATCCCAAGAGCATGAAGTTGTTCTAACATGCAAAATAAATCTGTTAATTGAACTTGCCAATAGACTAAAAAGAAATTTTATTTTAATAAATACAGAGTGTTAATTTTTTTACATAAATAGTCATTCATGACTAATTTTAACACCCTTTTATGACAAAAGCCCTCAAAAATACTGTAGAAGATAACTTCTTAAAACTAATAAAAAGTACCTTCAAGACTATGGTTAGCATCATTTTAGTGAAAAAGATAAGTCTGAAAACATTAGGAAGAGAGGAAGGATGCTTGCTGTCATGACTTTGTAAAAAGTTGTCCTAAAAATTCTTGCCAATGTGATAAGACAAGGACAAAAACTGATTTTTAAAAGAAAGAAGTAAAATATCTGTATTCACTGACAGGTTTTTGTATATTAAAATTTCTATTTCAATTAATTCTTTGGCAGATTCCTACAATGTTTTGATCATACTCACCTCCAACTCTTCCCAGATCTATTCCATTTCCGTAAGAATCCAATTTTGTGTTTCAAAAAAAACAATTGTCAAGACACGATTTGTGTTGTGCAAAATATCCTTGGATGTGTGGTCTTCCACTAGCGCCTGTTTGACTTGTGAAGGGCTACTTTTTTTTTTTTTTTTTTTTTTTTCCGAGACAGGGTTTCTCTGTGTAGCTTTGCGCCTTTCCTGGAACTCGCTTTGTAGACCATGCTGGCCTGGAACTCACAGAGATCTGCCTGGCTCTGCCTCCCGAGTGCTGGGATTAAAGGTGTGCGCAACCAACATCTGGCAAGGGCTACACTTTTAAACAGAAAAATGACCTTTTCTTTCCCAACAGCTCATAATTGCCACTAGTGCCACAACTGGAGATGCGGTTGTGTGTCCAGCTCCCCTTTCCATGCTGGGATTTGGTCTGTCTTGAGCTTGCACAGGTTTTGTGCATGCTGTCAAAACTGCTGTGAGTTCATGTGTGCAGTTATCATGATGTATCCAGAAGAAAACGTTCCCTCATCCACCAAAATTCTTAAGGAATACAAAATAGTCCAAACCACTAAAGATAATCAATGAGTTTTTCAAAGTTGTGAAATACAAAGGCAAAAGAAATTGTCTCTTTGATGAACAACCAATGGGGGAATGAGACAAAATAAATAACAACAATAATGTTAAATGTGGAAATTTCAACATAGTCTATGCCATGACTTCACACTGATAGTTACAATGTACTGCTCAGAGAAACTAAAGAAGATACAGTTAAAAAGAGATTTATTGTTTTTGTAGATTAAAAAGTGAGATGATTAAAATGTTCCTTATCCATAGAGGGCACTTTGGAATTCTTAGTGGTCTTGAAGTGGACAGATATCTCAGGTGGGTCAATGTGATCACATGGTTCTTGTAAGAAGGATAGATTAGAAAACAGGCCAAAAAAGAGAGATAATAGAAATAGAGAAGGAATGAATTGATGTTCTTGAAGTTGTAGCAATGGAAACAAGTCAAAGAATATAGGCAGCCACGTGAAGCAGAAGGCAGGGAAATAGACTCCCCTCTTGAGGTTTCCAGAGAGAACCAGCCTGCTGGTAAAGGGCATTGTACCAGTGAAACTGATTTCTAACTTCTGAGCTCTAGAATAAATAAGTTTCAAGTTGTTAAACTTGTGGTTCTTTAGTATAGTAGCGAAGAAATACATCATGTCTAGATGGAAAGAAAAAGAAGATTCTGATTACTGCAATAGCTACACACCCCCTTGGATTTTCATTTCACAGGTTAAAATGGTTATGATTTCATTATACTGTTTTAGCCATAATATGACACCTCATTCATTTTCATTGTCAAGTGGAGTCTATAAATGAATAGCAGAAAGATTCCCATCATGTTTAGTTTACAATTCACCCAGACCATGATATTCTAGTATTAGAAACTCACCCAAGTGGGGACATCATTGGCATTTGCATTTACTCCTGTGTAAATGCATTTACTCCTGTAAATGCCCATTTTCGTTTATTTCCACTGATTGTTTTTCATCAAAATTCTCAAGGTTACTCTATTTTTATTTTTCTTTGTTTTTCAAAAAAAAAATATGCCTTTATTATAGTTCCTCCCCTCCTATCAATTAACCATGCTGAGAATTGCATGCTTTCTTGTCATAATTTCATATTCTTCAAAGAATAACTTGAGACTGAGATGGGAGTTGGATTATCACTGATAATGAAAGATGGCCACAGAGAAGGAGAGAAGAAACAAATATGGGTTATTTTGTGGCAGGTTTTCACTGTGGGCAATGTCAGGTCCAAGATCATTGGCATTATCCCACCCATGTAATAAAGATGCTTGGATATCATTATGCCAATATCCACCAGTCAGTAGCTGAGAGATGCTGAAGATGTTAGCATTCTGTTATATCTGGCAACTCAGTAGCAACAAGGTTGTCTGTGATAGCCATAAATCTACTGCAGTCAAGGGAGTAAAGATGCTTTTATCTGGACATGAAACCAGTGATCACAGGTCCACCACCGCCAAACACAGTGCTCACTGATCAGAGTTTGCCAGAGAACTATTAAGAGGATGGGGAGGAGTACCAAGAAAAGACATGAAGTCTTAATTACTGGATCAATGTATTAACAAAGCCTTTGTAAATGTTTTCAAAAATATTAATTAAAAACTGTAAAGAAATTGCAACTATGTTGGAGAAATCAGCTCTGGTGTTCAATGCCACAGTTCAGTGTCTGAAGATAATGGTGACCTCTATATGAAGACAAAAGAGAAGTCTTAGGAAGTCCTTATCATGTGGAAAGTGTAAGCATTTGAGGAGACAGCTCTATTCACTCTGATCTGAACGCTACACAACATGGGCATGCATCAGGACGTCATGTAGTGTTTTATAAATGTGTACAGTTTTTATTCATTAACATAATTAATTGCACTTAAAAGAGGCATACACAGCTGTGTGTGGAGCAGTGTTGCTGGCTGGGATCTTCCTCCTGGGAGAGCATATGCCCTTTGCTGGTAGTTCCCACAGGGCACACGGAAACAACAATGGCTCCATGTCACTGCCAATGCTGTTCAAACATTACTTCTATTTCACAAGCTGACAGTTTAGCTTGGTGTGTGCTGGAAGAGAGCAGACCTTTCCAGGTCTCTCTGACTTATGCTATTTCTATTGCTTTTTGTTTTATTTTTTCTTTCCCTTGTACCTACAGGGGGAACAAAGCATTCTGTCAAAGGTAGGGTCAAGGTCAAGATTGAATGTGGCAAGAAAATTTGAACCTTTCTTTGTAAAGGTTCAAGAAAACCTCTCCCTTCCCACCTCTGTGCCTCCAGGAGCTGGTTTTTGAAGTATTTCTTAACTTGTCTCTGAAACCTACCAAAGCAAGGTTAAAGGCCAAGATTTGTTCTTATTTCCTGCTCTGCCAGATAATGGACTTGAGACTGCTTATCCACCAACAGCATTAAACACTGGGTGGAAGTGGCTGGTTACAAATGTGTAACAGACATCTCATTGGTGATATTAGTAAATGGCAATGGGTCAAGGGCTTGGAAAAAAAGTAATTCACAGAGGAAAGGTGTGAACATAACCTGAGACAAGACAACTTTAGCAGGATGATTTTGAGGGTGCTACTGTGGAGGTCATCATATTTTTCCTGGCAGTGTGGGTGTCAGTTAGACTGGTATTCTGATGAGAATATCCAAGGCCCCAAGTCCTTAACAAGCATAAAGGTTTTAGCAGCAGTATTTGGGGACTAGGTAGTTGAAGGACAGGTCTTTATCCACAAATGTGCCATGGTGAAATTTCAGAGTTAGATTCTGAGTTCTCAGTCTAAGACAACATGTCTGGAGCAGTTGGAGAACATAGTATCTACAGACCTTAAATCTTTGGTTCATGGTTTCAGCATATTTTTCCATGTTGGACTTGGTTTCATTTACAACCAACCTCTGTTGACCTCTTACTCCATAGTGAAAGGCATTGACACACATTTTCCTGTTTTAATATATGACCCCTCACTATGCTACAAGATGGGGATTGTTGTCACTCTTGATTTTAAAAAGCAGGAGGTTCAGCTCTGAGGATGGTTGAAATCTTTCTGGAGACCACACAATGAATGGCTGGGACAATCAAGAAGGTGGGGGTAGACCCTTTAGACTGAATTGTGTCATGAACTTCCTCCCACTGGAGGAGGAAGGTTCAGAAGGGAGGAAGAATGTGATGCTGTGTAGGCATATCGGGAAGGGAGCAAGGCATCTGGAAAGGATGGCTTCAATTTTACAAACAGAGGAAAAGAAGGGCTACATGAGGGGTGATAAGGGCTGATGGAACAATGCAATGAAGTCCATAACAGTGGTAGAGCTATGAGAAGAGAAGGCACAGAGAGACTGATCCCATGACACCCGCTGTTCCCCTCTCATGGTCAGTGTTAGTCCACAATCCATACTCTATTTTGGCTGAGAAGGTCCACATCACTTTAGAATTTTTCAAGATACTTACCTGAGCATTAGTTAAGTGGCAAGATATGGATAAACTTGGAAGAGCTTTCATCTACAGTGTGCTTTTTGGATACCACACATCATAAATAGCACTCTCCAGAATCAATCTTTTTTGCCTAATCTTAGTAGCAAAACAATGAGGGAGTTATTGTATACTCTTGTTGCAACTACAGATATTAAGATGCAGGGAAGTTGAATAACTGTCTTCTGGTTATTCAATTTGCAAGTACTAGTAATAGTTGAATGATCCCTGGGTCCCACATCATGGGAGGCCAAAACGAACCCTTTGGGGTCATTGCTACAATGACTCATATACCAGAAAATGCATCCTCCACCCATCTGCTCACATTGATTCCAAATGTTCTGAATTATACTAAAAAAGAATCATGGCCCTGGAGATTTGAAGATGAAAGAGATCCAACTTCTTTTATGAGTAACCCTGTGGCATGGGTCATTGCAACATTCAAAGTGGAGATGATAGAAGGAAATCCTCTAGGACTAGAAGAAAATAAGTGGTCAGAGAGCCTGGAGAAAAAAAACAAACTGAGAATTCTGGTGACAGTTCCTTCTAGAAATTAATTTAGTAATGATCAAGTAGGGATCCAAAAATGATTTGGCAAATGTAAACTTGATGCTGAGAGGCACAATAAATCATTTCATGTCATTAAAAGACAGTACACAAAACCAAGATTAGAGTGTTTTGTCCTAAGTTTCTTTACATCTCTCAGCTCTCACTTAGAAAAACACAACTAACAAACCAGTTGGCTCTCAGCTCTCATTCAGTGCTCAGAATCAGAATTTCAATGTGAATATGAAAACCCTAAGGTATTCCTCTTGACATCATCCCCATCAATTTGAGGTTTATTTGCCTCAGGCCTATGACAGATAGAGCTATATCCACTGGGTTCTGTGGTTTTATGAGGGAGTTCTGGCGAGGAATGCTATTCTAAGCACCATTTAGGCTTTGCTCAGATTGTTTTTATGGGGAAAGTTATGAGTCTTGGTAATTGCTAGAGTTTACTCTCAACACCTCCTCCTTAGACATGAACGTAGGCTTCTTAGCCTTCTAAAATTCTTATCATGGTTGCTGTTGCATGGCACCATCCTTTGGTTGCTAGGTTGATGTTATTTATGAGCTAATGACAGAGCAATAAATACTGTAGTAAATAGTTGTGGGGTGACATTTGCTGAGCCAAAGTTACAGGCAGCTGGAGATTGTTTCCATGTGAAATTGCTTTCACCATTCTTCCCATTATAATGATCTATAGCCTAGATAAAATTATCTCTCCACCCCACCTTAAATGCATCACCACTTCCTTGTAAGATCAATAGACCTTTCAGTAGGAACCTCTCCATGTATGCTGTGCTATTGGAAGCTCTTGACAGTTTTAATGTTAAACTTGGGGAGAATGTTCACCTATCCTGAATAAATGTATTTCTAAGGTTTTGTACAGATGAAATTAGCTGAATTTATTAATTCATATCTGGTGTGAGACATTTCATTTGTTATTGTTATAATAGAATGATGTAGTACCTATCTAAAGAGCTTGAATTTTGGGAAAGGGAAAAGAAGCAAATATAAGCAATCAACACACACACACACACACACACACACACACACACACACACACACACACACATTCAGTCATCCGGATCTTTAGAAGGTATAGAGAAAGTGGCAGACATATTAAGAGAAAGCATTTAGTTAAACTTTCTCTAGTCAGAGAAATATTCCTAAAATGAACTGCATTTAGTCTGTGTTGAGATGGATAGAATATGCTCTTTCCCTTAGAAGACTCTGGATTTTCACAGTGGCATCCACATGCTACATATTTTAGCATTCCTGTTTCCTATATTTCCATGTCTGTAACATTAGGATTCAGGTAAGGTTGGGTCCCTCTTGGAAACTTCCCCTGCTACTCCCAGGGTGGCCAGGCATGCCATGCTTCTCTCAAAGGTTGACTTGTACATTTTCATATTGTCTGGAAATGTCTTGTTCTTCTGGCCTTCAATGATTCATAACCTAGACAATATCTCACTCTTTTCATAGGTTCTTTGGCAGTACATCTCACTGTTACATGGAAATAATGATGGTTTGATTGTGGTTGTGTGGAAATGAAGAGCTTTTCAAGTGGATGGAGTGGTTCAAGCAAAGATATCTAAGCAAGGAGTTCAAATTATGTGAAAGAAAGAGTGGGAGGCAAGATTCTTAAAGAAGTGAAACAACATTCTGGGGTGTTGAGTTGAGAATTAGGGACTCTTTCTTAGGCATTAGAAGGAGCCATGGTCTATTGATTAGCACATTTCCTCAGATTGATAGATTGTACCTGCATGCTCTCTTCTGTTTAAGAACTTCCCCTAATTTTCTCACCAAAACTGACCTTTGTGAATGGCCTTCCATCCTAGCTACAGCAGTTGGTCAGAAGTGTACAGAGCACTCACCAGAGAACCCTGCTTTCTCTATTATTAAAGCTGTGTACACAACCCAAGTAAATCCAGTTATTAGGCTTCTCTGGGATCATTTCCCAACCTGCCTCAGGCAAAGAAATGTCTTCCCCTGTGAGGCTGTATAATGTCATTCATTGATCAGGGTCTGTGCCACATACAAGTGGACCCATAGTTAAAGAGATTCAACACAAAGAACTAAGAACAAAGCTGAGAAGAGAGAGGACCCTGGCTGTCAGACACACACCTCTTTCCTGGTGAGGCCAGCCGAACTGGGTAAGATGCTCAAGGCTACAAAGTCCTTCTCCTCAGTTGGATATTACCAATAGCAAGAAGGATTTCAGGAGTGTTCAGGGTAAATTCATAGGTCCCACATTTCTTACCTTCCCACTATTTATTCAAGATGCATCTATACAGGCATCACTGTAATATAAGTGAACCTACTTTAAACAGGTGTCATGATGGAGCCAATCATCTCTACAACGTCTCCATCTCATCTCTAGAGCCACATCCTGAGATGTACTAGTTAAATCTTCTCAATGTCTCCAGTGTTTTATAACATCCAATGAGTCCCATGCAGACACAGTAGAAAGTAGAAGTCTCTTTAAATTTCCCTACATTAAATCATCCAATAAAAATATTTGACTATGATGCTTGTTTTCTTTTGCTGCATTGAGTGACCCTGTCTAATAAATGCCTACCACCCCATTTTCTACTGGACCCTCATCTCCTTTTCCTCAAGATGATTTTATATCCAAATTAGATCTCCCTTTATTCTGTCTGTACTGTCTCATTTCCCTTTTTATCTTGAGCTATTCCCAGGTGTTTATAAAGTTCACAGTTTTTCAAGAAGAGAAAAATGAATGCCATTCTGTTCTCCAATAATTACCTCTCTCTTCTTCATTTCAAAACCTCAGTTTCTTGAAGTAGTTAGAAATGGTTAAAAGTTTCAAATCAAAGCAATGTTAAATAAATACACTAAACTGAATTGCATGTTTAGATGATATAATGAGACAACAACCTCTTCTTGGGTTCTTGGAGATCAAGAGGATTTCAGGAACCATGTCCTAGAAGTCTAATAGTTAGGCAATATTTCATATCTACTTCACATTTTATGATATGGAATGCAATTTCAGAAAGAAAAGAAGCAAGAGCTAGCTGAGAAATCCAAGTTTTAAAAAAAAAGATATTTTAGACACTTGTCTTGGCAAGAATTTGCATCTCATTAACATTGAGCTGATAAGAGGTCTTATTTCCACATTTATTATAGAAAGAATAATCTCTCGTCAATGGCAGTTAAATCCAACATTATATACACAGCAAATGAAATTGAGATGAGGTTTTATGCCCATCATATCCTAGATTTGATGAGAATAAATTAGATGATAACAAAAAATTATGCATCATTTCTGAAGCCATAGACTAAAATGTCATTGAATCTATGTGGCCTCTCCAAATCATCCTACCACAATTAATCACTCTTTCTCCAGGTTTAATAAATTTTTGAACGTACTTTTATGTCACAGGGTAGACTATGGTAGAAGAAACACATAGCCACACATTGGAATACTGTTGCATCTTTTTAAAGTATAAAATGGTTATATTATAGAAGCAACCACTTGTAGGTAAAAATATGTGTAAGGACTAGAGAGTTGGCACAGTGGTTAAGAATAGTTGCTGCCCTCACAGAAGACCTGGGTTCAATTCCTAGAAACACCATGGCAGCTCACAACCATCTTTACCTGCAGTTCTAAGGAATCTGATACTCTTTTCTTATCTCTGCAGGCACCAGGCCCATATGTGGTGCACATATATACATGCAGTGAAAACACTTGTGCACATAAAATAAAACTAAGTTTTTAAAAGAAAAAAGTAAAAAAGGAATATAAGGGGATTATCAAAATCCTTGGCATTAAGTAAATGCTTCTTAATTTTTCAATGTGAGAAGTCTTTCCTTTTATCTAGATAAGAGAAAAAGCTGTCCCTTTCTTGCCCACAGACATGACACTTCAAGATTGTTACAGTTGGGATGGCAGGGCTCTGTTTTTAACTTTTTCAAATAAAACAGGAAGAAACATTAGAAATAAACCCTCTTCTCTTTTGAAGAGTTGGTCTTCCACAGATAAGCACATTTTCAAATCCTAATCACATGGTTAACTACCTAAATACAGAGATGACATAATATTAATAAACAGCAGGGAACAATATCTCTAGCAACTATTTCTTTGATTCTTTATTTCATGTGATCTTGAAACTCATGTTCTGTGTGTACTGGCTCAAGTCAAATGTTTAGCGTGAAGTCTTCACTGACGGTGCCAATATACAGTGGTGTGCTAAGAACTGATTGTAGATGGAGCGTGAGAGTGGCTATAGGAAATATTGATGGAGGGTGTTGAGCTGTTTGCCACTAAACTAAATAGCCCTCTGATTATTGTGAGGTTTGTACCTTCCCTTTATAGCTTGTCTTCTTAAATATTATAACAGCTGTCAGTTTGTTACAGTCTATTTGCCTTAACCAGTACTGAATGTGTTACTAGTTTCTTAAGGCAAGGGTAAATAGGATCTAAATGAGGCCAAAAAGAATTAAATTATCACTACAGAAAGGAGCAGAGTAAAACATCTTTTGATGATATTTTGGTTCCATTTACCATTTCCCCTCTGAATAATTGAGGCTGACTAAGAAAACATTTTTGATAAGGTGTGCCTAAGTGTTTATAATCTATCTGCCATGTATGCTATTTAGAATTATATAAAGCACCTAAGGCAAAAAAAGAGACACCATTATATAATCACTCTAGCGTGTGCACAGAAAAATGAGAATTCAGGCATGCAGTGCATCCAATTTTATGGTACACACATGGCTCAAATACAGCCTCCTCCACCCTATCTTTTGGAGTCAGCATCTCCCCAACTGGGATTTCACAGATCAGCAGTAAACAAATTCCAATGTTTCATTTCCATAAAGCAATGGAAGATGGGTCCCCTGAGCAAAGACTGCCTTCCACCCTTCATTTGAGGAGTTTAAACTGCCAGATTTGATAATAAATGTTAAGGGTGAGCAATTAACATACAAAGTGGCAACTGGAAAGGGCACAGCAGACAGGCGTCTTGCTAGAGTCACTTCTGTGCCCTGGAGACATTAAATGGCTAATAAATGCTGTTCTCTATTTATGTGTTACCTATGAGACCCTCTGCTGGAGTATTTCCTTGGTAAAGAGTTCATTTGATCCCATGAACTCAACCCCCAAAGATGGAAAGGCCACTCACTGTCTCTAGATTGCTCTAGATTGGCAGTTAGACTAAATGTCAAACTAGAAATTATGTGAATTCCTCAAAGGAGAAAGGAAGGCTAGGCATGACCCTTTAATGCCAGGCATAGGTGAGTATGTACTTATTCTTTCTGCTGATATAATGCATTTTAAATGTTTACCCAGAGTTCCTAGCATCCAGTTAAGTGTCGATCAACCTCTATCATCCTTGTCATCCTCATCATATACTATCACTTGCCATTTTGCTGGCTTCTTGAGAAACTTTTGGGGAGAAATTGAAACATTCTTTTTTTGGGGAGGTTGCTCAGAAGACTCTGGAGGCTAATGAAACTCTCAGGATTCAGAAAACGTAGACATTACAAGATCCTTGAGGTTGGACAGTGATAGGTCAATGGCAGAAAGCATTTGCTGCTTTTGCAGAGGACCAGAGTTTGGTTTCCAGCACCTAGGTTGGAGAGCTTATAGCCACCTACAGTTCTTCTGACCTTCCTGGGCACCTACATTCATGTGGAGTGCACACACATAGGTATAGACATAAATAAAACTATCTTTAAAAAAAACCCAAAGTTACAAGTTTCTCAAGGCTCCTCCCCATGTTACACAGGGAATTCCAAGGATGCAGCCTTTTATGTCACCCATGCTGGGGTGGACATTTTGGTGATACAGGTGCTTTTGAGTCAAAGTCATGTATGATCTTGTAGGTAACCCCAGTAAACTTGCTCATTTAAACAAGACATACTTGGGTGGAATAATTTCTTTGATTTGCCATTGATGCTTATCTGGGATGAAAGGACTATTTTCCACCTTTCTCTGGGAAGAGACCCACAATACAAATATTAAATACAAATATAAGTATTCTAAAATATCTCTGTTTATTCAAAGTATATGTGGATACAAACTAATAAGTTTGACATTTCTGTAGGAAGTTGATATGCAGGTAATGATGGAAAATGGTGCTTCTATCTACTGGAGCAGAAGAGCAAGTGTTGGAGGCCTTCAAAAGGGAGAAAACACAGCCCAAGGAGCCATTCACCAGGCAGGTAAACAAACAAACAAAAAAAGCCAATCATCAACAAGGTTCAAGTAAACACAGCAGGGGAACTTGGATCATTATCAGGAGCCCAGGACTGGTTCTTTAATCTAATGTGAAGAATCAGATGAGGCCAGGCAGATGTGACCAGGAATCACATTGTATAATCGAATATTAAGGAATTTGAGCTGTGACTCAGGGGATTATTTGATAATTGCAAGGTGACTATGTCACAGGACCATTAAAGATAATAGAACCCTAAATTTGCAAAATACAATTTCCCCTCCTTTTATTTGCTTTATCACAAATGCATTTGTGATTAGAAGGACTAACATGATAGAAACAAAGTAATTCTAAAACTGTGGAGTGAGTCACTATATTTTTGTGTTAGCAACAACAGTTTTAGAAAGGTAGGATGGAGGCAATCATATCTCCATTTAGCATGCCAGATTCATGCCAGCAGAGTCAAGGATAGGCTTGAAACATAATCAGTGCATCGATGAAACATAGGACAGCATTCATAATTGTTCTGGATGTCATTTTGCTGAGTCAGACTCAATGACTGAAATTTAGCATATAGCTACTTTTCTAAAATAGTTTTATTTATGTCTATTCAAGGGATCCATGAGTCACAACATTTGGTGAAATATGGCTTTCTGCTTTTGTAAATAAAGTTTTATTAGGACATGCCCATGCCTAGTTACTGATGCATTGCCTACAGCTACAATTATATTATACAAGAAGAGTTGAATAACAACAACAAAGATTACATGGCACACAAGGATGACACTATTTTCCATCTAACCTTTTACAGAAACTGTTTGGTGACCCTTGGTATATTATATTATAAATAAACCAGAAGGAAGCTGCTTTTTCATAGTCTAGACAGCATTACACCCACCTAAAGTTATCCAAGCCATGCTGGCTCCTGTGTTATCATCGAATCCCAATACAACAGAAATTTGCTTATTTGATATTCCATAGAGCATCTTGCTGGTTCACCTACACTGTTGGTTTTTTGTTAACAGAACCAGATGATCAGAATGTGTCTGGGGAAGATAAAGACCACATCATCTCTCTTGCATATAGAATCTTAAAATGTCAAACTCATAGAAGCAGAAAGCAAAGCAAGGGTTACCAAAGTCTAAGGAGGACTGAGGAAATGTTTGTTGGGGAATACAAAATTTGAGATAAACTAGAACAAAGGTTCAGAAGATCATTTTACCAGACAGTGACTGTAGTCAATAATAATGACTGTATACCATTGCTAGCAGATTTACAGGTTCTAATTACAAAGATGTTAAGTATATGAGTATTGGCTATGACAACAGCTTGATTTAGTAATTCCATAATGCTTATATGTATCAAAGTATCATATTGCACACTGTTAACATGTAGCTTTTTCTTGCCAATTAATAAAATGAGTAATAAAATTTAAAAAGCACAGAGCAATTTAAATATCTTGATATATAAGACATAGTGTTAAAAGGGGAGAGCTCTCTCTAATGAGGCCAATGATGACTTGAACCCTTTATTCAGTGGCTTTCAGACTGTCAGATTTAAGTGCATCTCAGCAAAGATTATCCCACCAGCAACTTAAGATGCCATTATGTGACCCACTTGAGTGGCAGTTCTCAACCTGTGGGCCACAAGCCCTTTGGGGTTGCCTAGCACATATCCTGCATATCAGATATTTATGTTTTGATTCAGAACAGTAGCAAAATTACAGTTATGAAGTAGCAATGGAATAATTTTATAGTTGGGGGTCACCACAGCATGAGGAACTGTATTAAAGGGTCGCAGCACTAGGAAGGTTGAGAACTACTGGGTAGCAATGGTGTGCAACATGGCAATGACCACTGGGAAATACATAAAACTTCTTGCAAACCCCAGATAGGATAGTTAACAAGGCATTCCAAGACTTTGAAGCAAAGTAAGACACTTTAAAACAATTAGTAATGCTCTGTTGACAAAGATCTTTGTATTTGTTATCAGACATTGGTTAGAAATATGAGTCACCAAACAGCAAATTTGCAAGAATTGTTATTTTTTGTACCTCCTTCATCTTGCTGACTGGAGAGCAGATACAAGTTAAAGGTCACATGCCAGGGTTGGTAAAAGTTGAAAGTGGTTTGGAACTATGAGGACTTGTTGCAGCAGAGGGACCTTATAAGGCTCTGAACTTCAATGTCTTAAACATCTACCCTATGAAGATTCTGGTGTTCTCTCGGTGGAAGATTCTGGATGGAGTAACATGAAACAGCACAGAGAAGCATGAAATTATTGCTTTAAATCATGAAATTACTGCTTCAATCTATAAAGAGGCAGAGGAGTAATGTGTGCCATTTATACAACAGAGGAAAATCTAAAGAGGATTTAAACAAGAAATACAAAAAGATGAAAACAGGCTTTGGAGTCAAATAGACTAAACTCTCCCACACATTTTGTACCACTCACCAAATGTGTAGTCTTGAGAAATACAACTTCTTTGTAGCATCAATGTCCTCACAGGACTGCAATTACAAGAGTTTTGTGAAACTAAAGTGGTAACCTGTATAAAAGCACACCAGAGACTCTCAGTTAATAATAAATGAGACCTATGGTCTAGCATTGTCCTTATACACCTTCCCTCATTAAACTAACAGCTAGCCAAGCAACCATGCCAACAACTACTATGGAGGGGCTGCTATAGTTCAGTGCTCAGTAATTATATGATGGAAGGCTGTTATACCTACCAGACTGTCAAATTTGAACAATGAGTGGAAACAAAGGTGAACGGCATAGAGGTTGAGGTTTGTATAATATGATCTAATCTAACATGATCTCTAAGTTCATTTCAGGTGAGAAAGAGACATGTAAACATGATGCTGTAAGTTGAGTGATTTCATAAGCAGAGAAGATGTAACTAAGTTGTCACTTTATTATAGTCCCAGCTGATATACTTTTCTAAATTTTAGAATAATGGAAAAGGTCAAATATGACAGCTAATCTTAAATAAATGGGCATATGAAATTCTATAGCAGTATTTTAGATTCAAGCTAAGTGTTGTCTAAAATATGCTGCTGTGAGAAATAACATGATCAAAAGCAACTTGGAGCAAAAAGGTTGTTATTCAGCCTACAAGTATAGTTCATCATGAAGGGTCATTGGGGGCAGAAGCTCAAGGCAGGTATCTGGAGGAAGAAATCAAAGCAGAGGTTATGGAGGAACACTGCTTCCTGAATTGCTTAGCCTGCTTTCTCATACCTCTCAGAACCACTTGCCCAGGCATTTTATAGGTCATAGAGGGCTGGACCTTCCCATATCAATCAATCAAGAAAATACAGTATGATTGCATACAGGCTAATATAATAGAGGCATTTTCTCAAATGAAGTTTCCTCTTACCAGATGATTGTAGATTGCATCAAGTTGAAGAAATCTAGCTAGCTCAAATATATATTTGAAATGAAAAAGTGACAGAAGACACATCACATATTGAAGAAAACATGAGACTTCCCTTACTTGTTTCATAAAAATAAGAGAAGAGGCTAGTAAATCTATTGAGTTATTATTAGGGGTAGGGGTATGGGAGAAGAGCTACAGAGAGTGAGAAAGAAAAGGCAAGAGCTCCCATTCTTACAACAACATTTTTTTTGTAGTAACTCACGCCCATGACAACTCCAGTATATTCAGAAAAGCTCTGCCATAGTGACCTCATCATCTCATAGAGGTCCTGCTTCTCAATGCCATATGTGAATTTGGGAAGGCATTTCTGATACATGAGCTCTGGGGGACACTTCCAAATTATGGCACCATCTAAATCACAACAGTGTATAAAGAGGATCTGCAATGATGAATGTAACTCTTTCTGGCACAGAAAATTAATATCCAACATGAAACAGCATCTGTGATGGTTAAGAGCATAGATATTGGATTCAGAACCGCCTGGGACTTAGTTAGTACTTAAGAACTTTTCCAATATGACAACACCTTACTCATGAGATTATTGCTATCTAATTAATAAAGCAGTCAATAAGTGCATTTTCTGTGATTATTATTAAATAATTGGTAACGTCTCACACTGAATATTTGTGTGAAAATGTGTCTCAGAGACTATCATGTTCATCTCATGCAGAAAGCAAGTGCAAGAGTCAACAGCACTATCTCTCGGTGAACAATAGCAAAACCAAGACAGAGTAATTAAGGAACTTGCCCAAGCCTCCCAAGGAATATTGGCAGAGCTAGAAGTAAGAAATGAAAGGGCAGCTTAAACAAAAAGTAAGCAAAGAAAATAATGAAACAATTAAAAAGATCAGATCAGAAACAGGGAGCCTAAAATTGAGTGAACAGTAGGAAAATAAACAAGGTCGAGATTTAAGTACAGTACTATTGCAAAATCCCCAAGAATGACACAGAGAATGAAGGATTTTTCTATTACAAGTTTAAACTGTGATTCACTACAAATTCTATACATTGAATAGATAGGAAAAAATATTATTGTTATATAGGTATTTCCTCTGAATTGTGACATTCTGTTTTGAAAAGAAGATGTTAAGACTGAAAAATGAAACGAAATTTCAGGAAGTAAACAAAACTCCCAAGTCCTAGGTATCTCCTGAAACTTAGAAGATGGATAAGCAACCCATGAAAGGCTGAATAAAACAAGTTTCTGGGGAGGAGAGACTCTGGCCAGCTAAGCTGCCTGCATGTCTTGCAGAGAGCTGGAAGGACACAGATCTTATTAGTTGTCATCCATACTGGAGCAGGGGTGGGTGGCTTTTCAGTCCACCTGTTGTCTTTGAGTCATCCTGTTACCCAAACTCCAGTAAGGGACCCCCAAAACTTAATGGTTCCCTAAGCTAGACTTGGATGGAATTGGTTTTTTTTAATCTGTACCTAGAGTGATCTTGGATGAATAGATGTTTGTCCATATCACCCCAGGAAAAGTGAACAAGTTTGTGCCAATATATCTGACATCCCACATAAAGTAAAAAATAAAAAATCTTGTAAAACCACAACGTAATTAGCAAATTAATAGCTATAAAATGAGAATAAATGTCATTTAATTTTTTTCATTTTAATTAAGATATTTCCCTTCATAAAGAACATGTCATGTCTGTATCTCTTCATTGGTTAATTCTATAGCCATTGAAAAACAATTCTACGTTCACTTTGCTCTCTTATAGCACGCTTTATGTATAAAATAAGTGTAACTCTGTTATCTAAACCAGAACATTGACATTAAAAGAAAACTGCAGATTAATATCTCCCAAGAACAGAAGCACAGAATTTCTAAACAGAGTATTAGCTGATAAAATCAGAAGTATATAAGATAATGCTTTATTGTCACCATGCAGGGATATTTGTGGGGGTGCAGGGATGATGTAGCCTATGAAAATCAATAAATGTAATCCTAAAAACTACAACCAAAGGGAAAAAACCATATGATTTCAATAAATATGGAAACTCTCCAATATGGTGATTATTTCCTGATACTATCTACAGACAAGCCATAGGATTACATTTCCTGAATGCAAAGGAATTTGAGAATTCTCTACTGTTAGTTTCATGCTTAAGTACAGATTATCAACAGGTCAGCAACAAAACAAGGTTTTCTGCCCTCACCATTTCTAGTTTACAATTTCTACAACACATCTCTTTTACAATAAGGTATAAAATTACAAGAACCAAACTTGGGCTGAGACACCAGTGGCAACAGCCGCGTGTGCTACTGCTGAAAAGATAGACAAAGGCATCAACTAGGTGAGAAACATCAGAAGTAAATCCATACTCCTACACAAGGGCTCAAGGCAATAGAGGAGAAGAAGCAAGGCTTTTCAGTCACTGGCTAAAAGAAATTTAAATTCTCACTTCACCTCAAACAGAGAAGTAAATTTGAGGTGTATTATCAATCTAAACATGAACGCAAAAGCTAGACTTTCTAGGAGGAAAAACACAAGATAATTTTTTTTTTTTGTAGCATTAGAATAGCCCTCTATTTTTAGCAAGGTTTAGAAAACACTCAGCATTAAAAATGGCAAGCTAAACTTTATGAACTAAAATAAAGTCTCAGAAAAAGAGCTTGTTAAGAACATGGGGAGAAGACATCATCCAGGGGAAGATATTTGCAATACATACATCTCGGAAAAATACTTTTATGTAGGATACATAAAGAAAATTTACAACTTTATAATTATGGTAGCCCAACTAAAAATAAAACTGCAAGAGAACACATTTGCTATGTGACTCATTTGCCTCCTTTATGTAGTAACCACTTCCTTCTTGTCAGTTGACTGCTATCTCGCTATCTCTCTGCAACCTGGGAGACTCTGGGCTTAAGACAGGGCAGCATACATTTGGTTCCCTAGTGTTTCCTTGTAAAACTCTTTGAGGCAAGTGGGGCCTTTTGACTGCGTTGTTTTCTAGGTCTTCTGATTCTCGCAAGTTTGTCTTGGTCCTCATCCTATAGTCCAGGTCACTTACAGCAGATTCAGCCTGACTTCCAGTTCATAAATTCTCTTTTCAGTTGTCACTAATCTGCTGTTTAACCTACCTACTCCCTGAAGGTGTCTTTCCTATCAGAATTTTCTGTCTTATTTTTTAAGAATTTCATAGACGTATACAATGTAATATGATTATATATACTGTTTTACCCCACTCTTCCCCGACTTCCCCAAAGTGTCCCCTTCCCAACTCCATATCCTTTTATTTTCCTTTCCCTTCTCTGTCTCCCTCCCTCCCTCCCTCCCTTTTATTTCCTCCTTCCTTCCTGCTTTTATTCCTTCTTTCTTTTTGATAACACACTAGGTTTGATTAGTGATGTATGTATGTATGTGAGTGTGAGGCTGTTCATTGGCTTGTGGACAACCTACTAGTGACCACAAACCCCCAAAAGATGACTCTGTCTTCCCCAGCAGCCACTAACTGCCAGTCTTGTCTCCGTCAGGGGTGGGGCCTTGTGAATTCCTTTCCCATCCATGCTGGAACTTGGGCTGTCTTGATCTAGTGCAGACCTTCTGCAGGGCACCACAGCTTCCTTGGGTTCATGAGTACCTTAGCCCTGTCATGGCCAGAATACAGCTTTCCATGGCATATGTCCCCATCAATAGCTCTGAAGTTCCTCCTGCTTGCTTGCTCATCTGCAGCGCTCCCTGAATCTTGACAGATAGGTGTAGTTAGTGAGAGAGATGTCCTGTTAGGGTTGACACTCCCAGTCCCTTATTCTCAGTGTTTGGATCAGTTAGGCGTATCTGCATTAACTTTCAGCCACTGAAAAAAGAAGCCTTGTTGAGAACACCTCAGGCCTAAAGGGATAGACATAAATATTTAGAATGTAGTTTGACCCCATGGCCACTCAGCAAAACCACTATGGTAGGTTGTTCCAGAACACCGCTGTATCCTTTGTCAGATTTGCTTTTTTAACTTACTGTCTTCAGTTCTTTTGTGTTCCACGTTGTCACTGGAATTTTTCTTTTACTTTTATGTCCTCAGCCATATGCTTAATGCCTGTTTCCTGCCTGTTCTCTCTGCCTCTGGGCAAACTAATACTGCTTTGTCCACAGACTCCTGTAGAATGATGATTTTCAATTTTGTAGTTATTGTTTATTTTTAATATGGACTTGATGTAGTAGAAAAGCCTTCTGCTTAGCTTTTCTCCTGAAAATCCCCCCTGTTGTTTGGTGCAAGTATTTTCTGCCAGAGAATCCTGAAGTCCAGTGGGAGCCTTCAGCCCATGGCCAACTGCTTTATTTTTGTGCAATTTCCAGAACCACATAGAGCATGTCACTTGGAGCCCCAGGTCCACAGAAGGCCAGTCCTGAATTTTCTGTTCCCCAGGCAAATTCTAGTTTTCCTGCCAGGTCCTTGGAAGAAATTATTTCCCTCCTCCAAACTTGTTTTTGTTCCATTCCATGGAAACTTTGAATTATATGCACCTTACTTACTCTTTATTTCATCTTTGGCTGGGGAAAAAATGTAGCCAAGGCAGAATCTAAATGAAACTCATTTAACAGTTAATAAAGAAGATGTGGAAATGGAGAGTTTGTTGACTTAGATTCTTTGAGAAGATTAACTCTGAGCCTGCCAATATATCTTCTTAGATGAAAAAGGAAAATATTCTCAAATATGAGCATCTCTGTTAGCATAAGATGAAGCTAAATCTGTATCTTGTCATCATGGACCTGAGTTTCTAACTGACTTGCTTAAGGAGACTGTGGCCTTTTCTAATTATACTGGAATGTTCACAACAGCTCTGTAGTGTTATCAAGTCTCCTGACTTGCCATTGAGTCTTCTCCGGGTTTGCCACATAACAAATATGCTTAGGATGTTTGTTCCCTAACACTGTATTTATTATGTCCTGTTACAGGCTATAACTGTCATAAAAAGGTTGATCTTGCCCACCTACCATGGTGATAAGTTGACTCATAATTTCCTGACTATGATATCTCCAATCTAAACCTAATTAGCTTGATATTTGTGAAAAGACATAAAAGAAATCTTCAAATGAGGCAGGCAGTTAAAACCATAGCTCAGATTATAAAATATTTACAATTAAAAACAGGTGACAGATTACTTTGAAAGCAGAGTATGAAATCCCAGGTTGGCTCTTCATCCCTGTCCACAGAGTTCAGAGCTTTAGCAGAGGAGAAGGTTCTGATTTCTAAGTGGGTTGGACCAGGAACTTGCTTTCCTGCTCTCATTCATCTTATGATCAAGGACCACAGGGCACTTTGGTGGCCTGTCACCTCTACATAGCTGGAACTGTATCAACAAGAGTCTCCTCCCTGAATTTTTGTTTCTTTGTTGTCAAGAAACATTTTGTACAAAATTTAGGAGGTGGGTATGGGAAATCATCCATGTGTATGTGAACCAAGTCCATGTGTGGTCACTTTGTCATGTTCTACTCAGTATTGGCATGGAGTGGCAGCTGGGCACGCCTCCAACAGCTTCTTACTAAAGACACTGAGTTCTTCACAGGTCCCAGTATCGTTGCAAGTGGAATCTTGGTTGAAGGTAGCAGAAGTCAGATGTGGGTTTCAGTTTGTCCTTAGTGGTCCCAGCTCATCCCAATTCTCTTCATTTCATGTCTTCTTCTCCTTCCCAACTTCCAGCCTGTTCAGCTCCTTCCACCTCTGGGCCCAGAGGCACTGGCTTAGTCAGGCACTTTCACCAGCTCCCATGAGCCTTGTGATAGCTCCTTATTCTGGCATCTTCCTGAGCAGTGTGTCTCCCCTACTGTGCTGCCTTGTGCATTCAACCCTGATGCAAACAGCTTGAAAAGTATCTTATTCAAAAGTCATTAACCCCCTTTACTCATCAATTCATAAAATGGAGATTTGTGAGAATCTTTTTCTTATAATTTTTAATTGTATAGATTTGACTTTCTCACAACATTAAAGGATCTCTTTATATACATCTCATTATAGAGAGGAGGGTCAAAGAGAATGGAAAAGGAATGTTCTCATATGATTCAAAATAAAGGAGATGTGACAGGTTCTCTTCCTTAATCAAACCCTGTGTGATGTCTTTACTAATAACTCTAATAACCCCAATGGCATCTATGGTAGCCACATCAATGTTTCTATTTAAGTTTCCACTTTTGATATTTTGGGACCCCTAAGCATTTCATTCTTTCCTGTAAAATTGCATATTCATGAGTTTAAATGTGTTTTGTTGAGAAGTTGTATTTTTTGGTAAAAAGAGCATCTTTAGGTTTGGCATGATATTATCAGAAAACAAAGTCCTTTCATTTATCAGTCCATAAACATCTTTCCAGCATGTTCATTTTCTAAGGAAACCTCCATGGCCAAGCCTTACATAACATCAGTGAGAAATCACCCACTTTCTGACCCTTACTGTATCCTGAAAGTGCCAATTGGTGAAGGCTCACTATCTTCCGAAGATTTGACTCTCATGGAGATTAGGCACAGGCTAATCTTGGAGCAGAAGGAAGGCACAAAGTGATAGTGCATTTATCCCAAGCCACCTAGGACAAAAAGCTGTCATCACAGAGCTCTTTAATTTCCTTTTGAAGGCAACACAACTGAAATCCTCATAGAGAGAACGTATCCTTCCTCTCAATATCCTTTATTGCCAACTCTGTGCTGAACCAGCATTAATTATATGTAGCATGAAACTTAAAGAGTCTTATTAATAAAATCAAACCTGAGGCCAGTTATTGGGGCGAATTCTGGAAGGTCAGAGAAGTAGAACAAGCCATAGCTACCTCACCATGCCCATTCCTCAGCTGATCATGGTTCCTCAGACTGGATGCTTCTGGGTCCTCATCCAAATGTGTCTCAGCTGAACTGCTGCTCAAAGCCTAAAGGCTTATCCAGCCAAATGCTGCTAGTTTCTGGTCTCCATGCCTTATATATCTTTCAGCTTTGTGCCATCACTCCCTGGGATTAAAGGCTCACTTGTTGGGATTAAAGGTATGAGTCACCATGCCTGGCTGTTTCCAGTGTGGCCTTGAACTCACAGAGATCTGCCTGGCTCTGCCTCCTGAGTGCTGGGATAAAGGCATGTGCTACCACTGCCTATCCTCATGTTTAGTATTGTGGCTGATCTGTCTCTGACCCCAGATAAGTTTATTAGGATGCACAATATTTTGGGGGACACAATACCACCACAATTATACAGGGTTGTTAGCTTTTCTGAGAATGGCTCAATGTGTGCCATTTCCACAGGGTAGAACCATCACTAAACATATTAATCAGATTGTTTATTCTAATGGAAGCTGTTTGCTCCAGGGCTGTGTACAAAGTGCAGAAGAGCTATAGAGACAAAATGATTAGGGTGGTTCAGTATTTCTGTAAGAGCTAGAGTATTGGTAAGAGTATGTATTCCCCCAGGACTCACACTGTAGTTTGATCTACCTTAAAAACTGCTTCCCCAGGTCGAGTTTATGTGTAGCAATATTTTCCTGTTTTCATTAAATGGTTGGAATGTCAGATTTAAAGGTCTTACCTGGTCTTTTCTTTATTAGAATGCTCTCTTTACCTCTGACAGAAGTAGATACGATTATTGAGTCCTTGCTGTATCTTGTAGTGGGTAGCCATCCCAGCATTGGCCTGGAAGTTCCAACACCCATTGAGGCTTCAGTAATGATCACGCCCACAAGGCGGGGCAGAGGAGGGAGCAGAAGAGGGAGGAGCAGGAGGAGAGGGCTCTCTTGGTGCCGGGAGGCGGGACGCTAGAGGTGGACCGAGCAGAGTTCTCCAGAGAACGCCGCTGGACTACCCTATACCTTTGCCAGACTCTGCGACCTACCCCTTCATTTGTAAGTTACCCCACAAAATAAACCTCCCTTTTAACTACGTGGAGTGGCCTTAATAATTTCACCAATAGTATCTCCTTTATTGGAATTTTGTGAAAGCATTTCTCTGTCTCCTTGATCACATATACACAATGAGAGAGAGAGAGAGAGAGAGAGAGAGAGAGAGAGAGAGAGAGAGAGAGAGAGAAATAGAGACATGCACACACACACACACACACATACATACATACACACATATACAGAAAGAGGGAAAGAATGAAAGAGACTAAGTATAGGTAAAAATGTCTTTCCTTCGGTGAGAAAATCTACACAGTTGTTAACTGGCAAAATCTGCCAATCTTGGTTTTATAAATTTATAAGAGGAAAGAATAAATAGCTTTTGAAGATGACAGTTTCATGATTAATAAACATCTGTGATGTTGATATCAATAGTGTTTGCCCTTCACGTGTATGGCTGCTGCCCTCACCCTCCATGTGATGGAACTCTTAACAGGTAAGCCAGGCATTTCTGCTGATGTAGATTTTCAACTATGTAAACAAAGTCAACACTAGTGAAGAAATGTCAGTTCAGCAAATTGGCAAGTGTCAGGAACAGACCGAAAATGTTGAGTCCTGCTCTAATAACACATCTATTACTTATGGTCTAGTTACCTAAAGTTGGATTGCACAGGGAATGAACATAAATTCTAGACAAAGTCAGGTTATCCAAAGGATAATGTGAGGGATGAACATATCCCAAAACTGGATGAAAACATCACAGACCCACGTGTTGTGACCCCCCTCTTAGCCAAAGTCTGCTCTCCCTGTAATTTGACTTTGACATCTTACATTGCATATTGGGTGGGATGACTTGAACACAGGGTGAAGTGTTCCATGGCATTGGACAAGTAGAGTAAGATGGAGAGGTAAGAAGATTAGTTTTCCAAGATGAGTGTTCACACAAGGCAATGGGCATGATTGTAACAATATTTCATCATAGAGATGAGGTTTTGATTCCAGTACTGTCATCATGGCCGAATCCCTCCACCCAACCTTGTTTATGCCATTTGTTAAGTGAGAAGGATGATCTTCCCTGCAGCTTATGTGTAATTATCCAACAGGAGTTCAATGAATCCTTTGTTTTCATGCCCATTCACAAGGGGAGGAGAAAGATAGAGAAAAAACAAAAGCCCATATTTGTATCTGGGAACTTTAAAGATCAGTGTATCCTTATATTTCAATGGACTATCATCTTGGTTACATTTTTATTGCTAAGATAAAACACCATGACTAAGGAAACTTACAGAAAAAAAGGTTTACTTTGGGCTTATGATTCCAGAGGATTAGGTTCATGATGCCAGGAGTGGAGGTCACAGGTAGCTGACAGCTGGAGCAGTATCTTGAACCACAAACAGGAAGCTGAAATAGCTCTAGTCTTTCAAAACCTCAAAGCCTTTCCCCAGTGGGGCTAACAAGATTACACCTCCTAATCTTCCCCAGTCAGCAACAGGGGACATATGGTGAACATATCATTCAAACTACCACAAATATATTATGTGATCATCCAATTAGCTGATAATATTTCTGAGTAGCTAATAAATGCCCATACCACAGTATTTATATTGATATGCAGATATTTCAGCTCTCCTATAGACTGAGACTTCCTTGCTCATAACTCCCTTTAAGTAAGTTCAATCTTGGCACACAAAAGGCCAATTCCTTCCAAATGTTGTACTCAGAGAAATTTATTGAAGCAACTGTAGACATTTTATTTTGCAATAATCTATTGACATCACTGCTTATGCTGGGTCCGTACCATTAGTTATAGTAAAATAAAGACTTGCAAGCCATCCTAGGTCTAATCCCAATGAAACACAAGACTCAAAGGGCCATCTGCTCTTAATATACATCTCTTTCAATGCACCACTCCCTTGTAAAAATGAAGAGGTTCTTGCTTTGCATGGTGTACAAACTACAGAGAAGAGAAAATTTACTTTAAGCCAGTGTCAAAAAAGTAGGGAGGAATTTAAAAAAACTATAAAGCTTCCTTAATGTATGGCAGCAGAATGCTGTCTAAGCAGTAATGAGATGGGTGTTGTAGAAACATGGGAGTAGAAGGCTTTGATAGCGATTGAAGTAAGAAATGGGGATAGGGTAGCTTTGGCTCATCTTCTGGAGGCAAGACTGGCAGGTGACTCAAACAAAACAGAATGTACCAATAGCAGTGGTCAACTTTTTCCTCTGTAAGCAGGTGACATGAAGCAGTCATGGACAGCATTCTTTCCCTAATGTCTGTTTCTAAAAAGTGACACAGAATTGCTGAAAGGCATCCAAAGACCTTGGCTCCAATCTCAGTGTCACTGTGTAGCCACAGGTAAGGCAATCTCAACTTACCATGCTGAGCCTTCATAACAATATTCCTAATGCCCATCAGACAGGGAGGCAATCAAGGTAAATGGGATTACATATGACAGGAAAATGAAGTGAGCCTTGCTTGTTCTTCTGTAGAACTTATTCTTTTGTCCCCTCCAACCTAGAAAAATAAAATGCCACTATTTGGCATCAATCATCCATGAATGAGGCTAAAGGACTATGAACCAGGCAGAGATAGAGATGTATAATTATTTATTAACATTTTGCAGTGCTGGGGATTTAACTGGGACCTCATAGATGTTAATCAAGCATGTTATACTGAGCTACATCCTCAGCCTTACAGTCTCCCATCCTCATCCACTTAACTTACATACCATAATTTGCCTATCCATGTGTATATTCATATGTATATTGTATATACATTACACAAATGTTAATGTCATAATCGATGTGTGTAAGTTTATATGTTTCAATATACAAAGAGAATGGGAGAATGAAAGTCTGTATTTTTGGTGTTTATTTTCAATTTTAATTTTTTATATGGATAGGTGTTTGGGATATATATATATTTGCTTATCTATGCTTGGTACTCTCTGAGGCACCAAATCCCCGAGAACGGGAGTTATACCCAGTTGTGATGCATTGTGTGGATACTGGGAATTTGACCTATATCCTCTGTAAGATCAGCTAGTGCTCTTAACCTCTGAGCTATCCCTCTAGCCTCAGTCATGTCTATGATTTTTGGCAGGCAATTTTCTATTTTAAAAATCATAAGCAATTCTGCTCCTGGAGTGGCAACCAGGATTCCACTTTGACTCTCAAGGAGCCAGGCTATTAATGCAGTCAAATTATCCACAAGCACATGCATTAGATTGAGATTCCTCCTTAATAAAGTCAATGGGATTCAACAGCTTTTGCAAACCTTGGAAGCTCTGTCTCCCACCCTGTTTTCTTTAGAATGCCTCATTCTAGAGAACCACAGGGAAATTCTGACAAGTAAATCCTTCTCATCAGAATGAAAGAGGTATCAGAGCTAGGGGGAAATGGGCACAAAGAAGTGATGCATGATGTATATTAGCTGGAAGGCAGGTATGAACAGGCTTAGGCTGGCCTCTGTTCCATTCACTTAGCATGAAGCTGAGACCACAACCCTGTGAGTGGTCTTGTTTAGCCTGAATATTCCTATAACCTCACATTTTCAATATATTTTTTTAATTTTGTCTTTGTCAGAAATCTAAAAGGATAATTCTGAGATTAAAATGTTACAAGGGCAATAAAAGAAAACGTTCAGAATTCTGTCTCTTTAGAGCTCTTGCTCACCACAAGTAAATGTTCTTTTAAAAGATGACAGGGGTACCAGGACACTTCTATCTGTAAGGAAATGTGCCCTTTGGGTCTCCCAGATGTCATTAGTTTGTATGTTCACAAGAGGCCAGGCCAGGCCAGGGAGGAGCCTGCAAAAGTGCAGCCAAGAGGGCCTTGAGTGACCTTAATGGAGAAATGGGCAGGCAGTGTGGCATACTGTCCAGTGAGGTGGATGAAGGGCAATATTTACAGAGAATAATGGTCTCCTGAGAGTGTGAGGGGAATGGGGGAGGAAGTATCAGTGTCAAGTGACACTGAAATTTAGCACTTTGCTGGATCTGATGTGGGTTCTTTAACAGGTTATCTCTAAATAGGACACAGACTAAGGGAATGTTGTCCAAGTGGACACCCAAGAAAGACATTTACCCTTTGCATGATAGGAGAGAACCCAGTTAATCTTTAGAATGCATCCATTTTGAATGCAAATGGCACCATGCTAAGTTCTGGGGATGAAAAGGAAAGGGCTCCTTAGAGCAGGTAGCTTTCTTTCTGTGCTCCCTGCTCACCTTCCAGTGAGCAGTATCTGTCATGTGCTCTGCTTAGCTACGCATCTAGAGTCAGTGAAACCAAGGCCTTGGGACTGAAAGGTGAACATCTGTGTGAGCTGAAATAAGCCTTTCTTTCACATGAGTGCCTTATCAGGCACTCTGTCAGGGTGACAAAAAAAAAAAGTAACTCACACACTAGGAAAAGCAGCCCCTGGATATCCTTGCTGTGGCACGAGGATGTGAAAGCATGGAAAGAATTGCAGCTATGGAAAAGGAGTTGGAGAGGTTGAGAAAGGCTGTGCTTCTGTGATGAGCATCCCTGCAGGTGCCCTGGAGAAAGACAGCCTTGTGGGATGATGTGATAGGAGCCAGGCCTCCATAGACCATCCAGGTGCCCAGGCAAGTTTCCCAACTTTGTGTGTCAGGCCATAAGGGGCTGAAGAATGGCTTCTTTTTGAGATCTAGTGCCTAAAACCTGTGAATTTGCTCTTTTGCTTGACAAAAGAGGCTTTGCAGAAGTAATTCTGGAGCAAACCTTAAAACAGAAGATGGCCTTGAGTTAATCCAGCCTGATCCACAGAGAACCTTCTCAGGGTAGCTCAGAGCAGATGCAGCCAAGGAGGAAGTTAGAAAGGCTGAAACCCAAGAGGATTTTGATGTGTTATAGATGAGATAAAAGTAGGGCCTGCATGGCCCCAAGAGGTCCAAGAAACCCTGAAAAGTCTGGAAAGATTGTGCTACCCAGGAGAGCACAGACAGCCCTAGCTGGCAGCCTCCTGGACCCATCTTTCCATCCTCTGTACCTTGTTTTATGTTTCCTAAAAGTACTCACTTCCTACTTGACATTTTGAGTGTTTTCTTTTCAGTCAATGATTCACCTTGCAAGGCTCCCCAACCCTTTCCCTAATATCCAAGCCTTACAAAGGCAGGTTCTGCATTTCCATGGCTATTTCTCACTCTTCTAAGATGTGTGGCTGCTGCCTAGACAATGTTTAAATGAGTCAATGGTTATAGCATGTGTCCTACCAAGTACCCCATGTAGTAGGCGATCCCTTCCTTCTTATACTGAAGGGCATCAGGACTGTAGGCACTAGAAGCCTGGCCCTTCTTACTCCTATCTCTCTCTAGCATCAGAGGCATGGTCAAAGCCTGCACATATTTTCTACCAGGCTAATACAGGCCTACTACAACAGAAGGGAGCTCTGCCCAACACACAGAGTGTCTGAGCTGTACAGATCACACCTGCCAGCTTCTGTTCATCTCCATGCAGAACCCCCCTCCTTTTTCGATTGTTCCATTTCCTTCCTGGTGAAGAGTCAGTTTATTTCATGCCAGAGTAAGATTCAGCCTTGAATCACAACAGCGGACGCTATCCGACATCAATTGCCGCAGCTTAAAGGGGTTTAGGCTTGACAGACTGCGAAGTCGTTTGCAGGAGCCGAAGCTGAGTGACAAAATGCCCGTCATGAGGTGTAAACCTGTCAGCTGCAATTACCCACGAGAGATTCCAGAGAAGCACAAGAATTAAACCTTGCAAATCCAAAAGGCCCCATTGGAATGATGTATTTATCTGGCATCATTTCATGAAGGCTCAGAAATGGCCTTGAGATTTGCATAGCACAGATCTACACACGGAAAGGGGGTGTTTGTGAAAGGTATTATGAATTTATTCAGAGTTAATCAAAAGTTAGAGAGTCTGAAACCATCCACCAAGTACCATCCATGTCTATGTCACCAGTCCCCATTCCCCAAAGGGCATGGGAAACCTTCTGTACCAAATTGAGACCCAGGCAGACTTGTCAGTGAAACACTGCATTATTTTAACACAGGGAGTGGAGGTGGGAGACAGTCAGGTAATCATTAAGTCCAAAGTCACATGCTGTCTGCACACCTACGTTTCTATGTCTCACTGGCAGTAAGCAGAGTCACATGTCTATATCTCATAGACAGGGTGAAAGTATGAGTGACACTCATGTCTACCTTTCACAGTTCTCATTCCTTCCTTCCTCTCATTCCAGTTCCAGTGCTGGTGGTCTAATGTACAGAACCTCCACTAAGAAGCCGCCTGATCCCAACAGGTGACAGAGTTGTTTGATAGATGGAGTCAATGACCCTGGCGACTCTCCTGCTGGCCTGCACCGTCCCTTCTCTGGCAGACAGTGTGTATTAGGCAGTTGGTAACTGCAGACAAGGAAGGCTTCACTATGCTTTGGAGAACAGGTAGGTTTTCAACAGAGGGAATGATGGACAAGGTTCTGGGCTTGATAAAAAGGTATTAGGTGGTAGAAAATGTACATTTCTTAAGGATCAGCAAAGTGACATAGCACATAGTATTTGTTTTCTTGTTGTAGTGTCTGCTAGACACTGCAAGCACACTTCTCCCCTCTTACCACTTATGCAAGTGGAATCCCATTCTTTCAGTTTCATAGATCAGGGTTCATGGGTCTAACCTTAACCTCTTTGCTTTTCACACACATTCCAGCAGACAACTTTATCATCTCTACTAGCAAATGATTCTTAGACTCAACCATCTTGTCATCCCCAATGCGAGTGACAGCTCCATTGAAACCATCATTTTTCACCTTGGTGGCTTCTGAACCCACCCAATTCCATCCTTCCTCTTCTTGACTGTTACCACTGGCTACTGTTCACACAGCAAAGGAATCATTGGAAATGTGACGTCAGACCACGCCCTCATTTTCCTTTCTAAATAGTCTCTAAACTTTCATTCCAATGAAAATGAAGTGCTACCCTCCCATCACTTATCTAACATTGTGCCCTCTTCCTTGGCCTCTTGATGCCCCTTCCCACCCATCTTAGGTTCATTGTCAACTTATGACAATCGGGCATTCTATGCCACTCTGCATCTTCCAGGAACATCATCTGGGGACAGGAAAAGCACAAAGTCTAAGACAGAGGGGAAAGCCTGTATTCAGGAGCTGGTGCCCAAACACAGCAGCACAGTGTGAGGGGGGAGAACAACCCTGCCTGCAGCTTTCTGGAGGCAAAAGGCAGCTAAATATTAAGTTGGGGAAAGAGAACTCGTTTCCCTTCCCCTTTCCCCTCCCTCTCGTTCTTTTCTTCTGTCTTCATCTTTTCTTTCCCATCTTCCCCTTTTCTGTGAAGCACTTTGCCATCCCAGAATCATTACACTTACTATGATTCTGCTGAGAAGAGTCCCACTAAACCAGTTCCCTGTTGTACTTCTGCTGCCTTAAGCAAGGTGACCTTTACAAACCATTTGAATATGCATTCCCACCACCAACTGTCTGTATGTGCTTTTCCTTTTCTTTTTTTAACATGTCTCTGCATTGCACTACCCTATCTGATGCAGTTCACATAGTTTTGTTTATTCTTTAGCTTGAACATCTGGAGCATGAGTTCCATGGGACTGAACAAGAACATAGAGTAGGATGCATGGCTGTATCTTTCTTTGTTTATATCCTGCCCTTTCCATGGCCTTAAATCATAGACTTCTCCCCACATTGTTTACAAATACAAAGGGCTTTCTAAGTCTGGAGCACTTAGGTGACATCTTGAAGAATGAGGAACATTTCTGCCAGATGAACTCTTGAAGATGGAATGAACTGCACATTGTTAAAGTGCAGTAGGTGTGTGTGTGTGTGTGTGTGTGTGTGTGTGTGTGTGTGTGTGTGTGTAAGAGATAGAGACACACAGAGACACAGAGACAGAGACACACTCAAAGAGATACTGAGTTTTCTCTCATGTGTCAGTGCTGTATCTCAGCACCTAGGACAGTACCAAGACCAAGACACAGTATTTCCCTGGAGGTATAAAGTTGCAATCTGCAGGCCATCCCCAAAAGCCTACAAGTTCTGACTTTAGGACTCTCAGGAATGCAAATATCATGCTGATATCCTTAGTTTCAGATAAAAGAAATTACAGAATATTTTAGACAAGTCTGGGTCAGGTGTCCAGTATTACATGAGCAGTTATCATATGAGTAGCAGTAGCATGAGAGGGTATTTCCTAAGTAACCAATAATTCTCTATTGTTATTCAACCCAAGTTAAATCAAATGGCAGTAGCAGAAGGCACAGCCTGCAATAGCCGATTTTCTCGAGAGTTTTCCTTACAAAGCTGTGACTTCACTGGAATACAGCAATTTATCCAAGCTGACTTTTTCTCCAAACTTGCCAAGCTTGGGGAGACATTGCCACTTTTGCTTTGTGCTCAGCTCATCAAAAACCAAGTTGCTTTTGCAAGCCTGGTCCCTGTGATTGCAGCACATGGCCCCTTACCCTATAGAAGCTGCACTTGTGCTTTGTCTTAGAAATTGCTACATTTTCTTCTTGCAAGGGGTCATTTGCTACACTGGACAGTGACCTTGCCCTGCAGCCATCCCCAGCTCCTCAATGAGATCACAGGCCATTTCATTCCATCATAGGGTTCTTTTTATTACTCCCAAAGCATGCAAACCAAATGACATTTGAGGCTCAAATCATTGCTCAGCAAAGAAAATCAGTAGAAGGTGCCAAGTCAAGAAGGGCTTTGCCACCAATGGCTGGGTCTGCTAATGCAACTTTTTCTGCTTTTCCCCTCCACACCACAATCTTCTTTGCCTTTCTCCCAGAGCAAACAGCCTTAAGGTCGATCTGCCTTAAGGATAAGGAAAGGGTATTTTTAAGGGGCAAGAGAACAGTGCAAGATTTACTGAGTACTTGCTGTGTGACAAGCACCATTCAAGAATCATTTAACGTAACCCTCCCAATGGCCCTCTGGAGACAAATCTTAACCCCATATTTAAAGATGCAGAAACCAAAATGGAGTGAAATGAAATTTCTTGCTCAAGGGCACACAGCTAGTAAATGACAACCAGGCATTCTATGCCACTCTGCATCTTCCAGGAACATCTCCTGGGGACAGGAAAAATACAAAGTCTAAGACAGAAGGGAAAGCCTGTGTTCAGGAGCTGGTGCCCAAACTCAGCAGCACAGTGTGAGGGGGGAGAACAACCCTGCCTGCAGCTTTCTGGAGGCAAAAGGCAGCTAAATATTAAGTTAGGGAAAGAGAATACCTTTCCCTTCCCCCGTCTCTTCTGTCTTTATCTTTTCTTTCCCATCTTCCCCTCCTCTCTGAGATCTGTTCCCCTTCCTCCCTCTCTCTCTCCCTCGCATTCATTATTCCTCATTCATTGCTTCATTCACCTACCCCCATTTTCTTCATTTTTTCCTTCCTAATCAGGTCACTGAAATGAATTTACCATACCCCCTACTTTCAGTACAGAATTTACGTTCTGGAATCTGTCTTATAGTAAACTGGCATGGAGGACCATGTGCAGGAGCACCTGGTAGAACTACAGGACCCAAAAGTATGGAAGTGCAGGTGGTTTGCCAGCTATTATATGAGTGGGATCATGTGGCTTTCAGACCGACAAGGTAAGCATCTAGTGCTGTGGGCAGATGGCTGCATCTACAGAGGTTTTAGCTGGATCAATAGAGAGGCTGACACCAGCAGTAACAGTATGACCTTCAGCTTCCAATGTGCAAATCTGTTCAATTCTTTAAGCACCACTGTCTCACCTGCTTGGATTTCTGCCTTGTTCTCCCTTCATTCATCTAAGTATTGTTCATTTATGTCTACAGTGTGACAGACCTTATATTAGCACCAGCACTGTGCCTGTAGAATTAACAGAGTGAAGGAGTCAGAAAGCAAGTCCATACATAAACGCAATCAATAATCGATGCTTACTATTGGACCTGGCAAGCAAGAAAACAGACAGATGGGTGTGGCCCAGGACCAAACCAGACAAGCTTCCCTTGGTACCCTAGGTTACATGATTCATTTCACTTTGCAGGGATGGGAACAATTACCCATTCTTATCACATTTGCATTGTCTGTGCTTTCAGCAAACTGACTTCCTAGATGGAGCAAGGATCCAATAGATCCTCACACCTTCTGCAAGCATCTCAGAGGCCTTGCTTTCCTCTCCTCTAATGCTTAATTCTGTGTTTAAACTTTCTCAAAAAGCAGTCCTTTTAGAAAGATCTTATAGATTAACATTTCCCCCACTGGTTTTAGTTCACTGTCTTAGAGACTTGCTAAATGTGTAGATTTACAAAAACTTTGAGCACCCACTGTTCACTAGATAGGAAAAAGACTTGTGTGTTTCAAGATAGTTCACATACACTATTAGCTGTTTCCTAGTGAAATCAAAAGGGAAATTATTTTCTTCTAAAGTTTGGGTTTGCTACTGGTCTATAGTGTAACTCAAGTATGAACTATAACTACCATCACAAACATATTTCATATGATGGAATGAAAGACCTAAAACAGCCATGGGCAGATTCACCTTCACCAAGGCATGAACTTGCTGGCATAATAGACCCAGAGGACTGCCTTGCAATCATGTACTCTCTACCTATGAGCTCTACAGACTTTACTAGGTGTTGGGACACCCAACCTCATATTCTTTATCTATAAAATAGAGACAACATAATTTAAACTCATTGCTGCAAAAAGAACTAGACATTGATTAAACAAAGCATGTGAAGAAGGACCTTGAAATGCAGCTGAACTCTGAACACAGCTTCCTTTGAGTTGAATATACTTGAATTTGTAAGATGAGGCAACAATGAAGTATTCCCAAGATACTTTATTTAAAACCCAAGTTAGCAGAGAATAAAGCTTAACTTAAAACACTTTGTCTAAGACAGCCTATCAGAGCTAAAACTCCCAACCATGTGCTCCAAAACTTTGGGACTTGACATGGGAGATGTATGACACCAGGATAGATCTATATGGGAAACTATCAGCCCTCTAGAGCAACTCCGTGTTGATCTGCTCAATGCTCAGCTGCTGTTTTGCAACTTTCAGTGGGAGGAGCAGAACAGGGTTGAAAGCTTCAAACCAAGTAAGAAGCTGTGCACATCTCCCCAGAACAGTATGATCCATGGACTCTGAGAAAGGCATGGACACCAGGCAGTGTGCCCCCTTGCTGTATTTATGTCTATAGAGCTGGATTTTTTTAATGTGTATATTCAAATGGACTGGCTAGCTTTAATTAGTTTGCCTTTGATTCTGAGGAACTTTACTTACCGTGATCAACTTATTCCCCACCGCCTCATTCCCCCATTAAAAACCCATTTTAAAGGTTTAGCTCAATTATCTGGGTTGAATGGCTGATAGGGAACTGTTTCAAATAATCGAGTCAGCCAGATAATTGGAATGATTTTTCATGACTGAGATAAGGAGTGGAATAAGGAGACCTTCTAAGCTTGGGGTGGGATTTTTCTCCTCATTTTCATTTAAAAAGATCTTCCTGTTGAGTACAAAGAAAGAACTGACATCCAAAGTCACAAAGCTTGCTCCTGCTTGCCCAAGAAAGTATAAATTTAGACAGAAAAATGGATCTTAGCTGAATAGAGAAGTGCAGCGTAGGGAATGAAATTTAATTATGTACTTTCCTCCCCTATTAGCTTAACTGAAGAAGCATCCATCGGTGAGCAAAAGAAACACTTTTCTAAAATTGCATGTGAATTTGCACCAAGCCTCTTCTTGGCTCTCCCACCTAGCTATCACTCATGCAGTTGACCCACTCCATCTAGCCTAGATAATTCCCTGGAATCTTTGGATATGTAGTGCTCTCCTTAGCCACCACCTTTTCTCGCCTTTGTCTAAATCACCCTTTTCCTATTTCCTGCCTTGTCATCTTTGAGGAATGCTTCCCTTGAACAGCCTTCCTTGTGTCCTACCAGAATTGAAGAGCTCAGACCTGACTTACTCATGCTTTTGGCTGCAAGATGGAAGCACAACCTATAGAGTTAAAACATGCAGCACACAGAACTGACCCTGAAGGGCTTAGCTCTCCAGCAATGAAAAGGAAAAAAAAAAAAAAAAAGAGTTTATGGTATCTAAGCAACGTTGCGAATGACAGCCAGTAAAACCCAGCTGCAGATATTTAGAACTCATTCCCTTTTGCCCTATATGTCAATTGCAGTTTCTAACATCATATGAGTGAATAGAGTCTATGTTTCTTTTTCCTCACCTGTGGATAGTTTGTACTCTTAAGAAAGAAAATCAACTATTAACTGATCTCTAAGTGAAAGGTGGACCCAGTCCTACCCAGTCCATCTGACAGGACTGTTGGTAGGATTAAATAAAATCACAGGTAAGAACTTCTTAATCAAGGTCAATGGAAAATTTTCAGCAAGGATTCAATATTATTGGATTGTCAAGAAAACCTTTTGAAGAAAAACCCTATCTTATTGACAGTGATTATGTTAGATTATGTTAATGTTAAATAATTTGTTGTAATATGTGTTAGACTGTTCTTTTGGGAGATCAGGAATCTGAGAGACATTTGCTGTCACTAAAAAGGAAGAGGAAGACACCAAAAAGATAGACAAGGCCCAGGTCACATGGGATGTGGCATGCCATGGCAAATACTTTGAAAATTAAGTTTGTTGGGTATCTCAGGAGCCTGCTGTTTAATTTCACTCTAGTTTAGAAATTAGGAAAGTGAGTCCCAGAGACATTAATCGGGCTGTTCAAACACCATGCTAATAACTCAGAAGCCATGATCAGTCTCAGCTCAACTAGATTGAAAAAGAGACTATATTGTCAATCATGTACAAACTCGTATTCTAAGCACTAAAATAAATGAATGGCCACTGAATAGAAAATGGAAATAAAATGGGAACATAGAACCTGAAGTGTTCTAGGAAAGTGGGGAGTAGAGAACGGAAGGGAATATGCAGCTGAGATGTTGTATATAAGAGAAGAATAAATAAATTTTTGAAAAGTCCACAGAAACACACACACACACACACACACACACACACACACACACACACACACACACACACACACACTGGAAGTATCCTCACTTCTCTACAACACTACAACAGAACCATTTTAACTGGAGTTAACACATTACTCATCTTATCTTGGCACAAGTACAACTCCCTAGATACTGTCCCAGGTGAAGTCAGTGGGCAACAGGGACGAATGAGCAGGGCTTAAGAGCATGGTGTGGTCATGACATGACACGATAGGAGCAAGGGAAGGAGAGCCACCCCTCTAGGAAGGCCTGTGGATGAATTTACAAAAATTGAAGACTGAGCAAGAAATGTTTGGGGGAAAGGCCACTGTTCTGTTGCTATAAATTTCCTGTTAGTACCAGGTAGAATATAAGATTGGCCCAGCTAAACCATGTCTGAATTTTTGACTCACAAAATGACCTAAAACACAAAGTTTGTTATAGAGAGACAACTGAGGGGATGGCTGTTACACAACCAAAATAACTATCACAAATACCTACATGTTTTGAAACAAATTAAATATGCTCAGTGAGCTGTAAGTGGGAGGAAATGGTGGTGAGTATGGCAAAGCAGAGAATCCTTATTTAAATCAGTCAGTTGCCAATTGTCTTTTTCATATCAAAATTTGGATCTTATATTGCTATATTTCCTAGTTTCCAACTTTTGCATATTTATGGGAGATCCTTAGATGTTCTTACGTTTTTCACAAATGTAAAAACATATAAATCTCAGGTGAAAACCTTGTCCTGTGGTCTCTGATACTGGGCCCAGGCTCAGGTTATGTATAAAATGCTCTTTAATGATCCAGCTCTATCTTGCCTTCTCTCTTCCTTCTTCATCTAGCCTCACATTTGACAGCCTAAAGGTAGGACCATGATCTGAATACATTGCAGATTTTATGTGCAGTCTTTACTACTGGAACAGTTTCTGGGACATGGGGACATCTATCTCCTCTTGTTCATCTACGACCAACTGAGGATTTACTTTCTGATGTGTGTTCAGTAAATATTCATGGTAGGACTAAAAGGGCATCTAAAACTGCAACACACTAGAGCTTATTGCTTCCCCAAGGAGGCCCTTTGGAACTGAAGCCATAAATCTAAGTGGCATGTACAGTGATTAGAACTGATGGGTGTATCGAATTGGGGCGCATTCTGCCTAATCCCTGGGTGATACTGGCTCCATTGCAAACCAAGGCAAATATCAAAAGCGGTATAGAAAGGATGCCCTAGAATATGAAAAGAGATTCCAGCTCTCAGAGGCTTAATAATGCAGAACCTTGTACACGAGCCTCCCCCAACATGCAAAATATGTCAAAGGACTATTCATATTTTAGATCTTAGCTTATGCATATTCATTCCTTATATGAAGCATTCCCTGATGTAATTGCCCCTTCCTCTCATCCAGCACACATACACATGACATCTATGCTCAAGTAGCACTCTCTAAATCTTTCTTTATATAGCATTATTATTTTTTTATCTCAGCCATCTCCTCCCTTTCCTCTTCAGATAGCCGAGTTGTCTCTTACAGTACCCACTGGTAATATTCAGTGGTACCTAGTTGGTGACTGGGTAGCTGAGAAGTTCATTCAGCTTTACTTTTGCCCAGAACCCTGAGGGTGAGTGTAGGAAGGCTGGGGGCCTCTCTGTCTTGGTGTCCACTCAGGACTTCCATGCTAATCTCTTTAGTATTGGGATATTTTACATGGTGACTCCTGGCTCTAAGAGTCTTCTGAAAATGAGGCACTGAATTGGGAAAATCACTTCTGCCACATAACACAGAACAAAGTACATGGTCCAGTCTAGCTTTAATTAGAGACAAAAATATACCTGTGTTTCATTTCACTGGAATTGTTCCAGAAAGTGTTCTGTTATCTCTGATGTGTTGCCACATAGGCATTTCCATCTTCTATATTATCCTATGGATTAGTAGCCAATGGCAAGTGATAAGCAGGCGAGTGATATGACAGATCCTGTGCCAACCAGGTGCATCACCAAGAGTAGGCTATAATACCACAATCAGGAAAGAATAGAGGAGGCACATTCAGTGCTTAGAACTGGTGGCAGCTGTAATTAAGAGCCAATGTAATGCTGAAATGGATTCCACTAGTACTAAGGAGACATAATCAACAGAGTATGGTATGTACAGATCAAGTAGAGTAAAGCACAAATTCTAGGTGGGAAATGTTGACATCACAGATTTAGGGAGGTTAAAGACAAGGGAGGGGACTCTTCATACCAACAGCGAGTGCTGAGTATGCATCAACCACCAAGGCAAAGCCCAAGACACTGTACTCTGCTGCAGTGGCTTCTAACTGAAACAGATAAGTATGTGTAAATGCACACACACACACACAAGTGTGTTTGAGTATAATTGGTCAATAGGAATGAAACAAAGCTGAAATAGTAGCACTTAAGACTCAGTTCCCCTTGAGATCAAGTTCTCCTTTCTTATCCATTTGTTTAGTTAGAAAAGAGAGAATTGGAGAAACAAATGGCATATGTTTTCTAACTCCATCTCACAGTGCCCCTTTAAGATGTAATGGAGTGTATGCTTTCTAACCTGAGAGGGGCAGTTAGGACTTGTGCTTTAACATTCTTAAAGCTGCCGAGGATGAAAGCCAGTGTTTAGATGATGATTATCATTCTGGTTTGACTGGAATTTCATTTACTCTACCACACTCTGTACATACATTATATCACCTTAATACTAGTGGAATCCATTTCAGCATTACATTTACTTTTAATTACAGCTGCCACCACTTATGGTTCTAAGCACTGAATTGCCTCCTCCATGCCTTCCTGACTGTGGTATTACAGCCTACTATTGGTGATGCACCTGGTTGGCACAGGATCTGTCATATTACTGGCCTGCTTATCACTTACCATAAACACTGAACTCTGAAGTGGGTGAGCTGAACCACCTTCAGTAAACAAAATGGGAAGTGCATGCCCACTCCATTTACTTGCATTCTGCAATATTCTTTTACCTTCCTGGACTTCCAGGTAAATGAATGAAATGGTGGCAATGGTTTTGTTTTTTTCCATCATTGTTGCCTCTTTCATCTCGTGCACTGAGTGGATTTGGGAACCAAAAGCAGAAGCCCTGAGGCCAACTGGTTGAAGTTAAGATGTAACTAATACCTGAAAGTAGATGGACTGGTGACTGGAGAGAGGACTCAGCAGTACAGAGCACATACTCCTTTTGTAAAGGACCCAAGTTGGGTTTCCAGCAGCCAAATCAGGGGGTTCACAAACCACCCACAAGTCTAGATACATAGTATCCAGTGTCTTCTTCTGTTCTCCATAGGCACCTGTCCTCATGAGCATGTGTGGGCATGTGTACACACACACACACACACACACACACACACACACACACACACACACACAAAGACACATCATTGAAAAGTCTTTAAAAAGAAAGAAGATGGTTTAGATTTAGGAAGGCCAAATTTTAGTGATGTTTTGTGTATGACCTAACAAATAAAGCTTGCCTGAACATGAGAGGGCAAAGCCAGCCACTAGTTAGCCGTAGAGGCCAGGCAATGGTGGCACACATCTTTAATCTCAGCATTCAGGAGACAGAGGAAGATGGATCGCTGTGAGTTCCAGGTCACCCTGGGTTATACAAGTTTGATTCAGTCTAAAAGAGAAACAGAGGCAGTCAGTGGTGGCATACACCTTTAATCCCAGCACTAGGGAGGTTGAGATAGGAAGTGTTATGGCTGGGCAGAGAAAGGAGACAGGAACTGAGACCCCTTTCAGTCAGAGGATTTCTAGAGGTAAAACGTCTTTCTAGTGGCTGGCTGCTTTGCTTCTCTGACCTTTTAGCATTTATCTAGCTCTGGGTTTTATTATTAAGACCAATTGGGGTTCATGCAACACCAAGTAGTCATATGACTGAAGAAAATGTACAAATTTCTGATATACTTTTATTATTAACTTTGAAAATTTTAGACACACATACAATATTCACTCTCCCCCCATTTTCTCTATAACTCCTCCCAGGCCCCCACCATCTTTCCACTCTCAAACTTTATGTCTTCCTTTAGTTTTTAAAACTCAAAGTATCCAATTTGTGTTGCACATCTATTCATGGGTGTGGGACAGCCACTGAAGAATGGTCTGCATTCCAGGGGCCACACATTTAAGAAAACTGACTCTTCCTTCCCTAGAGGCCATCAACTGTCAACTATCAATAGTTCCTCAGTGAAGGGGGCTCATGAGCCTCCCTTTATTATGGAACAAGACACATGAATTGTATAGTGTTCTTACTAAACCAAATGTGAGATCCAAGTCTCAAAATTTCTAAATCCAGACTGCCTTGTGTCCAGTCTTAGGAAAATTTGAGGGAGTTAATTTTTCCCATATGAACTCCGTGTGTATCAAATAAGGTCTCTTTAAAACTGAGAGGTATTGTGGAAGTTAAGTGAATTAGAACACATCATGAGTTTCCTGTGTGTTACTAGTGGTATCTATAGTAATAAGAACACAACATACTGTCATGAGTAACTTACCCATTCCAAACACACAACAGTTTCTACCCAGTTCCTACTATGAGTCAGACATAGTGCTTGGCATTGGTCATAAAGTGAAAATAATCCTGTCTTCATGGAGATCACTGCAGCTTGCTCATTCATCTACTCCCTTGGGTCATTCAGAGGACTGGCTCACATCTCTGAGGTGCCTTTTGAAAGCAGGTCTCTCAGCATGAGAGAGCTTACAGAACCTCTGTCCACAAGGGGTTGGAACATTAACTCATTAGTTTAACCTGTGTACAATGAGTATTTTTTGCCTTGGGAGGCTTAGACTGGGAAACATGGTGTTCTAGAAAACTGACTGGTTTGTTTCCAAGCCTCTTTACTAAGAAATATGATATTATAAAAGTCTTCTGGATTATTTTGCTTAATAAATCTTATTTTACTATTGGAAGTAGCCACTACCTAACTAAAGAAGAGTTGCATACAAGCCTTCTCTCATTTCCCCCATCTGTCATCTGTAGTGGTTTATCTCTCATGGTACCTCACAAACCTTATGATCAGGTGATGTAAGACTTTGCATAAGGGAACCGTGTGGTTATAGTACTCTTCAATTTTTCTGTGATTGTACAAGTGTGGGATAAACTGAAGATTTAGGATCCAGAGACCAGATATCAACACAGTGCCTCTTAATGCTGTAGACTTATTCTGTGCCTGTGAGATCATGATTAGGATAAGAGTAAGAATAACATAATACCCAAATCATATTTACAGTGAGCATTTTAAAGGCAAAGAGGGCTGAATTCAAGCTTTCCTAAACTAAGTTCTACCTATCAGGCTTGGATAAATTAATTCATTTATCAGCATCTTGGTTTCCTCATAAATCAAATGGAGATGGTAATCAGAGCTATGTCATAGGGTTGTTTGCAGAGATTAAATTATATAACTGAATAGATATTGCTTATTGCCCTATCTGGCATACATCACATGTAATCGGTAGCTATTCATATTGTTATTACTGCTGTATGGTTCCATTGGTGTTGAAATAACACAGAAATGATTATACTCCCCACAAGTTAGAAAAACAGTTTGAAAACCAAGACTATAATGAGCACACGAACGAGTATAGTTCACTCAGTCCCCAAATGCACTATATCTGAGCAAATAGAAATGAAATAAAAATGGCTCGACTGTAATGAACATTGAAATGAGTGCTGTGGAACGACAATATAGAAATGAAATAAGGCCTTCAGATCATCCAGGGTAGAAGTATGGGACAGAATTATAGCACACACAGGGTGCCCTAGTGAATGATCCTCTCTTCCTCCACCAGCAGTCTCATCTATTTAGCCTACTCATGTCAGAGTTCAAACTGATTGTGTACTAAGAATTAAAATCATTTCAAGTTGCAACACCTAAAGAATCTTGATTTTTAAAGACATTGCTGATTCAGAAGACACATGGAGAAACAAGGTTTTATAACATGATGTTAAAACATTAATAAAACTGAGTTATTTTTAATTACCCAAATTCTACATGTCCTAGTAAACAATAATGAAAATGGCCACTTCTCCAGGCAAGTCTCTACATTTCAAAGGAAACACACATCTATAAGTGTAGATGGGAAGGAAACCTGTTTCTGCCTGAAACATTGCTGTGAGGGTCACAGGGTCATCAGAAATGTTCCCCATGAGATCTGTGGCTTTTGCTAACCTATAGCAGTCTAGAGTACAGACCTCTTCATTATTATCTTTTCAGACTGCTTTGTTAGTGTTTTGGCATTTTAATAGAAAGAATAGCTTGACGAACTAATGCAGGTTAATTTCTTTGTATTGCTTGTGTCTTTTCCCCTACCACACAGGCAGAAGAATGGTTCCATAAACTCACAACATTCATGAGTGGCAGTTATTTACCCTGGAGGACGTGGCAGTGAAGAGTTCATCCTTTACTTCCTAATGAAGGTTCATGAAATGCATGGCAAAGGCCCGGGCTGGAAAACTAAACTGGAAGAGAGAATGACTGTGGTCTGGCTTGTGTAGTAATATTTTCATTTTGTTCTTTTAAGCTGAACAAAACTCCAGGACTTCTTCAAAAGAGTGAAAATGTTTCTCTTTTGGCTTTGTGCATCCATACAGGCACCTGGTGAGGTGGGAGAGCATCAAGGTGTCTCCACATCCTTGGCATGTGATTACCTTTTCTCCTTAAGAGCTTTTGGGATTTTCTCTGTAAGAATTTAAAATCACACCTTTTCATAACAAAGTATGTTTTCTTTAACCTAAGAAAATTAAAGGTGACTCTTCTGTGGTCACACGGCTAGCAAGCAGCAGTTTGGGATTAGCAGTCAGGTTTATCTATGATTCCTTTCTCCATGTCAGAGGCTGACATACTTTTTCTATGTGGGGCAAGAGAATAAAGGTTTGAGAGTTTTGTGTGCCTTACAACCTCTGCTAAACTCTTGTTGTTTGTAGTGTGAAATCACCACAGACAATATGTAAATGATGGACATGTCTGTGTTCCAATAAAATTTTATTATGGACACATATCTGAATATAAAATATTTGTATATCAAAATATTCTTCATTTACTTAAACCATATAAAACATAAAAATGACTCAGTTTCCAAATCAAAGACTAGAGGTAGCAGTGATAATTGAATACAATAGGTCAGCCTTCTAGGAAGCATGGTTCTGAAAGAGAAATCCCATACTGTGGTTATCCAACACTGTTTGGGAAAATTAAGCTTAAAAAATGAGTGATAAATATATACAAATGAGAGTAATGTCATCTTAACTAGTTTAGTGTTTCCTCAAGATGTAGAGTTTTTGTTTGTTTTAAATTGATTTCAGCATCTTTTTTTCTATTCTCTTCATATGAATGGAGAAGGGAAGTGTTGGACTTGTTTTAATGGTTTCTGTAAAGTCAAAAGTAGTGATGACAAGGAACCAAATGCTCCTGAGTGCAGCCAAAGAATTCCCTATGTCATGTGGCCACCTGGAAAAGAGGAAACACACAAAACCAGCAGTGGAACCTATGAGGGCTTGGCCAGCTTTCAGGGATAATTCTTATCAGTCTCTAAAACAGCTTTCTGTGAAAACAGCCACAAATTCCATCTTAAAGCCAATTCCTGGGGGAAAAAAAATATGCCCTGGGTTATTTTTTTAAAACGCCAGTTTCTGTATCAAATGCTTGGAGAGCTATCTAAAACTGCCTGCACTTCATGTCTGGGAACATGGCTAAATACTACTGACTGCTCTAAACATACAAGGGCAAAGACATCTCAGAAAAATAGAATGTTGCCCTGGTTGCAGAAGGAAATGAAGCATAGCAAATAACAGTCTCCATTTTCTTGAACTCTTTTGTCTAGCGTAGATGTCATGGATGCAGAATTCAAGATAAGAGAGCCTGTACTTTGACAGTCAATTCCCAACCCACAATGGGTCTTCAAATAAACTTTGCCACAACATCTGGCAGAATTAGAGCCTTATTACCTGCTCTCCAGGGTGTGGGGTGCTGCAAGGATACAATGCAAACTGTTATATTGTACAACCACAGAAACTTCAGATGTCAGTGTGAAAAAGAGCTCAACACTAGAAAGCTGATCTAAATCCATACCCATGATTCCATGCTCATGTTTCTTTCCAAAACCAAGAAAGTGTTATTAAAATGCTAATGACAGCTTCCTATGCAGCAGAGAGGACAGTAAACACTTCTAGCTGCTACTTGTTTTCAGAGATTGCAAGTGGGCTGTGTTTGGAATCTAATTGTGACTATTATTAACTGAAGCTTCTGAAACAGGAAAAATAACCTACATCTTCCTGGCTGTTCCCTTTTGTCAAGAACACAGAACTCTGGGTTGGTGAAGAAGCTTGCTTCATCTTCCTTTGCTTCTCTCTCCCAAGAGAAGAATGCTTATTTGAATGGACAAATTTCAGAAGTTTCCCAGGACAATTTCCCATGTTTGGAAGCCAGCAAGATATCAAGGTCTCTGTACCAGTTACTTTTCTCAGTTCTCTAACCAAATGGTTGACAGGAACTAATTTAAGAAGAGATAGATTTATTTTGTCCCATAGCCTAAGAGAATCTTCTAGTCCATTGTGGTGGGGAAGGCATTGTACAGTTCATGGTAGCAAAATCATTTGGCTGGACCATCTCACATTTGGGTTAATCCGAAACAGGGGAATTCTATGGCTCAACTCAATTTCTCTTTTTTATTAAATAGAGGACACCTTCCCAGGGATGGTAAAAAGCACACTCAGGGTGGATCTTCCCCTCCCAGTTAAAAGTCTCTGGAACACATTGGCAGATAAGCCTAGCAGTGTGTCTTTCAAGTGACCCCAAATCTAGACAGGCTGATCACCATGGTCCACGAAAGAGCATTTGCTTCCTCTGTCCATCAAGAGAAGGTAACAGTGAGTTGCTATGTGGCTTTCCCCTGGTTCAGGATTCCACCAACTTCCCTGTACTCTCTATTTATGGTTCAGAAGTGGCACAGACAGGGGTGAGCCTCCCACCAGCTTCAGTTAACCCCCTTTCATTTTTACCTCCTAGTTTTCAGCATCTACAGGAGGATATGTGCACCTTTACCAGTCTCCACCTCCCTATACCCCTGCTTTATTACGGTTCAATCATTTCTCTATCCAAAGTAGACACTGGAGGATGATTGGTTAAATCCCGAGAATTAGAAGCTAATAAGAGAAATGAAGACCTACTAGACCTTGAACCAGGCCATATCCTTTGGGCCAGCCTTAGAAAACTCCAATAAAATAATATCTTTTGTGCTATCTATGGGTTTCCTGTATGTATGACTCCTTAGAGAATTCACAGGCAAAGTAAATACAGGGTAGAGTCGAATTCATGAACTCTAGCAATTTCCCAGAATTCTCTGTATTGTAATTATAATATAATAATTAACCTTATCAACACTCTTGAGATGGTCCTCTAAGAAAGAGATTCAGTCAGACTAAGAGGAGAGGGATTTCATTGATGAGTCAGGGTGTGGCCTTCAATGTTTCCATTCTTTCCAGCATCTATCTTGGGTCTCATCTAGCTCAAACTTCATTTCTTTCTTATCCAGCAAAGAAAAGTCTCTGAAATGTGTTTAATGAAATCTGAGTTTCAACGTTACATTGTTTTAAAGTCAGTCTTGCTTTTGGTCTCATTGGTAAACTTAAATTTTAACAGCCTGCCTAACCCAGCTCACAAAATTACTAGAATAAAGTGTACAGGGATGTTGGAAAGTATGAGAACATATAAAACAACAAAAACATACTATTTAGCAGAACACATCTACTAAATAAGAATTGTAGTATAAAAGGAAATATAACTAATTCTATTTCCTTGAGCACCAGTATTAATCCTCTCTACAGTCCCATCTCTGGACTTTCCTACTCTAATTTATTTTTGTGTTTTGGGAGTTGTTAAATTATTCAGAACAGGGTTCTTTAAACATGTACTCAACAGCAATGATTCTAAATTGTTTATTCTTGTTTTTGGACAAAATGGGGGAGATTGAGATGTGATCAAATGTAGGAAAAGAAATTACTGACTTTAAAAAGGGGTCCAGTTTGCAGATTGTTGCAGATGCTTTGGAAAAATATGTTTCTCTGAGAGTCAGAGACAGGAATTCCTTTTTTATTCTCTGCTAGCAAGTCTCAATCTCAAACAGTTTATGAGTTGAATGTTAGCTGCTCCAAAGTCCAAACCTTCAAACCTGAGCACTCATTCACATCCAGAAATAGTTTCTTTCTACATCAGAACTATTTTTTTTTTTCCGAGACAGGGTTTCTCTGTGTAGCTTTGCGCCTTTCCTGGAACTCACTCTGTAGACCAGGCTGGCCTCGAACTCACCAAGATCCGCCTGGCTCTACCTCCAGAGTACTGGGATTAAAGACATGCACCACCACCGCCCAGCCATCAGAACTATTTTTAATTGCTTTACATTTATTTTAGATAATTTCATATGTGAGTATTTACATTAGTACCTTATCACCCTCTCTTTCCATGCTATCTCCTTCTCAAGTTCATGACCTCTTCATTATTGGTTTTTTTTTTTTTTTTTTTTTTTTTTTTTTTTTTTTTTTTTTTTTTTTCCTGTGTGTGTGTGTGTGTGTGTGTGTGTGTGTGTGTCTTGTTTTTTTGGTTTTTGAAGACAGGGTTTCTCTGTGTAATTTTGGTGCCTGTCCTGGATGTCACTCTGTAGACCAGGCTGGCCTTGAACTCACAGAGATCTGCCTGTCTCTGCCTCCTGAGTGCTGGGATTAAGGGCGTGTGCCACCACTGCCCGGCTCATGACCTCTTCATTATTGTTTTACACACACACATGCACACACACACACACACACACACACACACACACACACACACACGCACACACACACAAATATAACCTGAATCTGTTTAGTGCTGGTCTTAAGTACATATGTTTAGCGATGGCCACTTGAGATTGGATAACCTATCAGAGTGTTTGTCCCTGGAGAAAACTGATTTGCCTCCTTTAGGCAGCCATGCTTGCCTGAAGTTCTTCATCTAGGGATGGAAGGCAAGATATCCCCTAACTACCAGTTGGTGTGTCACCTGTTATTGTCACTGTGCAGTTCCTGTTTAGATGACCATGCTGTTACATGGCAGGTGCAGCTTCCTGTCATGTTATTTATTGCATGCAACCCAGTGGAAGCTTTAAGAGTTTAATGTAAGCATGTGGTCCTGGCCTAAAATAGGGACAATGACTCTGTAACACAGATCAGTGGCTTTCACACATCTGATGGCCAGGTGGGTACACCAGCTTTACAACTCATTGCATTAACCTTTTTCCAGACATAAAGGAACTGTGGGTGCTGTCTAGCAGCAGGTGGGGGCAGAATTCTAGAAGGATGTGAAGTCTAGCTTCTTGCACCACAAGTTACTGGCTAAGATGCCTACAGTGATGCTGCTGTGTTGGGAGGTGTCAGGTGACTATCAGGAGCACACTAAGTGAAGGATGTTGGCTCTCTGCTTTCAGGCTCACAGAGCTTGAGGGAATTGCTAATATATTGATTCTATTTCACTGAATTTCTGGATCATCTTTTTCCCCACATTTTTTGCTCTTGTCTTGAAGTCCCCAGTGCTTAGACCTTACACATTCTGTGCATCAATCTCATTCTGACTTCTCCATTCCGCCTCTACTAGTCTTCACACTTTTACTCAATCATAACTTCCTCTGGAGGACTTCCTGCCACTGAATCTTGCCTTTTAGACTTTTTAAAAAATTTACTTTAAAGTTGTATTAAGAATGTCAGGGGTTCTTAAAGAGCCTGACCACTTTACTGTTATGTAGCATTAAAATAATTCCACGTGTATTAGTTTAACTTAGATTCCCAACTGATCTTCTGCATTTTTTCTACCTCTCATTCTTTTACTCAATGATACTGATGATTGAACATTCAAATAAGCCACAGTGCACACATTCTGAAACTCTGTTACTGCTCTCTATGGCTTCAAGTCTTTATGGTCTGGCCATTATTTACCCTCCTAGCCTTGATCCTTTCTCTTTGTAATGTGGAACCAGAGCCAGACAAAAAAGTGGTAAAAATAAAGTCTGCTCAGAAATAATTTCAGTAGAAGAAGGGAGATTTGGGTTTAGAAATGAGCTCAATTTGGAATCCAACAAGGAAAAGCGGGTTCCTAGTGTAGTAATGGAAGGAGGAAACTGGTGAATAGAAAAATCACCAGGAGGACATATCAAGATGAGGAATCCTTTCTACAACAACTTAGTGAGATTCTTGCTGAAGACAGGCTAGGACAATCTCAGATCAGAGGTACCAGGGTAGAGGGATGAGGCATTTCATTGGCTACTGAAGTTGACTAGATACTAAAGGTCTGAGGCTAGACTTTTCCAGAAAGGGATTCCATACTACAGAGAGGACAAATCTTAGCAGTTTGTTAGGACTATAGGAGTGGGGTAGCAACAAACCTTACAAGACAACCCAGGGAAAATCAACTCAATTTATGAAACAGTAACTGTTATGAGCACACGGAGGAAGATCCTTCCTAGGGCCTGACACCAGGGTAACTGTGCATCAGAGAAAAGGAAGTAACTGGGACTTCCACAAATTATTGGACATAGTCTCTGAACCAAAGTGAATTCTAAAAGATTCAAAATAGCACTCAACTGTTAGAGAATAAGGTACATGAATATATATGAGCAATAGATTTAAATCCAATTTCTCCAAAGGACACAGTGGTCCCTAAACCCACCTTATCCTCAGTTACATAGTGCACAGTCAGGCTAGTTAAACATAGCACTTGTTAGAATTTTATTTCTGTTCAATGAGAAGTTTATTGATCCCTCTTGTCATGAATACTTCCTTCAGATAGAAAATCACTGTTCAGAGCAACAACAACAACAAAAAGGCCCATTACACTGATTCAGGAGCCTTTGTCAATGAAGTTTACATTTGAAGATCAATAGTAAAAGAAGAATAAAATATCTTCTATATACAATTGGGTAACTACTCGGAGTTCCATAGTCAGGGTGAAGAAATTTGAGTTGGAACACAAACACTAGTTAGAATAGGGGACATAGCTCCATTCAACTAGAATCTGGGAAGAACGACGGTGGTGGCCTTTCTTTCCATCCCAGATCTGAACTCACAAAGAGAACTGGGCCTTTCTACTGCATACCCACTGACCCGGGAGACAAAAAAACACCAGTAGAGCATAGTCCCAAATAATTCCAGTTACTAGGAAAAGTCCTCCATATAAATGTATGGGAATGCTTAGAAAAAGTGCATATATGTGTGCTAAAGGTCAGAAAGCTCACATACAATATAAGTATGGATTTTTATTTTGCAGCAAGACAAGGCTGTGAGCTTTCTGGTCTAGCCATCATCTCCTGATTCCTCCTGCCACACTCCTGACAGAGTGTGGCTGCCTCTACTGGAGGTGGAGAGCTTGCTACACCTAGTGGCATATTACCCATTTGGCAGATTAATTCCTTTCACTGGCATTATCAAGAGGTGTCACCCTTGATTGTTATGGTTTCTGTTTTCATTCTGACACCTTGAAACTCATAATTTAGTCCACCAAGTAGTGAGGAAATACTCCATTCAAAGTGAAGAATCTCATACCATGCTCAAAATAACTGTAACAGGTCCTGGGCTTATCTGTATGCACACTGAAACTTGCACATTAATCTAAGTCTAAATCCATTCAGGCTGTTATAATAAACTACCACAGATTGGTTATCTGAAACAATAATATCTGTTTCTCCCAGTTCCTACTTTGTGCTCCCTACCTATCTTCTTAGTGTGTCCTCACATGTTAGAAGAAGTGAGAGAGACCCATGTGGGATCTCTCCCATAACTCCTCCTGACTTGCCTACTTCCCAAACCCCTCACCTCCCAAAGCTATCACCTTGGGGTGAAAATTTCAAGGTAGCTTTTGAGGAAATGTAAACATTTAGTTGACAATGATAAGCAGCTACAAAGTGAGTTCTGATGTGGCCTTGCAGATTAATCCCTCCTGTTTCCTAGGAGCCTTGTGTCTCCACCTAAAGATAGCAGAATCAGTCCAGGAGATGGCTCATTGAGTGAAGCTCTCATTGTGCTAGTGAAAGGACATGAGTTTTAGTTCCCAGTATCCACTTAAAGCTGGATATGGTAGTATGCATCTCCAGTCCCAGAATACCTGTGTCTACACAGGGAGAGGGCAGAAGAGTCTCTGGAAGCCCAGACAGCTTGGCGCACACAATGGGAACAATGAAGAGATTCCATCTTCAACAAGGTGCAAGATGAAACCTGACTGACACCTCATGTTATCTTCTGATCTCCCTTTGCATGCCCCTGTACTCACACACATGAATGTGCACACACACAAGCTCACAAATACATATGTACATCACACACACACACACACACAGACACACACACACACACACACACACAGACACACACACAAAGTTTTTTTAAAGTCATCAAGATCAGCAAAAGAAAAGAGACTAAGTCCCACTTTTATAATCTGCTTCAACAAAAATAAATTCTGGACTTCTTATATTACACTATCTCCACAAATTAGGCCCAACAAGCTCTGGTAGGTAAAAATCAATTCTGTTTCACTTTAATGCTGCTGCTTATGAATTGTAAGCTAAATTTGCCTCGTAAAATTATCTCTCCTGTAAAAGTAAGTTAAAATGAGCATGAGCTTGCTCATTTAAAATAAATTGGCCAACTAGTGCTCAATTTTAAACCTGCTGTGTCCTGCTTCTTGGGATGGTGATAATGAGATGAAGCATATTCCTTGGCAGTCCTGTGGTCAGGTCTGTGAGCAAAGGACGCTCTATTCCAAACTTGCCTCTGGCCTGACACCAAAGGCAAGCCATAAGAAGTATTCTTGTTCACTGAGGCTAAGAGATAAAGAAATACATTCAACTAATTTAAAGGGAGCTACAAAATCAGAGATGGAAGGGTGTCTAGAAATGATCAAAATGCAATGATGCAAAGCATAGCAAAGGTTGTGCATGGCACTGTCTGAGACTAGGATGTGCTTCTAAATTACAAATAATGTTTTTTGGGTAAAATAGAAAGTAATGGGGCAGGGGAGATGGCTGAGAGAACAGCCTGCTTGCTGCAGGAACCTGAGAACATGAGTTTGAATTCTATAACCCACGTTAAAGCCCAGGAATACTTATACATCAGAAACCAGTGCTAAATGATGGGGAAGAGGTTGAGTGTAGCCCATATAGGAGAATACTCAGAGCTCACTAGCCAGCCAGCCTAGCTGAATCAGCAAGATTCTGGTTCTGTGAGAAACCTTGTCTCAAAAAATAAGATGGAGAGCAATAGAGGAGGACCCTCAGCATCAACCTCTGTTTGGTACACACCACACACACACACACACACACACACACACACACACACACACATACCACATACCACACACATACACACCACACATACACACACACCACATACCACGTACACACACACCACACACACACCATACACACATATATACACTCACACACATACCACACACATATATACACGAACACACACCACACACACATACACCACACACACACACAAACACACACACACACACCACACACACACACACACACACACAATTTCTAGTCATTTCATGTATGACAAGTGCTACTCCATGTGTTTATAGTGCTATTAATGTGTAACTAACATATGACTCAGCCACTGTAATTATATTTGTACAATTTCCACCTGTGTTCACAATCATGAACACAATCCAGTATTGGAACATTTTTAAATGTATAAGATTTCTCTTAGCTGCTTTATGGATAAATAGCCCATACCTTCACACTAGTTTATCACTCATCTGTCTCTATGAAACTTGGTCATTCACAGACATTTCACATAAAAAAGAAGCATGATTCATGCTTTTCCCTATCTGGCTTCTTTCATTTAGAATACAGTTTTAAAGTTTAAACATTTTTGTAGCATGTATCACTCATTTACAGCTTTTATTAATGATTAACAGTCCGTAACACTTTGAGTACCCCATATTTATCCATCCATTCAACTGTTGATGTTGCTTTGAGCTATTTGCAGTTTTAGTGTTTATGAGCAATGTTACTATGAGCATTCACATGTGTATTTTGTTGTATGTGTACATGTACATGAAAGTGTATGTAGTCAGATATGTGCATACATATGTGTGCAAGTTAATGTATATCCCTGAGGCCAGAGGAGAACAGCAGGTGTCCTCCTTCTTCACTCTGACTTAATATTTAAGGAAAAGTCTCTGCCTGATCCTGGAGCTCACATTTTGAGATAGGCTGTCAACCAGCAGCCCACAGCACTTCGCTGGTCTCTGACTGCTCAGTGCTAGGATTACAGGTATGTACAAGACGGTACCCAACATCTAGTTGGGTGTTGATCGCTGAACTTCAACCCTTGTGTTTGCATAGCAACCACACTTAACCACTGAGCCATCAGTCCAGCTCTCATGTGTGTGTGTTTTCATACACACGCATCTCTATTTCTCTTCAGTAGATTCCAAAGATTCAATTTTTATGAGACAGATTTCTCATAAGACAGTTCTAACTTGTTATAAGCTTTCTTTCCCAGAAGGAACATGGTGATTAATGAAGTTTTTTCTTTTCTTTTCTTTTCTTTTCTTTTCTTTTCTTTTCTTTTCTTTTCTTTTTCTTGAGACAGGGTTTCTCTGTGTTGTTTTGGTGCCTGTCCTGGATCTCACTCAGTAGCCCAGGCTGGCCTCAAACTCACAAAGAGATATGCCTGCCTCTGCCTCCCGAGTGCTGGGATTAAAGGCATGTGCCACCGCCACCCGGTGAGATTAATGAAGTTTTCTAACAATCATGCTCGGTTTCTTGCTTTCAACTACCCTTTGCATGATATACATATGAGTACATATTTAATTAATTTCTAAAGTGACTGTGCCTTTTCACGTTAGGATTCAGGGCATCACATCCTCACCACGAACTGGTGCTGTATATTGTTCTATACTGAACATCTTATTTCCTGATTTTATATGGTGAAGATATGACTCCAATGTGAGGAGAAATAGACAGACTTTTGGAAGGCAAATGAATTTAGATGAGGTCCCAATGGTGGGACTTCATCATCGGGTAGGATCATATGGTAGGATCTGTGTCCTTATAGAAACAGGAAGAGGGATGAAAGCCTCCCCCACCAGGTGTGGACTCAGAGAGGAGGCAATGATATCAAAGACAGAACAAGCTCTCACCAAGAACCACTGAAACCAGAAAGTTGATTTTGAACTTTCCATCATTGAAAACTACGGATATAAATACCTTCTGTAAAGTAATCTAGTGTGTGGTATTTTGTTAGAAAATCATGATCAAACTTAGGATATTTAGGATTTTTTTGACATAAAACTCTGAAACAAGAGAAATTAAATCAAGATAATTAATTGGAAAACATAAAATTAGACAAATACATCAATTAAGGAAATTTGATATAATCGAGAAGATATTATTTTATTGGAATATACAAAGGAGTTGAGGATAAATGGCATCCACAATGGAAGAAATTGCAGCTATACAGAGGTAACAAATAGAAAACATGACAAAGATCATAATAACATTTTTTAATGTATTAAGAATATTGTTTGACAAAAAAAATGGAGACCATTGTAGAAAACCACAACTGGTCCTAATGCAGAGGTCAACGGATACAGGTTATTCAGCCCCATAGACACATCAACAACACAACTCTTGCGCCTAAAGCTCAGGGAACAGTATAGAAGAGGGGTAGAAAGATTAAGAGCCAGAGAACTAGGAAGTCTGCTGTGAGATGGTATCTCCTAGAAATGACAGGAAAGCTTTATCCATGATACCTCAACAATGTGGCTGGCTACATAGTACCTGAACAATGATAATTTCAACAGGCATGCTAACTCAGAAGTAGGAAATCGTATAGTGTCCCACTCCTATACAAAGAACTACAGGCAGTTAATGACTACTAAGAGAGAGTAAGAAACAAACAGAGGATGAGCCCCATAATTAGTTATCCAATACAAAGTTCTCAGCCCTGAAATCACGTACACATAAGTCACAATAAATGAAACAAACAGGACATATAATGCGTGCATGTGTGCATACGCACGTGCCTCTGTGTGTGTGTGTGTGTGTGTGTGTGTGTGTGTAAAATAATAATCAAATTGAAAGGGAATGGGGAAGCATAAGAGGAATTAAAGGAAGGAGACTTGGGAGGGTTGGAGGGAGGAAAGGGAAGTGGGCAAGTGAAATAATATGTCAATTAAAATGTATCTTAAATGAATACTTGGCTGAGTAGGAAAAATGTAAGCCAAAGGACAGAAAGTCATCATTGAAGAAATTTCTTAAACCCTAGCCAAAAAGGCAATGCCATGGGACATATAAGAAGAACACACAAACAATATAGACTATTGTATGACAGTTGTAGGAGTGATTGTTAGGCATTCCAGGAAAAGAAATCACAGCACAGAAGACAAAGCCAACTCTAAAGTGAATAATGGAGAACTGTGCAGTGCTAAAGAGAAAGTAGTTTCTGACTTTGGAAGTTTCTGCTGAAGTTATAACAGTTGGAAAACATGTCATGAAAGTTCTTAGGCCACCAGCAACATGACAGTGGTTCTAACAGTTAAAGCAAGGAATGGACAAAGGAAGGGAGGGGGAGAGGGGAGATGGAAGGGCAGAGGGGAAGGGAGGATAAAGATGTGGGGAGGAAAAAATAACACATGCGAGTCCAGATACCAGAGGATATACCATTAAGCAGCATTCTTTCTATAAGTTAATCAGCCAGTTGTTTGCAATGTAGAGATCTGTTTCAAGATAAATATGCTTTCAGACAGGCAGAATTTATTTTACATGGTCTCCTTTTTATTTAAAAAGCTGTACTATTTTAATTATGTCTACAGCCGTGTATCTCTGTGTGGGTACGTACACATTAGGGCCAATGCTGCAGAAGCCAGAAATGTCAGATTCCCTGGAACTGGAATTACAGTTTAGGAACTGCTGGGTAGGAATGCTGGGTTCTCTGCAAGAGAAGTACCTGACCTGAACTGCTGAGCCATCTCTCCATCCTGCCTCATGGTTGCTTTCTTAGGAAACTACTCTTGCTCTCAATAAGTGATAAAGTAAATTATATGGAGCAAGGTGTGTGTTCTAAGAACCAATGGAGCCAAGACAGGTAAATAAAGGGACATGACCTCAACTGAGCTTCGAGCAGCATGACAAAAACAGGCTGGATCAAGGGAAGGGAAACTTCCCAAGGTCGTTACAGTTTTATACTTGATCTTATTCAATAATAATATGGAGGTTCCAAGAATGGCTCAAGGATCTCATATATACTCCATCCAAATTCACAATTCTCTCTCTGTCCCTCCCTCTCTCTTTCAACAAAAACTCAAAGTTTGATTGCCACAGTGGTTGACCTAATTTAAAGAAAAGCCATTGGATTAGCCATCTAAAAGGCAGTTTTGATGTAATAATTAATAATATAACCATCATTTTCAAGCAGTCCCTGTGTGTCAGTGATCTTCTTTCTTACCATAAACTAAGTTACTTTTCTAAACAACCCTATGACATAAGTTCTGTTGTGCTCCTTTCTTCCCATCGTTAAAAGCCAAGGTGCTTATGTGACTTCTTGAAGTTCATGTAGACAGTACGTGTTAGAACTCAAATTTGGCTTACTATGAAGCAGACTATAAAGCCTAGGCTCTTGACCGACTTGCCAAGTGTTCTTAGAATCATAGAATACCAGGAAGTAGGGGTGGTGGGACTGTATAATCAATATAGTGTTTTCCTTGTAAACATGTGGAGCTGAGTTCAATCAAGAGAACATTTATAAAAAGAATCCCTGGTGCTCACTGGCCATCCAGTATAATGGGATCAGTGAGCTTCAAGCCAATGGGGAGGCTCTGTCTTACGGCAACCTTCCTACGATGACATTCAAGATTATCATGTGCATTCATGGGTCTTGGAAAACAAACACAGACTATGATTTTCCACAAGGTCCTTGGGCTTCAAAAGTTCTATCATTGCTAGTTCTCAGTGTAATAAATAAGCAGGTACTAAGTAGGTACCAGATGTTGAATAATAGAACCTCCATTCTCAGCACATAACATATTCACTCACTATACCTTGACTACTTTCAAGTGTTCACAGATTGTCCAATGCCTTTCTAATTTTCTTCATGTTCATTAATTATTATTATCTTTGAGAAAAAGTACTGCCTACCATTGCTTTTGAGTGCGAGTAGCAGGAAATATTAGATAGAAGGATTTGGATTGTGGAGATAAACAGAAAATACAGAATAGCCTCTAGAGGGCCTGGAACCTATTCCAATGGAGCCTGGCTGTCTCTGCCCTAAGGCATTTATAGAAATGCCAATGGATGTAGCTAAAGACCTCCCCCCAGCACAGCCAAGTGTAGACCATCTCAGACACCTGCATTCAGGCCCATGGTCCTAATCAGCCTGTCTATGAGGAACTGCTGGGCAAAGTCACAAGGAACTTGAAGATGGGCTCCCACACTCTTTTAGGATTCTAAGAAAATGATCATATTTATATAAATTCACATATGTATATGTATGTACATATAATAGTATATATAAGGAAACCTTTAAAATAGTGAAAAATAAATAGAAAAATCTGGAAACACTTTATAGGACTAGTAGCTTCATTTGTTCAAATAAATCCTGCAAAATAATGCACAGTCAGTCAATGTTATGATTTATTTTATAGTTATTCAAATCATTTTAAAGAATTCTTTGCTGTTATGCGGTCTTAACATAAGCACACACTAAAGAAGTCAGCTCAGGATACACAAACATGTGAGTAGGGCGACAGTATTTAGGACAGATATGTCATAGCACGAAGCTATGAGTCACTTTTGTTCTCTTGATTTCATTAAATTCTCCATTTTTAATAAAGCATTTTCCTTTAGTACTAATTAAAACAGTTATTCATTGAACAAATGTGTACCAGTTATTTGTTTAATAAATGTGCACTCTGTGTTCCACTTCATGTGCAAATCTCTGGAAATGCTTCCTTGAATAAATGCATTTCTCCAGGACCTTCCTTTAATTTAGAAGAGCTTTTGCAGATGTGAAGTCCTGAAAAACAAATAAAGGAGTGTGTGCAGAAATAGGTCAGGTTGGCACCCTAGAAATTTGTCAGGAGGGATTAACATGTGTTCACATGTGTGGAGGTCAGAGGTCTATGTCAAAATGTCTTTCTCAACTGCTTTCTGTGTGATTTTTTGAGACAGGATCCCTGAATCTAGAACTCACCATTTAGCTAGGCCAAGCTGACCAATGAGCTACAGGGATAATTTTGTCTCTGTCCCTTGCCCCCAAATCACACTGCTGTACTCCTAACTACAAATTCAAACTCCAGTCCTCATGCTTGAACAGCAGGCAGGCATTTTACTGAATGAGCCATCTCTCTAGTCCTACACCTAAATATTTATATAGAATATGCCAGTGCCAACCAACTGCATGGCTAGCACAAATCCACAGTCTAATAGGATTTCTAAAGTCCTATTGCCATTGAAAAGTCCATTATCTCTTGTTTTATTATTTGGGGTATGATCAGTCTGAAGGTTTTTCCTGTTCTTGGAACAGTTTTAGAAGGATACTGACAAATGGGAGTCCTTGCAGATGAGGATGAGCACAGATCTGGTCCTAAGAGTAATGACTAAGGTAGCCAGGTGAAGTAAGTCATCAAAAAACCCTCCATCCTGTGAGAGGCAGGTTATTATTATTATTGGTCATATTTTTATGATAGGGATGGCTCCATCAAATCCTGTAGATGTTGTTATGGACATGTTGGAGGCATCATCACTGATTATGCCTCTTCTTATGCTTTCCTTCTAAATTTGATTACCCACTTTAAAAAGTAAATTTAAAGTCACTCTGCTTTTAAACTTCTCTAAAGGCACCTCATTGCATAATAACAAAATCTTAGTTATACCACCTTCTAGCCATCATGATACTCTGAGCTAGAATGCTTCTTTATTCTCTCATTTCCTACCAAATGTAGAGGCCAACCCCCGTCACTGGTCAGGCCTCACAGTGTGCCACTTGTACTTTTTCCATAGTCCACAAACATTATCAGCCTAAACAGCTCCTTTATCTGCTTACTGATGGGTCATCTATGGACTCTTGCCTGCCTAGTTTTCCACTGTACTATGGAGACTGGGATATGCTTAGCCAACACATGTGTGAAGTCCCCATTTAAGGAACAACTAGGAAGCATAAGGGAGTAAAAGAAGAAAACAAAAATCACTTAACTTTTCAGCATTCCTGCAAGTGCCAAAAGCTGATTGCAGTGTCTTCATCCTACACATGAAAAAGAAGGGTTGAGATCAAGTAAGCCACCAAGGTACTTGCCAATGGGAAGAGACAGAATGTGGAGGACCAGCTTGGTGTGTACTATTCCAAGGCTATTGTTGGTACAAGTATTGAGGCAACATGGTGTTCCAATAGAGAAGGCCGCCAACATGGAAAGGTCAGTCCTGCTGTGGATATCACTCTGTACAAATAAAATGCTGTTTGGCCAGTGGCCAGGCAGGAAGTATAGGCGGGACAAGAGAGAAGAGAATTCTGGGAAGTAGAAGGCTGGGAAAAGCAACATGTAAAGACACTGGTAAGCCACAAGCCATGTGGCAAAGTATAGACTAACAGAAATGGGTTAATTTAAGATAGAAAAGGTAGATAACAAGCAGCCTGCCAGGGCCACACAGTTTGTAAGCGATATAAGTTTTTGTGTGCTTTCTTGGTTGGGTCTGAGCGACTGTGGGACTGGTGGGTAAGAGAGATTTGTCCTGACTGGGCCAGGCAGGAAAACTCTAACTACAAATGGCGTCCAACGTGTTGGCAAGAATTTCCACCTAAAACCTGAGAAAAAAGATTCTAAAATGGAGCTAAAAACAGCTTCCTAGTTGTCTCTCTCAAGTTAGTGGCAGCCTGCCGGTTTGAGCTACTGTGGCGGGTTTCTGGCTTGTGTGTCTGACCTGCAGTGTGGCGGGAATGAGGAATCTACAAGCGGCACTTTGCTCTGCTGCGTGGTGGATTTAGCCTTTGCGAGTTAAAAAAAAAAAAAAAAAAAAAAAAAAAGAGTTTCTGGGCTATGCGCTGCATTGATAGAACTGCTTCTGATAGTTGATGGTACACATGGCTCCAGACCCAGAGCTGTAACCTGTACCACCGCCACTTTGGAAAGCTGAGGTGGGTGGAGCCAGCAGCCACAGCTGTGTTTCAGTCTTACAAAGATGAATATTACACAGAGAATATATTTCGCCTTGTCTTTGGGATTTTTAACCACAGAAAAAGATTTGATCATAAAAACTGTTGAGTTAAACAAATATGTAAATTTTAAAGGTACCTTGACTTCGAAATTTGGATATAACGATATGTTGCTTTGGAAAAGAGTCTCTGCTTTTGTTTCCACAGAAAGCCAGAGGCTGTGGATTTGTTCCAGATTAAGATACATCAGGTTTGATCAGCCAAGACCACCTGAAAGGTCTCCGATGACACCACGGCCCAGATGATCCGACATCCAGAATGGTTTCAAGGCAACTGGCTCAGAGGTTCACCCTAATGGACTACTCTATAATCCTAAAATTTTCTTTGTGTCCCCATAAGATACAGCGCCCCCGTCCAGCAGGAAGTAGTAAGAGAAACTACGCCCACATTCCCAAAATTATCAAGCTGGCTTTGGAGATGGAATTGGCTCATTCCTTCTCTAAACCCAGTCATATTGCTAAAAGAAAAGGTTAGATTCTTGTGTCCCAAATCAGAAGAGCCCTCTGTTGTGGGACAGAGAAAAACCAATATTTTTCTTTAAAGCAGGTTGATTATAAATGAGATCTCTTTCTAAAGAAGAAAGGGGGATATGATATAGATATAATAGGATGAAGGGTAGATTAGGGAACTTACTTCTAAAGAACAACAACTTGTTTAAAATGTTTTACATTGGTATAGATTTTAGTCTATTGATACAAACTTAAAGTTAATTTTGTTATACTATGTGTATATTTCTACTCATATTTAAGGTATTATGTTTGTATAGCTCATTTAAAATTGTAATGGACAATTCAAAATAGATTAATAATTAATCATCTGTGATAATCATACTCATAGCCATGTTAGTTAAGTCTTCTAGGTATACATAGAGATATTTCAGATAGATAGGTAATCTTCAAATACTTCAAAGACCTTCAGAATATGGCATTTAAAATATTTTTAAAATTTAGACTTTCTGGACAGTGAGACATGTCTGTTCCTGGCAGCACCGATTTACTTCAGAGAGGAAGATGGGCATCGTAGACACTTCATATGGAGTTTATCTTCACCTTGGCAAAAATAGCCATTGGGGCAAGAAACTGTTCTTGCCTGGACTGCTTGATCAACTGGACATGCAGGACCCATAGGAAGGTGACCACTAAACTTTGCTTGACAAAATGGTCCTTGATGGTCCTCCTTCGCAGAGGAAACTGCCAGACATTCTACAGGACACTGAGAGAAGTGACCGAGAGACTAGCCCTGTGGGCTGAAGACAAATGCCCCAACATTACAAAGGAACATTAGGTGACTGTTCAGGCTGCCAGCTGTCTCTGTCTATCCTGCAAGACTCCCGAAAGTTGCTTGCATCCTTTTCCCGGTTCTCAGGTAATATTATATCCTTCTGAGGTCTTTGATGTGGTTGAACACTAGATAGTTACAATTTCCTCAATTATGATAAAAGATAAGTTAGATATAAAAGCTTGGACTCACAAATATAAGATAGATAAAATATCTTCTTTAATATTGTAACTGTAATTCTTGTTTGATGATTGTTTTGTTATATGTAATTGTACTATGTAAAAGTTAAAACCTTCCTTTAAAAAAAAAAAAAGAAAAGGGGAAGTGCTGTGGATATCACTCTATACAAAGAAAATGCTGTTTGGCCAGTGGCCAGGCAGGAAGTATAGGCGGGACAAGTTAGAAGAGAATTCTGGGAAGTAGAAGGCTGGGAGGAGACACCACCAGCCGCCGCCATGAGAAGCAACATGTAAAGACACTGGTAAGCCACAGGCCATGTGGCAAAGTATAGACTAACAGAAATGGGTTAATTTAAGATAGAAAAGGTAGATAACAAGCAGCCTGCCAGGGCCACACAGTTTGTAAGCGATATAAGTTTTTGTGTGCTTTCTTGGTTGGGTCTGAGCGACTGTGGGACTGGTGGGTAAGAGAGATTTGTCCTGACTGGGCCAGGCAGGAAAACTCTAACTACACAGTCCCTCAGAAGATAGGGAGTCCCCACTGTCTGTGTCCCAACAGGAGCCTAGAGATCCTATGTATGAGCTGGAGTTACATCTGTAGGGAAAACTAGGAGGCTAGAAGGATCCAATTCTTTAAGGCAGATTTTTTTTTTCTTTTCTAGAAAATGTCAGTGTTCATTCTTAAGGCCTTGGTAACGAGGCCTGCTCACATCACCAAGGTTGACTATGGTTAAAGTCAAATGATGACCACATCAACAAAATACTGGGTACTGTTTGACTGGACTTCAGGTTCCCATAGTCTAGCTAATCTGCCAAGTCAAATTAACTGCCTCATCCTGTCAGGGAAGACACAGCCATTTAGATTGTCTGGCTTTCAAGGCTTCTCCAATTCAGAGTTTCTCAGATTAATGCTCTTCTCAGTCCTTCACAATATCCCATTTTAAACTGAGATGCACGCTAATCAACTAATCAGAGAGGAGGTGGAGAAAGTCCCCCAACTAACTTCAGTGCCCATGGACCCCTTTTCTTGGTAGCTAAATGAACCATGACTGACAGAAAACCAGTGAAGGTTATTCTAGTGAGATAATTATTAAATCTTGATGGCAAGATTTCCACGAGGGAGATCCTTCCATGTCTCCTCTATCTCTTCTTATCAATACATAGTGGATGAAGACGGAGGCTGTCTCGTGCCAATTCTACCATCTCTTTTGAGACAGATCCACCACTTTGGAAGGAAAGTACAAGGATTTCTGACATTAAATTCAGGAAACTGGCTATTTCACTGCAAAGTCAATGAATATTTATTGCTGACCCACCAGATAATGTGCTAGGTGACATACACCAAATGCATAGTTCAATTGTCACAGTAATCTTGTGGGTTGAATCATTTTATGGATGCTTAAATAGAGACACACACAGTCACACACAAATGGTAGCAGTGAACTGAGCTTTTAGATCCAGGTTGGAGCCTTTGGTCATCTGTGATCATTGTGTTCTGCCAGGTGTCACCATGCACTGTTCCTCACCAAAGCCTATGCCTGTTCCAAGAAATCTGTATCCCAAATACTGTCTGTGGTGGTGCTGTGTCGGAGGGAAAATGCTGGCTCTACAAAAGTCCCTGACTCACATTGGTGCTTATAACTGACCTTTACCAGCATTGCCTAGAAGACTCATGTCCTCATCTTTTACCTACTGGAGGACAAGGACAGTGACTTCTATGCCAAAGTCCTCTCTAAGAGAGGTCTGTCTCAAACACACACACACACACACACACACACACACACACACACACACACACACACACACACACACACTGCTTTGATTATTTCATTTAGACCAGTTTTTAAAGTGAAGTGCCATTTATTTGCTAATTTATTGTCTCTTTAAAAGTAGAATTCGACAGTATGGGAGAGCTGCTTATTCTGTTCAAGTTCTCTTTTCACAAGGCATAAAGGAGCCTCACTGTAACACAAAGCATTCAGTGCTGTTGAGTGGATGAATGGCTAAATGGATGGTTGGATAAATGAGTGAGGAGCATAGGCATGGCCTTGGGAAAAGAGGGTAATCAGTGCCTGTCAGCTTCCAGGAGGCAACTGCTTTCTTCTCAGGAAGGACTTCTTGTCCTGAGGTGTAGCAGTCCTAAGTGACATCGTACTCTGTTTTTTCAACATTGTCACAGTAATAACAAAGCTAAATTGGCCCTCCTTTACAAATTAGTCAGCTAGCAACCCTACCATATTGTCTTATAAGCAACTATCTGTGCATCTTTTTTTTTTTCATGGCAGTTGAGCTATGTTTTTGTTGGATGCCCAGAACTTATCACAGTGGTTAGCACAAAATATATTCACAACAACTTATTTTTAAGTGAATAAGAGAAGGAAAAGCAAAATGGCATCTCATTTGTCTTACATAACTGAATATTTATAGAGCTTCTGACATACTTGATATTAGTTAAGTACATGGACTTTGAAGTCATTTCTCTGGGCATGAGTCTCCACCTTATTACGCTTTTACTAAAGCACAGCTATCCTGTAATAACAATGTTATCATCCCAGTTAGTAGCTAGATGAGAAAAGAGAATCATTATACTTTCTTAAGTAGAATAGAGTGTGATTCCAGGAATTGCTTACTACGGTGCTAGAAGGCATTAAAGGAAAGGAAGGATTAAAAACCCTACATTGAGAATTTTAATACCCTTGGGTCCAGAGCCACGAATCTCACTTACGCCTTGGCATGCTGCTGTTGTTTCTGAATTATGGAATGAAAAAGTGACATGAAAGGGACCCATATTTCATTGCCCACCCTGAAGTTCACTGTGGCATAGCCAAGAGTCTGGAGCACACAATAGCCTGCCTCAAATTCCTGGTGCTCACTACTGCTTCTGCAGGAAATCCTGCACCAGTGGAAAAAACCAGCTGCTTTCTCTCCACCTTCCTAGTTCTTTTCATGCTGCCTACTGGTAACACCTAAAGGAGGCATCCTACCCATGCAGTTTCTAGTTCCCTGCTTTGATGGGACATAAGAGCACCCCCCAAACTGTCCCATGAGGATGTACTGGAGATGCAGGTCCAACTCAGCCAATCTGGGCAGTGCTCATAGACATGTGCACTTTTCACTAGCTGCCAAGTGAGGCCAGTCCTGCTGGTCTCCAGACCACATTCAGTGTTACAAAACTACCCTTAGCAGATGCTCTGAAGGGCACACAGTGAAGGACAACCTAGCCACTATCTGGTATGCAGGATTTTTATCTTCAAGCTTCAGTTTCCTAAGGAATAAAGGTTAAATAAGTTTGTCATCTCTCGAGATGTTCATTTTAAGCCCAGACTACCTCATAATTCCCTGGGAAGGTTATGAAAAATAGAAATTTATTTTCTAAATATTCTGATCCATTAGGTCTTGGTAGAGAGACTAGATTTTGTCATTTTCCTATGTTGGTTCTCTTGGACAACTAGGTATGGGAAATTCTGCCTGTGTCATAGGTTATAGTAGACAAAGTAAGCCAGGCAACATGCAAACACCCTAATCCAATGTCAGGTGCATAAGAATAGTAGTCACTAATGACTACTGTTAGCATTTATTGCAATTGTTAGCTTTAAGGAAAAATTTTTATGAGAAAACATGTAGCCTCTTACCTGGAACACACCTCTCTGGAAGCATGAATCCCATGATATGAGTAGCATGAGAAACATGAGTAAGGAAAAATTAGAAAATGATTAGTTGCAGCACATAGCTTTTTACTTTGATAACACCAAGAATTCAATAACATTTTAAATGATCTATAGAGATATATTTAACACACAGGGTGTGAAATTGCATGCGAAATACCAAGATGACATTATGAGAGTGTGCAGATGGCCTCCTCGGCAGATGGTTGGAAGTCTCTTCTTCCTAGAAGGATATTCTGAGCTGAGAAACAGGATATCTGCTCTAAGCCTGCTATATGCGAGTGAACTGCCAGCCAGTATGGTCTGTGAATTCCCTTGGTCTGCCCACCCTCCGTTCCTCTAGATCTTTGTGCCTAGTCTATCAAAGAACCCTATCTACAGGGTTTTTTTTTTAACATTAGAAGATTGCATTGTCTTCCTCTGCTGATTATTGTTTTTGCTTAGGATCTTTTCTGAGACTCCTGATAATGGAAGTTTGGGTACCATGCACTGCACTCATTCATTCACTCTCAAATAGAGACTTCATGTTATATGCTTTTGTAAAAAACAGAAAAAAAAACCCTCAGAATTTTACTTAGATGATGTGAAAATGTACCCTGTGAAAACATGTTTTATTAAAAGACATTAAGGAATCGTGAGATGTTAATAATACAATCTTGTACAAGGTATTATACTGCATATTTATAAGGCAAAAAAAAAGGAGCCATGTAATGCAATGCTGAGCTGGCCCTAGGCAAACTTGTGCAGAAAAGAAACTTCTCTCCAGCCAAAGTCTGATCTGTTCTTCATTATTAAATTCTTCCTCTCATTCTTAAGACACGGTGGCTGCCAATATCTCCAACAGATGAAGAAATACTGAACTCCTCCCCATGAGAGGGACTGGAGTTGAGTAGACAGACTTGAATCCCAGCTTCATCATTTTCTAAGGGGGGTTTGGACAAATGACTTATTTTCCTATCTGCAAAACAGGGTTAAGTAATCAAGCATTGAAAGTATTTACTGCATAAGAAAAGTCTGCCAATTTTGGCTCTCCCAACAGAGGTCTTCAACAAGTAACTTTTTCTATCTGCCATAAATCCTTCTTCTATCAAGGATAAAGGTAATCCAGGCCTAGCTTTATTGTGAGACAGCTGGGAAGGTCAAGGGGTATGTTCCTATGGCTGCTCACAGATATGTCAGACAAGGGTAGCATTTGTTTTATTAACTGATTTCTATGTCTTTGGGGAAACAAACAAGCATGGTCATTTTTCTCTACCAGTGTATGGTAACACGCCAATGTTCCTCACTCTTAAGGGTCTCTTCACCTGAAAACAGGGGGCAATAGAAAGATGTAGTGGTTTCAATGAGAAATGTCCCCTATAAGTGCAAGGATTTGATTTCTTGGTTCCCAGTTGGAGGCACTATTTGTGGGGACTATGGCAGCCTTGCCAAATGAACTATGTTACTAGAAATGGGTTTTGAAAGCTTGTTAGCCTCACCCTACTTCCAGTTCACTCTATCTGCTTCCTGCATGTGGCTAACGTAATCTCTCAGCTTACTGCTCCTTCTGCCAGCTGACATTCCTTGCTGGACATTATGGACTCTCCCTCTGGAATTGTAAGCAGAAATAAACTCTTCCTTATATTAGTTGCTTGTGGTCATGCTTATGGTACTACATCAACAGAAAAGTAACTGATAACAGAGGGATAATTTATGGGGGTGGTAATCCAGTGTCAGTGAAGAATTTAGGCATCTTTTGAATAAGGATGTCTTGCAATCTCCAAACCTAATCAGTGTTTCTGATGGAATGGCAACATTTCTTAGTTAAAGGGATATCTGACACAGATGTATGTCCTTGAACTTGACATTTGAAATATCAAACAAAATTGCCTAATATGGCAATCCTTTGGTATTCATGAGTTATTGGTTCTAGTTCTTCATGTGACTATTAAAATCCATCCATGCTTAGGTCCCATATTGGGTGGTATAGTTGTATAGTGTATCCTAGTCCTTCCATATGCCTCAAAACATCTATGGGTGACTTAGACTACCTAGTGTAGTGTAAATGATACATAAATTGTTGTTATTCAATACATATACATATATGGTCATTAATTTATTTAAAATTTCTAGATAAGTGTATGTCGTATGTTGCAAACACATTCCCACTATACCCTCTTACCCTCTTGTCTCATTACAATCTTTTTTTCCTCAGACAATTTCACTTCTTCCTTCATGTCATATAAACACATGATTTTGTGTCTATAAAATCTAGGAACTTCAAATAGAGAAAGCTTATGTTAATTTTCTGAGACTAGAAATAATCAAAGTAAGTGTAATAATGACAAGAAAAATTCTCAACATGCTTGGTACAGATGAATTTTTCTGAAGATTTTTATGCACATCTAGTTGAATCCATAGATACAGAGCCCATAAATATGGAGGGGCAGCTGGTCTTTGATTATGTAGAGATAAAAATATAAGAAAATGGTTTGTTTATTAGAAGATATAGAAACTAAGGAATTAGATGAAAACATAGATTGATTTATTCCTTAAATATCCTCTCATACTGAAATTCTTTCCCAAATTCTGTTTCATATGCCACCTATTTTTGTCTTGTAATAGATATTTTTTCCACAAAATAGACTCATTGGAGCTGGCAATATGTCTCAGTGGCTAACACTAAGACATTTATTTGTTGCCTGATAACCTGAATTTGATTTCCCACAAGCTGTCACATACACACACACACAACACACACACACACACACACACACACACACACACACACACACTCACACACACACACATGTATTCACACAAAAATGTGTAAGGAAAGAAAGAAAGAGAAAATTGTGCTGAAACTAATTTGTAAAACTGTGCTCAGACCCACACAGGACTCTCATAGACTCCAGACATCTACACTGATGTGGAACTGTGACAGCGGTTAGTGTTCAGGAGCCTTCACACTTCATTGGCCATTGAGCCGTTTCTCTCAGTGTTGCACTGTTTTGCCATTTTTTTGCTACAATGTGATCAATATAGCTGGACTTCATTAGAAATACCCTCTTCCTGAAAGAGAATTTAACAATAATTATGGGTGGCTTGAGTATGTGTTGAAATTTGAGAAGAAAAAAAAACTTATTTACAAATTGTAGGGTAATTAACAAAGCAAAAGCCTTCTTTTTTGTTTTTTGTTTTTTTTCTCCTTTTTTAAATTTATTATATTTGTGTTTTAATTTTACACATCAACCATGGGTTCTCCTGTCCTGCCCCCTCCCGCCCCCACCTTCCCCCTAGCTCCTCCCCTCCTTTCCCATCTCCTCCAGGGCCAAGCCTCCCCTGAGGATTCATTTAAACCTGGTGGATTCAGTACAGGCAACTCCAGTCCCCTTGGGAGGCACCCAGGCAGTGGGACCCAGACCTGTCCTTAGTGCAGGAGCTGGCTGTTTGGAACCTTGGGCTTACACAGGGACACTTTGCAAAAGCCTTCTTGAAGAACTTTTTCAAATGTAGGTTAAATAACAAACCTCATGAATGCTAAGACTAGAAACTACCATAGAGAGTGCTCAAAGATTTCCAAGCCAGTTTTCAGTAGCGTTAGGGCAGTGGTTTTCAACAGGTGGGCTACAACCCCACTGGGGGTCACATACCAGAGATCCTGCATATCAGACATTTACATTACAATTCATAACAGTATGAAATTTACAGTTATAAAAGCAATGAAATAATTTTATGGTTGAGGGGTCACAACAACGTGAGGAACTATATTAAAGGATGACAGCATTAGGAAGGTTGAGAACCACTGCACTGGGGGACTCCTACATGGAGAGCCAGTATAAAAGAGAAAGCAAACAGGATGTCTTCTTCACCATTTACTCTGAGACCACCTCACACACTGTCAGTTACTGTTCTTGTTAGTATAATGGAAGACCTGGCAAATGGCAGTTTATGAAGGAACAAATGATTTTGACTCACAGTTTGAGGGTGAAGACTGCCATAGCAGGAAAAGGAGTTGATGCAGGAGCTTGAGGCAGCCAATCACATAGCGTCTGTAGTCAGAAAGCAGAGATGGATGCTAGTTCTCTGCTCACTGTCTCCTTTCTATTCAGCTCACCAACATCTGCATAGTCTTCTAGGAGAATCCAGCTGTATTCATTTTTTAATTATGTTTTTTGTTTGCTTGCTTGTGTGTGTGTGTGTGTGTGTGTGTGTGTGTGTGTGTGTGTGTGTGTGTGTGTATTATATGTATGTGTGTAATATGTCTGTCTATGTGTGTGTGCTCACATGTTATGATTTATGTGTGGAAAACACCTTGTGGGAGTCCCTCCTTTCCTTCTCCCATGTGGGATTCAGATCACGCTTAAGTCATCAGGCTTTGTGACAAGTGCCTTTACCCACTGTGCCATCTCACTGGCTTCTACCCTTTGAAGAAAGAAACTAACAAATCATGATCTTCTTTCTTCAAAAAATGTCAGGGTAACAACCTGAATGTGCATCACTTTTGATTGCACTCCAACCCATGGCATTGGCCACATACTTCCTGTTCATCCAGGCTGGGAGTTCTCCTGGACCCTGAATATTCAATGGCCATTCTTGGGTGAGGACTCAAACTAAACTTTTTCTATCTAGTTCTCAGTCACTCTGATGATAACAGAATTTTCATAAAACTCACATTGGAAAAGTACATATTCTGTGAAACCCACACCCTTTGGAGAAGTGCATAATTGATGTAGGACATAGTAGAGAAGAAGTCACATAGGCAATGGAGTACATGTGCTTTGGTATGATGGAGCCATTATGAATGCATTATGGTTGTTGGAATACAGTCCTCTGTGTCAGAAGGTTCTCAAGAATCATGAAAGGGGCTGGAGCAATGGCTCGGGGGTTAAGAGCACTTGCTGCTCTTGTAGAGGACTCAGGTTTGATTCTCAGCACCCACATGGCAGTTCACAACTACTGTGACTCTGGTTCCAGGGTAGCCAATGCTCTCTTCTGACCTCTGCAGACAGCAGGCTGGCATGTGCTGCACATACATCCATGCAGGCTGAGTATACATACAAATAAATAAATCTTTAACAACAAAAACTCATGGAAGGCGATGCATTTGAATAGATGAAAGTGAGTGATAGAGACTCTTGAATTCCATGGTGAGAAGATGGGATTTTCCTTGTACTGTTTTCTGAGTGTATACTGTGGAGAGCTAGCTCCTTTAAGTGCCCTGGTGTAGAAGAGGTCTGCAAGGGATTATGTCTAGAGTCTGATTTAAATTCTGCCTTTTTGAGACGCCTATCACACATTTGCATTCTTATTTTAAGCCTTCAAGAAACAGTACAGTTTAAAAGTTCACATTTTCAAATCCTTCCGCTTACATGTTCTACAGATTCTATTTTTCTGGAGATGCTCATTGCCATCTCAGGGAATATGATTTTGGAAACAGTGTTCTAGTTAAAGGAAAGCTATTGCTGCAGCACACTCATCAAATCCTGCAGATTTTCATCCACATGGGTGCACACTCTGTACCACAGCTTCCTTCACACCCAGTGAGGGTTGGGGTGATTTGTTCTTTACTTCTCCCCATCCTTAAGACCTAAGAGACATGAGAAGCATAAACTTGAGATACAATTATTTTACCAATAATGTTTCCTTTTGAATTTATCAAATACTGTTCAACTGTTTAAAAATCCTTTTAAAAATTTCATTTTTGTATTGCCCTGTTGACATTTCCTGATTTAATTTTTTTTGCATGTTCAATTCCTTTAGTTCTTTGAGTGTAGTTGCAATCATCCCTTTAAAATCTATGTCAGCCAATACTAGCACTAATTACTCTAAAACTGGTTGGTGATAGTTCTCCTCTTCATAATAGGTGGCATCCTCAGTTGTCATCTGGTAGGATTTGTTTTTTGAAGTATTATTTCCTGACCATGACAGTGTTAGATTTGGAAGCTCCAGGTTCTGCTCTACTCCAGAGAAACATAATTTTGTTTGATTGCCTACTTGTTTCCTTTGTGCTATCAGACACTTAATGTGATTAGTCTCAAACCGCTAGTACTAGCTCTCAAGTGAAAGCTCAGATTTCACCTTATTTTTGTTGCTTTCTAGAATCTGCCTCCTCCCCCTACTTCTGTGGCTCGTGACTAACCCAGGAAATACGGGCAAAGTTTACATGGGAGTTTGGAAGTTTCTCTCTCTTTCCCCCTCCTCTTGGGCCTCCTTCCTCACTTCCCATTCACTGTGGTTTCTGGATCTCTGGCCTCTTATTCCTCTGGCTGGAGAGGAGGGAGAGTTCATTTGTGCCTTTATATTTTTTGTTCCACAGTGTTTACTTTCTTCATGTGAGCTCCCCGAGATGGCACTGACTTTAAACTGCTCTCAAGCTAAAAGCTGAAAAGCATGTCCATGACTCCATGCCATCTCATCTCCTTACTAACTACTGCTCCTGTCCCATGCTTGGTTGCTAAAGTTTCATCTCCGTTGCTTATTATAGTTACATGGGAGAGGAATGTCATCATGTAGGAACCACTTGGTCCTCTACAAACAAAATCTCCCCTCTGACATTTTCTGCAAATGCCAAAAGAACATTTCAATCTAATAGTTTATTTAAGCAGTGAACAAATAACTTCTTGAACCACCCTGTGGTGTATAAAACTATAAGCCGCAAGAGAAGTTCACCATATTCTAGAACAGTTTAAGCTTCAATGTACTCTAAGAGATGTGTTAGCCTAATGCTTCATCTTGGACTGCCAGCATACAGAGTGGAAAGGGAGTTTTCTTGGGAAACCAGTGCATCAGCATATCTTGTTTGTAAGACATATTAGATCGGGTAATTTATGACTAAAATGCTTTATTTGATCCATGATGCTGGTGGATGGAGAACCTGAACAACATGCACTTTTATCTTGGTGGATGCTCCTGGCTGGGCTGAGGAGTAGAAAGAAAACTAGCTGCTTGCAGAAATGGGCATGTGTGAGAGCTAAGAAGGAAGAGAGATTCAGAGGAGGCACCAGACTATCTTATACCAATCTGGGACATCTCATGAGTGTCAGAAGATACTCCTGAGCACACAAACCCCACTTAAGATAAACTCAGACCCACAAGGCTCTGCTTCTTACATATTCCACCACCTATCAAAATTACCACACTGGAGACCAAGAGTTTGGCACACAACATTTAGGACACAAGCCAAATTCAAATCACAGGAATCTCTCATTGTCCAGGTTAGTTATTGTCAACTTGACACAAACTGGAGTCACATGAGATGAGGGAACCTCAATTGTGGAATTGCTTTTACTATCTCAGTCTATGGACATGTCTATGGGACATTTTCATGATTGGTGATTAATGTGGCAGGGCCCAGCACCCTTTGGCAGGGCCACCCGTGGGCAGGTGGCCCTGGACTGTATAAAAAGCAAGCTGAGCAAGCCATGGCTGGCAAGCCTAAGCAGTACTTTTCCACGGTCTCTGCTTCAGTTCCTCCCTCCACATTTCTGCTCTGAGTTCTTGCCTTGTCTTCCTTCAACTGTGGTTTAAAACTTGAGAGATAAAATAAACCATTTCCTTGCCTTAATTGCCTGTGGTCATGGCATAGTCACAGCAACAGAAAAATAACTAGTATAGAAGATGATACCAGAGAGCGGTATGTTTCTGTGATGGACCTCAGTGTGCTGTTTTGGAGAGGAGTGTGGAAGTATTTGGAACGTTGGCCTGGAAAAGCCTTTGAGTTCTCAATGGGCTTTTCTATGGCAGCTTGGAAGCTACTAAGTAGAGTGTAGACAATTGGAGCCTGGCTTGTGAGATTTCAGAAGAAAGTTTTGAGAGTGTCTCATATACTCTCAGAGATATTTGTGTTATATTTTTATGAAGACCATGGGGAAAGACAGGAGACATGCTCAGTGGTGAATAGCACTGGCTGTTCTCCCTGAGGACCTGGTTTGATCCCCAGTGCCTTCTTGATGGCTTACAACTCCACTCCCAGTGGATCCAATGCTCTCTTTTGGCCTTCACAAGAACTGCTGCATGCAGTTGTGATGAATAGACATAAAAATCTCTTACATAATAAAAAAATTTCACCAAAGAGAAGCTTTCTGTGTTTTTTTTTGGGGGGGGGACAAACTGCTGGTGGGCTGGAGCTGAAAAAGCATCCGTGATTAATAGGAAAGCAGCAGCATTGAGACAAAATCATCAGTTCGTCAGGATCAGCACACAGAAACTGTGGTCTAAGGTGGGATGGGGAGAAGCTGAATCTTAAGCTAGCAGCTGACCTTGGTAATGTGTATGAGTCTCCCTCATAATACTCATTATAAAAGCATTAAGGGATTATTGAAAACATCCAAGGCCTGATACTGTTTGGCAGGGTTAGATTCTCCCTGAAGAAAGTTCAGGAGTGGCTGTTGGTGATATGTAATGGAAGCCTTAGTTGCAATGGAAATCTCAGGAATGAAGAGGTCATGAAGAGAAGCTGAGGCTTGGCACCATGTGATAGGCTGGAGTCCCTGAAGATACCGGGAAAGACTATTGGTAAAGGTGAAGCCTCATTGTGGTGGAGACCAAGCATATAGGAGATGCTAGCACCGTTGATAACTATCAAGGACCGTAGTAGGTGTAGAGTGGAGCCAGCCTTGGTCTATGAGATAAACTGTTTGTGCTACAGATGTCAGAGACACAAAAGTGGGATTTCTCAAGCCCCCCAGAACCCAGAATATCATGTGTGTGTCCCAAACACCAGGCTTTGAGCTCTTCACACTACTAGAATTTGATTTTGCTTTGATCTGATTGTTACTCTGTTTTGGATTCTTCACTCCTGAAGTAAGAAAGTGTTTAACTTGTTTTTTAATTTTAATTTGACAGGAGCTCACAGTTAAGAATATTTTGACTTTTAAAGAACCCTGAACTTTAAAGTGTTTGAATTCTTTTCCAAGACTTTGGGGCTTTTAAGGGTATACTATGTTTTATTGTGATAGTTATTGTTATATTTATTGTGATAGTTACACAAAATCTTGGGGACAAACAAAAGAGGAAATGTTAGAGTTTAATAGTGATCTGTTTGTGGGTCAAGCTGATTGAGGGTCACATGTACAGGTTTTCGGTCAACTTGACATAAACCAGAGTCACCTGGAACTGTGAAACTTTGGATACATCACTTTATATTATGGGGATTCCCTATTCTCACTTAATACTAGAGTCAGTGGCATCACAGAATCCAGAAGTCCTTGTTAAATCTATTGTTCTCTCATTTCACTGAAGCAACATGGCTGATTTTCGGACCTCAGATGTCTGTAAGGTTTTAATTCAGACTATTGTAATGTTCTGGGTTTATTAAGCAACAAATCAGACTGTGAAGACACCAAGAAGTGCTTTCCTCCTCTGTAGTTAGTATATTGTGTATCAGTTCTAATTAGGTAAGTCACCTAGAAGCATCTCTTATCCTTTAACAGAGATGATCCAGAGGACAGCCTGGCAGACATGGGGGAATGTACAGAACTATAGACAAGTCTCAGGTATAAACTTGTGCTTGTTATGTGACACATTCACCACAGGAATCAAATGCAACTTAATTTATTTCTTTACAGAGCATGAATTTTGCAGTCAGCAATATCAAGGTTTATATCCTATCTCACTCCTTAATAACTGGGTATCTTGAGACAATTATTTAAACTTCTTGAACATCACTTTCCTCAGATAAAAACTGAAATAACAGTCTCTACCCTACAGAGTAACACATGCTAAATGCCTCGTACAAAGGCAGTTTTGACATCCACAGTAAGCTTAGCTCTGTGCACTGACACAAAGAGAGGAACAAAAGAGAGGGTTGACCCAAAAAAAGATGTGCATTTGTTGGAGACAGAAATGTTCAGAAGTTGGTTAACAACTAAAATAGGTCATGGATAAGTCGTGAATTATATAGTTGTATTTTGTTTCACCATGCTTATCGGAGTGTGCCTGGAAACCTTTGGAATCCAGACATGCTGCTTCCTGATTCCTTTAGTAACATTTTAAACTGCATTGTTAGCCATTGTTAGCAGGCATCCTTCTAATATCTTACTTTGCTTAGAGAAATGATGTCATGATGACAATGACATACTTACTATCTTCTTCATGCTGGAATAGAGAAAACTGAGAATTAGATTGGTGAAGAAACTTGTCCAGTGTCTCATCAGTAGACAGCAGTGGAACTCTACCTTGGCTTTAAGCCTCTACCCATCGCTCAGTTCCACAGTTGTATCAAATTCAAATCACAGAATAATCTTGTTTAGACCCAGTTACACTTCGCAAGAAGAAAGGGAACTTCTTATTCTCAGGTCACGTGAGTCTTGACACTGGGTGAGTGAAGCTCGTTTTTACAGAGCTCCTTTCTTTTGCATCTACTTCCCCTCCTTGAAGCCTTCCTAGGCTCTAGTTATTGTTGATTTCATAGAAATATACCCCCTGCATAAACACACATTGTGGCTAATGTATTGAAGGTCCCAATGCAGCAGTGTTCATAACTTGGGCTTTTGCAAAGTGTCTTAGTTAAGTGTCTATTGCTGGGATAAAACACTATAATCAAAAGAAACTTGGGGACGAAAGTGTTTATTTGGTTGACATAGTTTTCAGGACAGGAACTCGAGGCAGGAAACATGGAGGCAGGAACTAAAGCAGAAGCCATGGAAGAATGTTGCTTACAGGCTTGCTCACCATGGTTTGCTCAGACTACTTCCCCCCCTCCCTTTTTGTTTTGTTTTTTGAGACAGGGTTTCTCTGTGTAACAGTCCTGTATGTCCTGGAACTCACCTTATAAACCAGGTTGGCCTCAGACTCTCAGAGATCCATCTGCCTTCTTCCTCTCTGGTGCTTGGATTAAAGGCATGCACCACCACTATCTGGCTGAGCCTACTTTCTTATACCACCCAAGGCCATCTGTCCAGGAATGACCAGGGAATTCTTACTGAAATCATTAATCAAGAAAATGCCCTGCAGACTGATCTATAGGCAATCCAATGGAATTATTTTCTAGATCAAGGTTTCTCTTATCAGATAAGTCCAACTTGTGTCATGTTGATAAAAAGTTAGCCAAGACAGAAGTGATTATATCCTAGGTACATTATTGTTATCAATAGATTAATCTACTGATGTATTAATAATCAAATGACACTACTGTAAAGTGTCAGAAACTAAGAGGAATTATGTTACTAGGAGAATGCTCTAGAAAAAAAATCTGCTACCAATCCATTTCCCATTTTTAACCCTGTGTTTTTTGGCCACCATAAGATTAGCAGCTTTGCTCTACCATGCCAGGTTGGATGTTGCCATTGGCCTAGAGACAGTGCAAGCCACCAGCCACTAGAACTTCTGGAACCATGACCCAGAGTGACCCTTCCTTCAAATTGTTCCAGGCCTTTGTTATAATGACAGAAAGAGTGACTAATATACGATACTGATATCCAGAGAAATGTGGCTATTTCTATGAGTCTGCCTAATGTTCAGAAGCTGTTGGAACTGTGTTGTGGGAAAAGCTAAAATTGTATGGAGCAATGGAGTGGAATGATCTAAGAAGAGGCTACTAGGAAATTCTTAGGGCAGTGTATAAGACTAAAACATGGGTAGAATGCATACAGAAAAGAGATCATGAGGCTTTAGATGGGAATAAGGATTTCTTTCGTTCTTTACATGTATATGTATGGTGGCTTCTCTTATCACAGTCTATTTCTTAAGGCCAGGGTCTTTTTCTGAACCTGAGCTTGCCAAATCTAGCTACTCTAGCTAGCCAGCCTGCTTCAGGAATCCTCTATTTTTTCCTTCCAAGCCCTGGGTTACAGGTAGCTGCCATGCCTACTTAGCTTTACCTGGGTTCTGGGGGTCTGAACTCTGGTCCTCATGCTTGTGGGGTAAGTATTATGTTCACTGAGCCATCTCTAGTACCCTCATTTTGATTTTATTTGGATTCATAGCTAAGAGAATATCAGAAGAAACTTTAGATTTGAATTTCTGAGCAATACTAGAACTTTTTAGGAGACATAGTGTTTTTTATTATATGCAGGATAATTTGCCATGTTAGACATAATCGTGACTTTGTTAAGGTATTCATTTACATATTGCTTGAGAAGATACCTTTTGGTGTCATAAGGGCCTTCTGATGGCTATTAATTATTATCAAATTGATTTGACAGTGGGATGCTTAGGAAATTATTAACGAATGTCTGTGAGTGTCACGTGACAAGGCTATTCTTGGAATGACTCAACACACACATTTACTCACCTTAGGGAGGAAGCCCAAAGTCAGACTAAAGTACAGATACCACCAAAGTCTAACTTGGTGAACCATGAGTTTTATTGGGGTTACTTACAGGAATATAGGTGAAGGCTTACTTAAAGGAAAGGAAAGAGAATGGAAGGACTCAAAGACAGCTGCATCATCAAAGTGAGTGACTTCTCACAAAAGCAACCTGGAGCACACTGCACAGCTTACAAGCAGCTCAACAGGTTGGAGAGTGTTCTTTCCAAATGACTCAGTTGGCCTAAACCTCTACTGGAAAGTGTGGCTGGTTTCCGCTTCTTCCAGGCAGCTGGTCTGGTGTCAGAGTCTTTCCAAGCTGGCTTTTCTGAGAGTCAGTCCCAGAAACTGTGTTGTTTAGTGTAGGAGGGGCCTAGAAAATTTAGTCAGTTTCAGGGACTTCCTGAAGGTATCTTGAGGTGGTTTACCTTCCTGCTTAAGGAGTTTCCCTGCAGGAAGCAATGTTTCATTCTAAGAGTACACTGTTAGACAATAGTTAAAAATTTCCTGGTCAGATCATAAAGCCTCTGCCATAATCAATAATTTAACTCACTGATAAATTGAAGAGTTGCATACACTACTGGAAGGCAATAGAACTATGGAAGGCAAGGGCTTAGTTAGAATAGCCTAGTTGTTGAAAGCATGCCTTTGAAGGGTATATCTTGGCCCTGGCTCATTTGCCCTGTGTGAGATGAGCCCCCTTTCTCTGCCATGCCTATCTTAAATATTGTTTCTGTCTTCCAGGGACCTAAAAGTAACAGAGTTTCCAGTCATAGGCAGAAAACTCCAAAACTATGAACTCAAAAAGATTTGAGTTTTTCTGCCTTTACATGATTCTCTTGGAAATTTTTTACAGAGATAAAAGACTTCCTGGCATGCTATTTTTCACTGTTTCTCTCCTTTTTTTTTTTTTTTTTTGGTCTTCTGTGCATCAAAGCAAAGATGCTGATTAAACCAGCTACATGCTATACCACTTCCTCATGGAAGGCCATCCATAACAAGATATTTGAAGATCTTCATGTTTTAGGTGCTTCTTAACTCATCAGTTTTACCCATCAAACCTGTTCAAGTTTACTGCCTGGTCTGGCTATCTTAACCATTACTGTCTCTGAATGCCTATTATGTGGCTTCATAATTGCATAACTGAATAAAGTTACTACCTTTCTTTCATCATTTACTTTATATAGTAAGCAACTGTGAAAACACAACTTGTATGTTAGTTTAGCCTATATCTCTTGCACTTCAGACAAACCTGCTGTATCTCACAATCCTCTCTGGGGACATAGTGGTGGTAGCATCTATCCTTTCCACAAAAGTGTATGAGCATTTTTAATTTTAATTATATGCCTGTCTAAGAGGCTTTACAAATTTACACTTCCATCAAGGTGATGAAAGTATGTATTTCTCCAATTTGTCACATCAACTCTTAATATTATTCATCCTTTCAAAAATATTTGCAAATATCATAGGTTAAAATGATAGCAATTTTCTAATTGTTAGTGAGAAGGAAATTGATCATATCTCCATCTGCTTCTTGCACTATTTGTAATTTCTCTTCTGAAAATTGCTGCTCTCAATGGTATGTTGATTTGTCTTATTACCAAATATGGGCACCTTACATAGGAAAGTTTTTTTTTTTTAATAATAGCTATCTGTGTCTCCACATCCCTCTATCAAAGATCCATCCAGAAGATTTTGCTAGCCTCTCATCAACTTCTAACTTTGCTTATGGGATCTTTTGGGCTCCAGAGAATACTGCATCTTTTGAATTATTTAGAATGTCTATCACCAGACTTCTCCTATATTTCTTTTACTATTTATTATCATCCCAGTCGACCTGATTCATTATGTACTATATTAAGTAACATTTGCTTCTTTTAAATACAGCTATCCTGATGTTAAAAACAGATTTATTCCTCTTTTCCCCACTGATTTGTTATGGTATCAGCTGAAATATAAAATTCACATGGAATCATATAAATCTATCTGGGGGAATCTCAATTCTGTTAAACTGATTTATTTATCCAGCTAACAAACAAACAACAATGACAAAATTATCTAAACTGAATCTAATTCAGATGACTATAATAGCACCCAATTACAAGTACCTCAGTCAATCAAGGATCTACTAATAGCATATAACAACAATCTGGATATGTAATCCTAAATCCTTCCTGCAGACTTTCCATACTTGACAATAATAACAACCTCTGCAAACTGATAGGATTTCCTAGAGATATCTGCTACACATTTCATGAACTGCCAGTGAACTGGGTGAATGCTACCTTCTAGTTGCAATAACGTTGGAGAACTGACATGTTTAGTTTTTTAGTCTCCACATTACTAAAGAGCTAGTCAATCCCAGTGCTCATCATTTTCTTGTATCCCTCAGTTATTCCTGTTTGCACTTTCAAGGTGTATTTTCAAATTAGTGTAATGTACCTAGAGATACCCCTTTTCAGATCTCCAAAGAATCTCCTGTAGGACTTGCTGATAGCCAGGCTGCCAGAAGATTGGGACCAGAATATTCCATCTAATAGTGAACTCTACAATAGAGTTCTCAGCCTCTGTTGAGAAATTCTCACCCACCTTAATGTGAGTCAGAAATATGAAAAGCTCTGAGAATCCTCTTTTCCTTCCCTCTTTCATCCCATAGATATAAACAACACATCTCAGCCTGAAACGAATTAACATGTTTTCACTATTTCACTTACAATAGGACTTTCCTTCAAGATATTTTCCACGTCTCTGACTTAGTTCAGCTTATGCTTCCTTGAGGTGGAAACTAATGAAAATGTTATTGAGAATAGTTGAAGATAACAGAGGTAGGATGGTGCTTGAGGACTGGATCACTCCACCTGTCTGGGAGAGAAGATAAGATCTGAGTAATTTAGTTTCCAAATGCCATATAAATACTGATCCTTATATCCATAAATGTGTGCAGCTCTCACATCTTATCAAAGACACGTTATGAAGCAGATAGAGATTGTAAGAGAGATCTACTGTAAGTTAAAGGGCAGAGAACAATTGACTGGGATTCCCAGATCCCCCTAGAACATCTATAACACAAGCTACACCTAAGGCTCAAGGAGCACTGTAGAGGATGAGGCTGATAGAGCCTGGTGCCTGCAATGGCTGCCACATGATCATTTCTTTTGGAAAGGATAGGGATGTTAATCCTATGAATTCTCAACAATATGGCTCCTTGCACATGACTTGCAAAGACTATACCAGTCAACATGCCAACATGGGATGGTAATTTCACAAGGCTCCACGCCTAGATGAAGAGCTAAAGTCAATGACCACTGAGGGAAAATCAATTTTTTCTATTTTGTTTTCAGGAAGAAGATCCCAAACCTAAGTGGTCATCCCTAAGCATATGCAAATAAGGACAACACTAATTGGATTCTGTGTATTTGTGCATGTGCATATATGTTATATGTGTGTTCATATGTGTGTGTATATAAGTGACCATGTGTATACATACATGTATAATATGCATATATGTATATATATATATCATATAGATATCTGATAAGATATAATCAATTTGAATTTGAGGGAGGCAATTGAGGAGACATAACAGGAAAGAAGCTGTGGAAAAGACACAAATACAGAACACTCATGTGTGAAATGCTCAAATTAAAAAAAAAGTTGGGGGTTGAGGATTTAGCTCAGTGGTAGCAAGCACAAGGCTTTGGAATGCAGATAGTCTCTAGTAAAAGTGGAAATCAAATCATGCAGAGCTCATCAGAGGCAACTAGAAGAGTATCTTTCTTATGCCTTTTCTGGTATGATTCAGGGCAGATAGATCTATAAGAAATATAAAACTTATGAAAATAGTAGGTTTTCATACATGATTAATAAGATAGATTGATGCTCTACAGAAATTGTAAGAATTTGTAACGAGTTAGATTTTAAGCATGAAAACAAAGCATTCTTTGGTAGTTCACCTGTCTCTTAGGTACAGAAAAGTTCAAAACCTAGTATCTGGCTAAAACTAGGTTTTGTAACAAAGTATCTGACTGTTGCAGCTGTGTAACAAAGATCCAGAAAGATCAAGGCCAAGTAGGAACATCTTGGCTCTTGATAGAGGAACATTGGGTATGTGATTCTGAGAATTCTCCCTTTCAAAGGATTAGAGGTTGACAGGTGGCCACTCTGCCTTATGGATAGTTGACACTTTCCCATTTTAGAAGCACAATGAGAACTCTCTTCCTCATGAGGTAGTTGGAGCTTTATCGAGACTTGTGTCCTCATATCTGACTTTTAGGTCAATAATTACAGTTAAATCTCAACATGAATTAACTAAGAATATGCTGCTCAGATAAAGACAGAAGAAAATACACACAAAACGCTCATATTGACAACATCTTTGTCAGAATAAGATTCTTGATTGATAGTTCTATGAACTTCAGCACTTTTAAAATATTAACCACTTACTTTCTGGTATCTAACTTTTCTGGTGAGAAATTGGCCTTATTGGGATCCCTGGTATGTAACGAATCAATTTTCTTCTGTATCTTTGAAGAACGTTTTTAAATATCTTCATCATCATGTGATGTGGCTTCTTTGAGCTTTTCCTGCTTAATGTAAACTGGAATTCTTACATATGTGTATTCATGACTTTTACCATATCTGAATTTTTTTCAGTCATTATTTTATTGAATAATATATTTCCCCTTTCTAGTAAATTTCTGCTGTTTGATGTTCCACAAATTCAAGATCTGTTTACTCATCTTTCCCAGATTTTATTATTTTAGTTGTATAATCTTCAAACCTTTGACTTGTTTTTCTTCCAGGTTTCAAATCTTTAGAATCCCTCTAGTGAAAATTTCCTATTAGTAATGTATTCTTCATATACAGAATTGTTGACTCTACCTTTGTTTTTATCTCTTTTTATTGGTGGTTCCACTTCACCCATGTACTGTTTATTTGACTATTTTATGACTAGTGTTAGGTGTTTGGTCATTTATAAAAGTTGTTTTGAAGTTGCCAGAACAGTGACATTTATCAGGTATGGATTTGGTAGATTTACTTTCCTTTAAGTAGACTGGGTTTTCTTGATTCTTTGTATACCTTGTGATTTTGCTTTTATTTCCCGCTTTCTTCTTCTTCTTCTTTCTTTTTTTTTTTTTTTCTGAAGACTGAATAGGTCTGTAGATCCAAGTTTCTGCTTCTTCAGAGTCTATTGTTCTATGTTATCTTTCTTTGAGATATAGCTTAAAATGTGAATTGTTGCTTTCTCTGCAGTTGGGGTCCCACTGTCTCTGATCCTGGAGGCAGGGGTGAGTAGACGCAGGCTCTGGGATGTTGTAAGCAAACTCATTTATTAAACAAAGGATTCGGGTATTTATATGTGTACTTTTTGGTGGGCTCTGCTTCCAACTGCTGTGGTGTTTCCTGGTTGGCTCTGGGTTGTATGTCAACAGTGGCCATCTTGAGAGTCCTCTTTCAGGGTCCTCTGGGTCAGGATACTATTGTGCATGCTGGAGCTCTTTGTTAGCTTAAGGCATGGCCCAGTGGTTTAGGCCTTATCTGCCTCAGTGAATTTAAGTCCTTTTTTTTTTTTTTTTTAAGTAAGTCTATGTCATTCTAGGGCATGTATAGTATATTTCTAAATTCTTCTGTGGTTGTTTTTAAATGGCCTAGACTTTAAACAATTGGCTTTAAAAGAGAAGGAAAGATTGAAGAAGAAAAGATGCTGGATGCTAGCCCAGCAACTAGAAGTTGCTTCATCCAAAGAGGTAGGCTTATAAAAGTGATTACTCACCTCTGTAGGCACCTCAAGATTGTAAAACAATGATGGGGATGGGAGAACTGATATCTATTTCTAGAACAGGTTCTTCCTTATTTCCTATCCTGGCTCCTGTAAGATGAGTACAAGACCCTCATAGCATGTACACATAGCTGCTTCCATAAAGTTGTAGGTGTGAAGATGGGTATTTGCTACCCTGTTATGAATTAAGGCTGAATGAAACTGACCATAATTTATCACCCAAGACTTCCCAGGGAATTTTCCTGTCTACAGTGTAGGTGGAAGTTTCTGTCCAACCTGGTCCTGCAATCATTCAGTCCCAAATAAATGCACAGAGGCTTATAGTATTAAAAACTATTTGGTCTACAGCTCAGGCTTACCATTAACTAGCACTTAGAACTTAATCCAACCCATTTCTATTCTGTGTTTTGCCACATGGCTTTGTGGCATTACCTATGTTCCTTTACATAATGCCACACATGATTTCAGCTTATTATGCTTTTACTCAATCAATCACTCAGTAAACAAAAGTTGTATTTTTTGCTAAGAAAACCCCTTGTTCCCTTATTAAAAGGGAAACATACACTTTGTATTTTACCAGCTTTTTTCCCCAGTCTTTATAACTCTTCTTTTGCTGAAAACAAAATTCATCACTACAAATTAAGTCTAGACTATGTATAGTACAAGACATTAGACTTTGTACACAATGTGGTTCTAGCCTTCATGCTGGACACCAAGACGAAGTGGTGACGGCAGGAATTATGGTGTTTTAATGCTTGTCTAACCTCTTGACTTCACTAATGCTTCAGTGCAGTCTGTAATACCTGTTGTAAAGCTGATGACCCTGTCTTCATTTCCAAATTCTGTTCTTTGAAGAACCAGTTAATTACCATTGTCACATTCACTCCAGGAAGTTTCTTTGTTCACTAAACTTATTTTAAAAATGCCTATTATTCTGCAAATGTAGGAGCATGAAAGTTTATATCTATTAGGGACTTTCTGTTCATGCACAACATGTTTTACTTTCAGTGAATTTAAAATTTATTGAGTTAAGTGAAATGAAATGAAATGAATTAGAATTGGAAAATAGAGTATGTTAATTGCCAGGAGATCTCTATAGCCATCCCTCACTTTATCATTGTCTATTACCTCAAGGGTAGATAGTACAGTAAATTAAAATGATAAAGGCCAGACTTGTACTGAATATCAGTCCTGCAATGCACTACCTATTTTTATATTTTCACAAATAAAAGAGTAGTGAGGATTATGGCATGTTACTGACAAAAGTCCTTGTTCATTGAGTGTTTTTATGTGTGAGGCATTTTCCACACATCTCATATACGTTTTATCAATTTTGTGTGATAGATGACATTTTATGGCAAAACTGGGTCCTTGAGAAGACCATTCACTTATTAAGCATAATCCAACCATTAAGCTGCAGAGATGAAAATTTAATCCAGGTCTGTGGAACCCTAATTCTTCATGTACATTGAACATTATTTATTTACACCATTTCTATCTAGATAAAAAGTCAATCTATTTAAAAAGCCTGACGATTTAGACTTTATGCAAATTTTTATCCTTGTGATTGAGACTGTTCTGTAACTACTATTAGTTTTCTGGTTTGTCCTCCCTGAAATTCAGACTCCCTATAAAAATAAAAGATAGATGTTACTAAAATTGTAAATAAAATATCTCAACTTCATTTGTAGAGAGCATACTAATGAATAGCCTCTCGTCATTTCTATCACTAAGGGTATTGTTAAGTTTCTCATTTAATTTTTAAAATTTATTTCAAATTCAACTGTAAGAAAACTTAATAAGCATTTCTTACTTTGTTCTGGGTTTTCACTCCTAATCCAACAGTTTGAAATAGATACGACACCATCCCCAGCACTGAAGAATTCTCAGGATTCATTTGATCTCCCAATATATTTTTGCTACTTTTCATTTTGATGCTTATCTGATGTTAAAATTTTAATAACTAGTCTCATTTCAAGAGACTGCAGCATCAATTTTGATGATATGAAGGGAAACCTTTGGTGACATGAAAATGCAGAGCCTTTGGCATTTCAGAGTTGCATGGCTGGGCATTATGTTGCTCTCAGTCAGTGAAAACATAATATTTTTCATTGAATGATTAGATACTATGCCTTGCCCCATTCTGTTTGAAGAACTAATGTTATGGAAATACTGTTGAATTGATCTGTCACAGTGACATTTCCGTCTTTTGCAGTAATTATATATGACTATAGTATGAAATGTAGTCAGCAGGAATTACCAAGAATTCCTAGACATTTGAAACATAGTCCATACCAAAGACGAGAAGAGAACAAACAAAGTAAGATAAATTCAGAGAAGAAATATGAAAAAGAAAAGTAGTTACTGGAGAGACCAGAAGAGACCATATAGATAAAAAATTACTTCTCATAAAAAATCTAGATAAAACCATAAAGTCTTGGAAACTAGAAATGTAATTACACAAATAAATAAAACATAATAAAACTGGAAGTTAATGCTGAGTGGCTTTTCTAGAATATAAAACAAGAAGACTAATAGAGTAATAACAGGAAAGAAAGCATAGAAAATGGGATGAACAACATAAAAGTTTTAAAAGAACAGAAAAAAAGTAGAGTAGAAGCAAAAGGGTCAGCGAGATCCATAAGAAATGATGTGTGTATTACTTCAGTTTTCAGACTGAGAGAGTAAACCTAAAGTTTATACAGTGGTGATATGTACAGATACATGTATGTCTTTGTGACACAGAGAGAATACACCTGAAGTCATACCACCCTGACATCTCAACTGACAGGATCATGGGAGGAAGCCATGATCTATCTGGTTAGCCCCAATACAATGGTGCATTTTGCTTTACTGCATGTAACTCCTGTGATTAGGTTCTGCCCAGGTTAACTATAAAATATGGTTATTATCCCCATGCGTTGGATCTAATCATGTGAGCCTTTTAAAAGTAAAATATTTTCTGGGCTGGTTACAGTAGGGGAAGACAGACTGGAGTCTTTTCTTTTCTTTCTTTCTTTCTTTCTTTCTTTCTTTCTTTCTTTCTTTCTTTTTTTTTTTTTTTTTTACATAGAGTTACTCTGTGTAGCTTTGCACCTTTCCTGGAACTCACTCTGTAGCCCAGGCTGGCCTCGAACTCACAGAGATCCACCTGCCTCTGCCTCCCAAGTGCTGAGATTAAAGGCATGTGCCACCACCGCCCGGCATCAGACTGGAGTCTTCTTAAGAAAGAGCACAGACGATCCATGGCTTCATGTAGCAGGATGTAGGCAGCCCTTGCTGACAGCTAGCCAAGGAAGGTGCTGTACCCACAACAGATGACGTAGACTGACAGTTGCATTTAGCCTTGTAATACTTTGAGCAGAGACCCCTGTCCCTACTCTGACCAACTTCTGACCTGTACAACTGTGAAATAATAATAAAAATAATTAAACGGGTGTGGTTGTAAACTTCGAATTTATGGGGATTTGTTATGGGGCAATGTGAAAAGAATGTAGCAACTCTGAAGTCAGGATGGTTTATAGGCTTCCAAAGAGAAGGGAGAAAATAATTTTTATAGGCAGGGTTAAAAACAGGATGAAACTGGACTGTTCCTAGCCACATAAAATTTGGAAAGAAATGAAGCAATATGTTCCCAACGCTGATGTCAGAATTATTTCCTATCAAGTGTTGGGGTGGGAGAGTGGAGGGGTGGATAGGGTGGAAGTGGGCAGGGGTCTCTCAGTCTGCCCAACATTTCATTCATCTGCTTCTATATTAGAGAACTAACAGAAAATGTGTTGTATCCAAACTAGCACACAGGCCCAAGAAAAGAAAAATGACTTCATGTTAGGGGGCCAAAAGGAGTCCTCAGTGCCCAGGTTGAAAGCTGGACCATGATACAGTCAGGCAAACCAGAGACATCGGAAACTGTGGGGATGCTTCTTTCCCACAAGTGAAATTGACAGCCATCTAAAGCTTGAGTCCTTTGAGAAAATGTTTTTTTGTTTTCCACAACAAAGGAAAACTCCAAGGCAGAATTAGAAAAACCAGTAATTTTTTTTTTTTGAGACAGGGTTTCTCTGTGTAGCTTTGCATCTTTCCTGGAACTCACTTGGTAGCCCAGGCTGGCCTCGAACTCAGAGATCCACCTGCCTCTGCCTCCCGAGTGCTGGGATGAAAGGCATGCGCCACCGCCGCCTAAACTAAAACCAGTATTTTTAAAGTTTGTGAACAGGTAAATGACATAAAACAATAGAGGAAAATGTAATCTATTTAGGCAAATGAAATAATCATTGTTTGGAGGACTCAGTATGTGCGACATGACATATAAAACACCAGCTGCAAATGTCATTTACACAGCCAAAACGTGTAAACACAAGGTAGCAGGGATGGGGAAGCAGAGAGTAGGCGTGTGTGAGGAGGGTCAAAGTCAGGCGTGTAAAAGTGTGTAGATTCTCATGTTCTGATGATGGATACAATTGAAGAGTAAATGATAATCAAGTGGTCATGGACAGGCCCCTTAAAAATGTGGGTCAGGTATTCGAGGCAGGCTGCTTCTACAGGATGGGAGAAAGAATGAGTGGTCTGTGGAACTAGTCTTTCCTCTCTGTAACAAGCCTTGAAGAGCTACAGGCACTTGTAAATGAAGCACACACCTTAGCTAAGGTAAATATAGAAACTAAATGGAAAGATGGAAAGAAGGGGCCTATGCAAGGCAGGCTGTGCCTGCGCAGTAGAATTCCTTATCCATTAGATGAGCTCACCTCCTGGGGATGTAGTTCCTAGAAGCAAGAGATATTTCTGTAACTATGTTCTAGCAAACCCTTAATTGAAGGGAACTAGGCCGGTGTGTCTTCCTTTCTTTTCTCTTTTGACACAGATTTTTTTGAGGGGTGGGAAACAGAGAAATGTATCCTGAGAATTAATCAATGGTTTAAAACACCAGGGCAGAAGCAGAGATGGAAGCAGTATTTGTATCACAAGAGTGGCTTCTCCATGTTGGTCTGGGGGCTTCCCTTTGATCTGTTAACATGCAAAGCTTTCAGTAGATTGGATCTCAAAATGATTCATTGGGCATTTTCTTGCTGGAACTTGTAATTTTCTAACATGATGCCTTCGGCTACTGCACATATAATGAAGCTGCTAGGGCCAAGTTATTTTCAGAGCTATACGTTTGACTAAATAGGATTGTGGGGTATGAAAAAGGAAATAAAAGGAACACCTTACTTCCAATGAAGCCAGACAGAAAGAAGAGAACTCTGTGACCAAGCAGCGTATAGTCTAGAGCAGTGGTCCTTAAGCTTCTTAATGCTCTAACCTTTTAATACGGTTCTCCATGCTGTGGTGACCCCCAAACCACAAAATTATTTTAGTTGCTACTTCATCACTGTAAATTTGCTAGTTATGAATCACGATGTAAATATCTGTGCTTTCCAATGGTCTGAGGCGACCCTTGTGAAAAGGGTCGTTCAACCCTCCACCCCAAGGGGGTCACAACTCACTGTTTGAGCACTATTAGTCTAGATAGTCATGGTTGCTTAATGACTTGCTTTGCTTTAGAACCAAACAGCTGGGGTTTGAGTCCTCCTTGGCTGAGTGAACTTGGGCAAATAAACATCTTTGTTTTGATCTCTTCCCATCTTTCTCATGATATGTATCTAAATAAGCTATGCCTTGTGAGATTATGAAGGGAAGCACTCTAGTGATTTGAATGAAAAAATGCCCCCCCCATTGATTCATATATTTGAACACTTGGTCCCCACTTGATGACTCTGTTCAAGGAAGTTATAGAACCTTTAGAAGGTGCAGTCTTGATGAGGAAGTGCATCACTAGGGGCAGGCTATAAGAGTTTATGACTCCATCCTCTCCCTACTTGAACTGGTTCCTGTGTGTGGTAGAGATGGCCCTCTTAGCCTTAGGTTCCTTTCAACATGCCTCGCCTGGTATTTAGATATATAGGGCTCAGGAACCATAAGCTGAAATAAACTTTAGCTTTCTTTTAGCCATGGTATTTTATCACAGCAACAACAAAAAAGTAACTGATACAGAACTTGGTGCCAAGAATAGAATTGTTGCTATGAGACTGTGACCATGATGAGTTTTTGGAGGAATGTGGAAGACTTTGGAGCTTTGGGCTAGAAACCTGTTTGAGTGCTGTAAGCAGAACTTTAGTAGGTCACTCTAATAGGAGCTTGGAAGACAGTATTGTGACAGTAATGTTCATGTGGAAGCATACTCATGAGGTTTCAGAGCAGAATAAAGAGTCTACCAATGGGGTGGCTAAAGACTATCAAAGGCTCTGACTGTTTTCTGTCCATGTCCTGAGAATTCACGAGGCTGAATTAAAAAGTAATAGACGCCAGGTGATGGTGGTGCATGCCTTTAATCCCAGCACTCGGGAGGCAGAGGCAAGTGGATCTCTGTGAGTTCAAAGCCAACCTGGGCTACAGAGTGAGTTCCAGGAAAGGTGCAAAGCTACACAGAAAAATCTGCCTCGAAAAAACCAAAAAATAAATAAATAAATAATGAAATAATTTTAAGACATCATTACAATGTGTCAGTGGCATGGTTACTACTGATCATTATTATGTAGGTCTACAATTAAACAGAATGAGTGGGACAAAAGGAAATACAAACTGTCTCTTGGAGAGGAAGAGAGCAGTAGAAAGCCTAAAGTTACTCCCAAGACATGCACAAAAGAAGAGGCTGCAATTGCTCAGGAAACAAGTGCTCGGTTTCTATTCTCCTGCTCTTTATTAGAACAGAGAGAGTGTCCTCAGGACAAGACCCCATCTAGCTAATCCCACAACTTGTAAAAGAGAGCCCAATGGATATTCTGTTCTTATGTGGTGTATAAAAGCTTCTGCTAATATGATTATTGGGATGTGTATCCATTTCTGGTTAGTGACCAAACTTGGCAGTGTTGTCTACAGGCTACCAGATCTGGAGACATATAAGTTATAAGAGTGAGGAGGCATTGATTATTCTTCCACAGTTTCAAAGAGCAACTAAGATTGGGCAACATGTAACATGGCTGAAAGGCCATGTGTGAAACTGTGACAGTGAAGTCTGGGTTGTGGTAAAGCACCAAAGTTATTGGATATGCCAGAGATAAATGTTCTGCCATGGAGAGCTACATACAAGGAATAGTACCAGACCAAGTGAGAGATGCATGTGATAAGCAGCAAAGTTGGAGGAGTAAAGTCATCTCAGCCTTTTGAGTCCAAAGCCTGCGGTATCAGACAGACATGGAACTACAGAATTTGTTGTTTGCCCCTTCTGGGTTTTGGTTCTTTGATCCAGTATACCGTGTTATGCCTCCATTCTTCCCTTCTGGTGCATCTGTGGTGGTTTGAAAGAAAATGGCCCCCAAAGGTAGTGGCACTTTTAGGGTGCAGTCTTGTTGGAGGAAGTGAGTCACTATGGATGTGGACTTTGAGGTCTCATGTATTCTCAAGCCACTCCCAGTGAGACAGACCACTTCCTATGAGTCAAGATGTAGGGTTCTCCACTAATTCTTTCACACCATGTCTGCCTGAACACTACCATGTTGCACCATGATGATAAAGGACTAAACCTCTGAAAATGTAAGCCATCCTAATTAAATGCTTTCCTTTGTAAGAGTTGCCATGGTCATGCTGTCTCTTCACAGCAATAAAAACCCCAAGACAGTGTGGGAATGTATACTCTGTGCTAGTGTGTGTTCTAAGTATGTAAACTTCTATTTTTATTGGAGGTCATAGTTAAAGCATTGGTTTAGTCTCAGAAGAGACTTTGGACTTTTGAACAGTGTTGAGACTGTTGAGAACCATGGAGACTTTTCATGTTGTACTGAACGCATTTTGCATAACAAGATGGATATGAATGTACAAGTGTGGTTTAAATAAAAAATGTTCAGTAGATGGATGAAGTGGCTCAGATGTTAAGAATGTGACATGTTCTTTCATGTGACTTGAGTTTAAGTATCAGCACCATATTGGGTAGCTAACCATCACCTCTAATTACAGATCCAAGGAGATCCAATATCTCTGGCTTTCCCAGGTAAATACGAGCACATGCACACACACACACACACACACACACACACACACACACACACACACACACCATATCACTTAAAAATAATAATAAATCTAAAGAAAGAAAAACACTCCTCATAGACTCACACATTTGAATACTTGATTCCCAGTAGAAGATGCTGTTTGGGGAGATTATGGAATGTCAGGAGGTGCAGCCTTGAAAATGCACATCACTACAGGTAGGCTTTGAGGCTTTATAACCTCTCTGCACTTCCTACTATTTTTTTTCTTATTGTATATGGTTTAGATGTAACCACTCAGCTTTTCGTGATACCATACCTTCCCTGCCATTGAGGACATCTAATCCTCTGGGACCATAAGCCAAAATGCCTCTTCTTTAAGTTACTTTTTATTTATGGTATTTTATCAACCTAAAAGTAAGTAATATGAGCACTTTTATATAAAATGGCTATCATTCTGCTTGAAGGACTCAATAAATGTCATATCCAAGAATACACACACACACAACACACACACACACACACACACACACACACACACACACACACACACACACATCTGTATATGCCAATCCACCTCAATTAAAATCAATGGAACTTCTCTGTCTCATCTGCTCTGGTGTCCTTCCACATCTCTATTGCCTCTAATGATCTCAGCTCATTTTTTCAAAGTTTCCCTGAGTTATTTACAGAGGTCATTATCCAGTAAGGAACTCAAAATAGACAGTAAGTAGCCATACAAAACAGTTTTCTATTAAGCCTAAGTACAAAAATGCAGTTAGTAGAATAGAGGAAGTTCAATTCAGAATAATCCACTAAGTATATAAACAACAGGATAACATTGAGTGGGAACTCAGGAAACAGAGTAGAACTACTGGTTTCATCCCTTTTGCTTCTAAGATGTGCTGCTAGCATATATGTGGATGGATATTTGCCTACAAGTAAGACTTCCTGTGTCCTGGTTTCAAGAACAATTCTCTTCATTGCATAATTTTTGAGAGTGACCAAGGAAAGTGAATGGATTTCCATAGTTTGATATATTACCTCTCCTACCTTCTGTCTTTTTTTTTTTACATCTTCCTTTTGGGGGAGTTATATAGTGAAAACAATAGAGATCAGTAAAGCAGCCTGAATACTTGACATATTAAATATCCATCAAGCAAGATTTCTAAGATCTTAACTTTTAGGCACTGAAGAGACAAGCCATGATCAATTTAATAAGAAAGATAAAGAAACTTACTTGCCTTTTATGTAGGAAGATCTGAGATTCCTGTATTGGAGGTGGAAGTAGGAAAGACCTATGAAGTTTTCTGAAAGGCATAGAAATAATATGACTTTGGTAATAATTCATGGAAAGGAAGAACATTGTGGTCTCAGGAAACACAGCATTGAAGCCCTGGAGTTAAGAGAGAAGAAAATCACATGGTCAACATCAAATGAAACATTTTCCAAAGTGGGCAAGAGGGATGCCTCAGCAGTTAGTTATAAAAGACTGGGGTTTTGTTCCCAACACCCACGTGGAGGCTCACAACTGTATTAACTATGGTTTCATGGAGTTTGATTCCTTTTTCTGACATTCACAGGCACACACATGTTGTCCATATATACATGTAGACAAAATATTCATGCATAAAATGAAAATAAACAAATCTTTAAAATTCCATCTAAAATCTAAAACCAGAACTACCAAGCTATGCCTCAGATACAGTAGCATAAATGAAACTATTAAGAATAAAATTATGACATTTTCTGAGAAATGAATAGAACTGGAGAACAATATACTAAGTAAATAAGCCAGACTCAGAAAGACAAATATGTGTATGTTTTCTCCCATGTATGATATATATGTAAACGTACACACACATAAATATATGTGTGTGTGTGATGTATAGTGTGTGTGTGTGTGTGTGTGTGTGTGTGTGTGTGTGTGTGTATGAGAGAGAGAGACAGAGACAGAGACAGAGTGCTCTGGAAAGGGGGCTGAGAGGAAAGAGCTTGGGGAAGAGGGGAGGAGTATAATAGAACACATGTGACATGGAAGGCAGAAGGAGTTATCTAGGACAGTAAAGGGGACATAAAGAAACATGCAGGGAATTGAGGAGTCAGTGGGGTTGGAGAGTGAATAAGAATGAAGTATAATGACATATATGTATGAAAATCCATTACTTCCTGTCCCATTATGAATTAATTTTTTAAAAGATTGAACCTCACCTCAGAGCTTACAGGAATTTCCGCATTGAATCCTCTCTGAATCCATGGTGATTAGATATTACCTCCAACTAACAAATGAGTTACAGATGAGAACAGCCCACCAGCCAAATGTCTGTGAGTACTATGTGAATATTATAGAGAGGCTGACTGAAGGGCCTAGCACACAGTTATCATGATAGTTTGGCCATTATTGAAGTAAGAAATGTATTTCAGTTATGCTGAAAAGGGGTTTCCATCAAAATCTACATGGGAACAACCCATTGTCTTCTTGGTTTTCTTCAGCTATACAGAAATAAATGAGGTAAAGTGATACATTTAAAAAAAGAAGAAAAGAAGGAAGGAAGAGAGGAAGGAAGGAAGAAAAAATGAAAAAAAGAGGTCTTTTGGGATCATGATTTTAAAACCAGAAATCTGTGTCTGGTGAATCTTGGTGAGAGCCTGTTTGGCATATCATAGCAAGGCAAAAGGCATTGTATGTTGAGACAAAGCAAAAAGGCTCTCTTCATCTTCTTTAAAGTCATGAATGCCATCAAGATGGGGACATCTATGTGACCCTGTCTCCTGATAATTATTTTCCCCAAGTCCCTCCTTCAAACAGCACTAACTTGAACTTAGGTGTTAAATTTTTAAAATGCATTCAGTCCTGGCTTTTACCTTCAAGGGGCAAAGAGTGCAGGTCTTTAGGCTAAAATTAAGGTCTAGTTTTAGGTTTTCTTATAGGATAAAGAAAACCCGAAGGAAAATGGCTTAAAGTAACAGCAAGATGCTATTTTATTAATTTAAAATGTTTATTAGTATATTAAATGAACAAAAGAATGGGTTTCATTATGACAACTAATACATGTGTGCAATGTACTTTGACCTCCCTGTTGTTCCCTAATAGATGGGACCTTATCTATCCCAGGCTGGCCTTGAACTCACTGTAGAGCCCAAGATGATCTTAAACTGTTCTTCCTGCCTCAACCTCCAACATGCTCGATTACAGGAGTGCACTACTACAGCAGGTTTAAGTAGGCTTGAACTCAAGCCTTAATGCATACTAGATAAGTGCTCTACCGAGAGAGCTGTGAGCCCATTCCCAGCAAGGTGGTCTTGAGTTAAACATTATCTATGATGTATTGAGGTAAAAATGAACATGAACATGGGAGACAGCTTGTTGTGACTTTTAACATACAGTCATTTGTCAGAATCACTCAGAGAAGGGATGGGACCATTGAGACTCACCACTATGCATTTTGTTTCTACTGACAGAGCAGGAAAAAAGAAAACAAAAAAAACCCCCAGCATATTAAGCAAGAATTGCAAAATTCAAAGTTGAGTCCATTTTCCTTACTGTATTCTTCCTTTATTCCTGTTTTGTCTATATAGACCAAGACCAAAATTCTAGCTTCCAGGTCTCTTGTCACCTACTCCATTCCCTTTGTACCCTCCTGAAACAATCTGCTGATTTTCCTTTCACCAGGTAATCTATGCTTAAAATAATTTCCTAATAATTGCCAGTGATCTCCATGCTAAATTTAGCAGCTCTTTAAACATTAGTGTACAGAGCCATCTAAGAGCATTATTAGCACACCTGTCACTGGTGACTGAGCTTTGTCTGCATCTTCCTTGACAGATTGTCTGATGGAACTGTGCTTAAAGAGATACAGCAATGGGGCACATCTTTAACAAGGCTTCTTGTTCCTTCACTGGGCAGCTAGTTTTCACTGTTCTCCTGTCCTCCAGAGTCCTATACAAGACGTCTGCTGTTACTTTGATTTAAGAGCCTTCAGATAAGTGATGTACTATTATCCTCTTCAACCTTCATGCAATGCACTAAAGACTCCCTTGGGCTGAATAACCCCAGCTCTTCTAAGATTTTATGAGTTTTCTTTTTCTTTTTTTAAATTTTTCTCCCCACCTCACATCATACGGTCTGTTGTTCAATTCTGTCCTGTGAGCATAACCTGGCCATTGCCATCTAATTGGAGAAGTTGTGACTATACATCCTCAACACACCTTCATTAGGTCAAGTGTGTTGACACTCCCTCATAGAAGGAATGGATAGAGAGTGTAATTTGACTGATGCTTGTTATTCCAGCCACTCCCTTCCTCTGATGCACATGTGTCTGCCCCCTCAACTAGCTGCATGTAACCCCAGACATGTATGGTTTTGTTACCGGTGGTCAGTGTCTTGGGTTATGATTTCCAGGCTCCTGGAATTGAAAAGGGCATACCAAAATTGCAAAATGGCAAGGAAACTTAAGCAAATTCAGAAGCAAAGTGATAGTGCAGCTCAGATATGCTGCCCAGAGAGACTGCAGGCCAACTAAGTGGGAAGGTATTCTAGGGACCCAGGTTATTGCCTTGATCTTCTTTTTTATAGAGTCGAAAGTGAGGAGGGGCTGGCTACTTAAGGACATAGCTTACATAGATCTCTGTTTTGAATTACAGATGTGGGCTAAATAACCTTTTCTCTACTGTTCATGAACTTTACCACAAATGCAACGCATGCCAAATTATGCATAGACATTAAATGGTAACTAAAAAGTTTATCCAGAGGACACACTTCTCATGCACTCAACACCAACCAGTCCAGGCTGGATAGGATCCTTCTTTCCCAAAGCCAGATATATCCCGAAGTATATTTGAATAGAAACCATCCATTAAAGGGGAGTCACTGATGCCTGTCAGGGAAAGTTTTGAGTGAGATGGACATGCAGCTCAATATGAGTGGGGGGAGTTCTAGGTTGTTATGTATGTTCTTAGAAGATGGGTATGTGTACATATTCCATGAAGGCGATGGACATAGGTTGCTGAATACATTGCTAAAAAAGGAAGAAAGTGTAGATAGCCCAAACCAAATGGAGTCCCAGATTACTAAGCTCAAGTGTTGCTATGGTATATGGGAAGTAGAAGACTAACTAAATGGGAATTAATCATGCAATTTTTAAGAAATAATTACTCATCCCAGGGTGGGACTTATAATGATACAGCCGCTATGGAATCACCCACACTCCTGTAATTAACTTCTTACCCACATTTCTATACATAAGACCTATTGATCCATTGGCTCATTAAACTTAACTTGGATAGAATCATTGTTTGTTTTGTTGGTGTCCTACTTAGGGTGAGTAGACATTTTCCCTGTCTCCTCAGGATGTTAATACGCTAGTGTCAATCAGTCCAAAATGTGTCTCAATTAAACACAATTATCCAGATGCATCCTGCCAGTTCCTTTGATAATTTGCATTTGGGAGGGAATATTGAATGTGGTGAAACTGAATAAATGTCTCAGGCAAATAGATAGAACTAGAAGAAAAAGTCATCCTGAGTGAAGTAACCCAGACACAGAAAGACAAATTTGGTGTGTACTCATTTATAATTGGATATTAGCTGTAAAGTCAAGGATGTTACAATCCACAGATGCAGAGAAGATCAGTAACAAGGAGGGCTCAAGGTGAGACTCTTGGATCTCCCTGAGAAGAAATAGAATAGGACTTCAGGCAGGTGGGAACAGGAACATGAGGGGTCTGGTAGGAATGAGGATGGAGGGGGGGTACTGGAAGAGAAGACTGGAAAAGAGGGCATTTCAGGGTAAAGCAGACAACTAGTGCATTGGAAACTCCTAAGAATCTACAAGTGTGACCCGAGCTAAGACTCCTAGTATTAGGGGGTTATGTAGCCTGAACTGGCCATCTCCTGTAACAAGGCAAGACTTCTGGTGGTGGGATTGGTGCATCAACCCAGCATTGTGACCTGCAACCTACAATTTGCCCTGACTACAAGATGTGTTGAGGTAAAGGTGGCACAGGAATTGTGGGAGTAGCCAACTGATGACTGGTCCAGCCTGAGACACATGCCACAAGAGGCAGCCTACCTCGACACTACCTCAAGTGCCAGGACCCAGAAGCTGGATGGCCCCAAGACCTAGGATAGAACCAAACACAACTGGGAAAGAAACATGTCAATGTAATGATGCCTAATGATATTCTGCTGTACTCATAGATTGGTGCCTAGTCCAATTGTCATCAGAGAGGCTTCATCCATCAACTAATAGAAACAAATGCTGAGATCCCACAGTCAAACATTAGGCAGAGCTTAGGAAATCCTGAAGAAGAGGGGGAGAAAGGATTGTAGGAGCCAGAGGGGTCAAGGACACCTCAAGAAAACCCAAAAAATCAACTAACCTGGGCTCATAGTGGCTCACAGATATTGAACCTGCAATAAGGGAGCCTACATGGGACTGACCTAGCCCCTCTGCATATATATATATATATATATATATATATATATATGCATATATATATATATATATATATATATATATATATATATATATATATATATATATATAACAATTGTGTAGCTTGATCTTCTGTGGGACTCCTAACAGTGGAAGAAGAAGCTGTCTCAGACACTTGTGCCAGCTTTGGGGACCCTACCTCTCATACTGGGTTCCTTGTACAGTCTTTAAATGAGGAGAGGTGCCTAGTCTTACTGCAACTTGATATGCCATGTTTTGTTGATATCCATGGGAAGTCTGCCCTTTTCTGAAGAGAAAAAGAGGAGGAATGGATGGGAGTGGAGCAGAGGGTAGGTGGGGGGGGGACTTGGAGAAGAGGAAGGAGGGGAAACCAGTCAGGATGTAAAATATTATTATTATCATCATCATCATCATTATTATTATTATTATTATTATTATTAAATCATTAAAATGGAATAAATGTATCTGGTGGAAACTAACGGCCCTCCCAGCAGTCTTTCCCATACTGGGAGTCATTGACCCAGTTGTTACTTGGAGATGACCCTTTCCCCATCCATACACATACTCTGTGGTCTGAGGAGGTTCCTGCCTAGTCCTCGAGCCTCCTAGTGGATCACAGTACGTGTCTCAGTATCGACTGAGTCAGGTGGATTAGATGAGCTGGTGCAACTTCAGGTGGGTGCCTATGAGTGATTATGTATTTCCATGCTGAACTCTGACTGAGGCAGAGGCAGCCTTCTCTTTCTGCGATAAAACACTGTGAGCAAAAGCACCTTGGGGAGGGAAGGGTTTATTTCGTCTTATGACTTACATTCCATCATCCAGCGAAGTCAGGGAAGAGACTGAAGGCAGCAATCTCGAAGCCAATTGAAGTACAAGCCATGGAGGAGTGTTGCTTGCTAACTCATTCTCGGTGGTTTGTTCAGCCTGCTTTCTTACAGCACACGGGGCAACCAGGCAAGGGATGGTACTGCCCACAGTGAGCAAGGCCCTCCCACATCCACATCAGTCAAGAAAATGCACCACAGACTTACCCACAGGCCAATCTGGTGGGAGCATTTCTCAACTGAAGTTCCCTCTTCTAACCCATCTCTACCTTGCATACAAAATGAGCCAGTTCACAGTCTGAGAACTTTCAGTGACCCAGCAGGTGACTCTCAAGTGCTCTTAAAATATGGGTCAGAACAGAAGCAGAGTCAAGATACAAAAGAAAGAAACCGAGCCCAGGACATGGCCATGCACCTCTACAAGCATGTCTGAAGTCAAAGGGTGTATGAGTCACAAAACACGGTACACCCCCCTGTATAGACAAGGCAGTTTCAAATAAGCTTTTTGTTCTTCAAGAACAAAATTCTTATTAATAAAAGATTACACAGTACAGTAAAAAAAAAAAAACCAATTAATAAAAGATCATAGTGCAGTAAAGAACTTGAGAAAGAATATTTAAGACTATTTGGATTGGTTCTGATCAAGTTTATAGGTAATTTCCTAGTCCTGTTTGGCCCATCAATAATAGGAACATCTTCATGTCCTATATCAGAGGAAATCCACATGGGTTCTCCTAAGTGGTTTTCAAGAAAACTTTTAAAATATGATATTAATATAATACATAAATTTGATAGTCTTGTTTCCAATAAATGAGGTTTCAAGATGCTACACAGAGGCAATGATCTGACTCTCAAAAACTGGACAGTGGCATCTTTGTACCCCTGAATCCTAACCAGAAGCCTAATATGAACACGCTTTTACAGCATGTTATTGGACAATGTATGAGTGAGCAAATATACTACACAGCTGATCATACCCTTTTTTTTTTTTTTTTTGAGCTGAGAATCGAACCCAGGGCCTTGCACTTGTTAGGCAAGCGCTCTACCACTGAGCTAAATCCCCAACCCTAAATAAATAGTGGCTTTTTTCTTTTTTTTTTTCTTTTTTTTTTTTTTTTTGCCGGAGGAGCTGAGGACTGAACCTAGGGCCTTGCGCTTGCTAGGCAAGCACTCTACCACTGAGCTAAATCTCCAACCCCTGATCATGTCTTAGATATTTACAATCAGTGCAGTGGAAGGATAGAGAAGTGAATAAAACATTGTGTGACCCAAAATCTCCACAGAAGAGTTTTACTAATTGTATTAACATTTACATGGAAATTTCCTCTGGCTACTATTAGGATGATCTTAAGAAGGGCCAGTATCCTGGCAAAGAGGCCATTGAAAGGCTCTAAATACAGCCATCCACAAAGAACCAGAGCCACACCAAAAGAGCACTTGTTTTTCCAAAATGCTGCCATAGTGCTCAACACCGTCGTACATGGAATGCCATAAACAGCCAAGTCAGAAAGAAACTTGATAAAAACAAGAGACACCCAAGGATTTGAAATTCAAGTTTTCTCACATGGAGCATCATCAACTGCCACAAAGCTCTTGCCCAAGTGTGAGGCAGAGCAATGGCCCCTTGCAAATGATCTTGGCTCACTCTGACTCAGAAGATTTAGTTCATTTTTACAAATGGAAATAATAAGCCCAGAGGAAATATTATGAAAATGAATCTGTAAACATTGAAATTGAATGTAATCTTGAGCAAGTCCTAGCTTAGGCTAATGAAGAATAAATTATGCTGCAATGCAGACTAAGATTTGTTTCTCAGCGTGAGTGCTAGGAGGAAAAAGCCCACGTGATTCTGCACTTAAAGATGAAACTGGATGCGATGCTGACATACTGACCCATGTTTGGGCATTTGGGAAGGATCACAGGGCAGCCACCTAAGCTGGAAAAATAGTAAAACCATAACAAGTTCATTGCAGGAGCCACATTGATTGCTCAAAATCTTTCTCAACATATTCTCACATCCTCCTTTTCTACTGCCAGAGGACATGGGGCTTGTAAGCTTCCTGGGATCCATTTCACCCAACATTTGCTGATCTGCATGCTATTATTCCCCCCCACACACACAAGGATACTGCTGCTAGTGGTTTTGGATTTTGGAACCAGGGTTTTATTACTTTCTCATTATCACAATGTCTTTTATCCTTTTATTTCCACTTAAATGACAAATTCAATTCAGTTGACACCATCTCTTAGGCCAGTTATTGGCATCATCTGAATGCTACCATATTTTGTATACTTGCTGACCAGCACATTAACTTTTAAACTCTACTCTGCAGGATTTTCTTATTTGAAATATATGTCTACTTTGTACATCTGAGATAAATGCACCTATTCCATCTTCCAGGTTTTTAATGAAAGTCTGCCCCACAAATTCTGGTCCCAGTCATCTTCAGATCTTTAATCCAGATCCCTTAACACTAGCCCATTCTGAGCTATAGGACTAACGTTTGTGTACTTGTGGATCCTTCTGATTCCATGATCATCTGAACCTAGTCATAGTACCCAGTCTCCGGTAATTGTCAGCTCTTTTCTATGTGCTCTCCAATAGAACTATGACAAAAGGAGTATTATGGAAATGACAGAATGTGGCTGCAAGGGGAGATCCCAAAGTCCAAGTGACTTTTCTCTTCTTCTGTTTGGAATTACATACTCTGTCAGATGCTTGTGAACATGCTGTGAGAACACTCAAGGATCCTCATGAAGAGAGGACCTGAAGAATCCTGCCAGCATCCAGCATTCAGTTCCTGCCAATAATTTATCAATATGAGCATGAGTTCCACTGGAAGTGGGTCCCCTAGTCCCAGTTAAGACTTCAAATGACTCACTTATCCAGAGGGCCTGCTCCATCTGGGGGCTCCACAGCCGTTGGTTCATAATTCATGTGTTTCCATTCATTTGGCTATTTGTCCCTGTGCTTTTCCAATCTTGGTCTCAACAATTCACACTCTTACAGTCCCTCCTCTTTCTCAACAATTGGACTCTTGGAGCTCCACCTGGGGCCTGGCTGAGGATCTCTGCATGCACTTCCATCAGTTATTGGATGAGAGTTCCAGCACGACCGTTAGGGTGTTTGGCCATCTGATCACCAGACTAGGTCAGATCAGGCTTTCTCTCGACCATTACCAGCAGTCTGCAGAGGATGTATCATTGTGGATTTCTGGGGACCTCTCCAGCACTCTGCCTATTCCTGTTCTCATGTGGTCATCTGGACCTGTCCTTAGTGCACGAGCTGGCTGTTTGGAACCTTGGGCTTACACAGGGACACTTTGCTCAGCCTGGAAGGAGGGGACTGGACCTGCCTGTACTGAATCCACCAGGTTGAATTGAATCCCCAGGGGAGTCTTGGCCCTGGAGGAGATGGGAATGGAGGGGGGAGGATGGGGGGAGGTGGGGACGGGGGTGAGAGGGGGGAGGACAGGGGAACCTATGGCTGATGTGTAAAATTAAAACACAAATACAATAAATAAAAAAGGAGAAAAAAAGAGGCTGTTTACAAAGAGCAGGAAGTCCAGAAATCTACAATTTTAACTTAGCAATTGTATTTTGTTTATAGTACTTATAGGACTCTGTATGCATAGGTTTATGCACCCAAGATTATGCACATCCACCATTAAAGATACTGATTGGCAAACCCTTTCATGGCCAATCAATGACAATGGCAAATGAAATGTCCTCCAGATATCACCTTCTGTGAAAACTGCTTTTCCCTCAACTAAAGCCTAGTTAATCACTGGGATCAGAACTATTAACAGGATGTGACAGTGGCACAAGGTGAGGTTCTCAGTGTGCCCTCCACAGCTCCCCAGTTCAATCACAGACTTGTCATTACTCCTAGGCTATAAAATGTGTCCAGAGGCTGATCAGCACTAGAGACCCGAAGACATCAAAAAGGATAGCAATTGAAATGGGAAGAAAACCATCTCCTGGCTTGCAAACCCAACTTGATCCATAGGACAATGACAGACAATAAATGTGGAGCTACATGAAGTCATTTTTATAGGCACTTTATGAGTATAATAACCAGGAGAAGTGCTGCTCATGCCTGAGATGCAGTCATGGTTTATGGAAATGATCACTCTGCTTAGTTCTTTGTCCCTATATTCCTGTTGCATTTGCCATAGAAAGAATGAGTTAGTGATTTCTAATTATACATAAATGTATAAATATATGCCCTTCTTTCTGAGAACAGAAATGAACTTGAAATTTTGTTTTTTGCTGTTTTTATACTAATTAATGTGTTTTTATTGCAGCCCATTTATACTTAATGATGCATCCACCAGTACTACAAATTGAAGATGTAAATGATGTTATATTTTTTATAGGTTTAGCTTTTTTTTTAACCTTGTAATATGTCATGGGGAAATAAAAGGAAATTATCAGGCTTGGTTCATTTCCTAGGTTAGAAAAGAATACTTTGCAACTTTCTTCCTTAATTGAAAGTTTGGTTCCTTCGTGGTCCTACTTAATTCCTTTAAGCCCATTCAGCCAGCCAGAGAGGCATTTGAGCAAGTCATTACCACATGTGAATGCATTAGCTCAGAAATTGATTAATCCATCATGTGAATGTTTCCAACTACGCCAAAGCAGACAACAAAATTCTAATGAAAACCCATTGTACATGGTGAGGGACAGCACCCTTGACAAGCACTTTCAATCAAACCGAAGGCCTCAGTTAACCTTTCTTGGAGTTGGTATTGTTGTGCTCTGTAGTTTAACAAGATTGAAGACGTGACTGGGTCAAATGAAGCAGAATATTGGCTGTGCAGCAGAGCAGAATTGGTCTGTGATGTTAGGTAGCTAGAATAAAAGAAGAAACACTCCATGTGATTTCCAAAAAGGTTGCCTTCCTGAATAGGTGTGAAACTAAATACCTCGCCCACATTTTTTTCTCTCTCTTTTTTTTTCTTCTCTTTTTTCTTAGTGACCAGCTCGGTTAGCATCTTTTGAAATTCTGCATTTACATTAGGAAGAGCACTTGCAAGTATTAATCATTTAAGCCTGATTTATAAGAAAGAATTCATTATTACTAAGCATTCTCTCCTATTTTATTGATGCAGCAAAAGACAAAAAATTAAGGGAATTGTTCAAGGTCATAAAAATGGCTAAGTATTAAATTTGATTTTATAAAACAAAATAATCTTCTAGAAGATATGTTTTAATTTCCCTTTTCCAAAAAAAAAAGCCACAGATATTAAGCACAAATTGATATTTGAATCTTGACACTTATGTCTATAAAGTGTGGATCAAAATGTACTACTGCTTTTGAATGGTATACCATAATTAACAACTCAATTATCCTGTATGCCATTGCTGGAATGAGGAAAATATCAATATGCTAAGATCAGGGTTCTAAGACCCTGAAACTATGTAATCACAGATCTCTCCCCAAAACTCTAGGAAACACATATGCCAAAAAATTTTACTACTTTGTAAAAATTGTTGTCAAATCTTTTTTCTTGGTTTTGGAAGGTGATAATTAATAAAATCAAGACCATTAAAAATGTATGTCAAAATATTTTAACAGAAAAATAAAGGAATCTCCACACCATCTAAAATTACCAATAAACAGAAAAAAGTATTTCAGTGTTTCACTTACCTTTTGGGTGTTGTTTGTTTATAAGTTCTGAGAAATTCTCTAAAGAATTCTCACAGTTACTTTAAAGAAGGGCATGTAATTTCACACAATTTTATGGTAATATATATAAAAACAAGGATAATCTAATGATCAGGCTAGAAAGATCTTACCTCATAATAGAGCATCATCAAGGCAGAGTAGAAACAACACAAGACATGGAATAGAAAGTTATACAAAATAAACGTCGGAATTTGACACTTGATGAAAGTGAAGTTATGAGTCAAATGGCAGTGATTTGGAGTAGAATATCTCAAACTCTCTACCCAAATAAACATCAAATGACTCAAAAGTGTATTTGTAAGGGCATGTGATTTCTTTGAGAAAGAGATTGAGGAGAGAGAGAGAGAGAGAGAGAGAGAGAGAGAGAGAGAGAGAGAGAGATTATATCCTGTATATCCTGTATATTTGCATGAAATCTAGACTCTAAATTTTGATGAATTTGATAGCACAAATGTAAGTCTGTACCAGAGACAAATAATACAGAAAGAAACAAAATAATCTGAAAAAAATAGTAAAATTAAGAAAACAAGTCATCATTTTTTGTATAAAAAGAGCAAAATAGATAAGGATAAAGCTATTTAATGGAAAATGAATGCCAAGAACGTGAATTTACTGATGTTTTAAAAATAAAAAACATGAACACCTCATTCAAAGTAGGTCTTTAGTTGTGCCTACTAAAAGTAATTCAAGATACATTTACAGCAGTTTTTATCTGTTAGATGGACAAAGATTCAATAGTCTGACATCATGCTGAATTAGAGAAAAAAACAATTTGTTAACTAGGTCAATTGTTTCCTAGGGATGAAAATGGAAATTCACACAATCTCCAGAAAAGTCAGATTCTTCCTCCTCCCTTTTTCTGTCCATTCTCTTTGCACTTCTCTCTGTTCTCCTCTCGGGTGTTTCTCTGGGTCCTAAGTGTCTCATTTCTGTGCACAGTATCCTCACACTGCTTCACTAGCTGGCTTCAGGTTGGTGTCAGTGAATGAGAGCTGGTGTAGAGGTCATAGTGACTCACCCTTGGAAGGTGCACCTGATAGACAAACAATTTGACACTGTTATACATTAGTTATGTTTAATTTCCATTTCTGAGAATGACTGGCCACTGGCATGGGTTGATTTGGAAGCTATTGGAGTTATTTTCTCCTCCCTTCAGAAAATCAGCTGTGTGTCACCCCAAACCTGCAAAATTTGTCCAGACACAAAAGATCTTGCAGCTAAGAAACACCCCAACTTCTTCTGTAGATAACCTTTTTGCTATCTAGTTACTTATCTCTCAAATGCCTCTTTCTTCAGTATATTTCCAAAATATTTTTCTAAACCCGGAAAATATCTTTGCTGATGGGGATCAAAACAGCTGATGCCATTTAGTTTGACAACAAAATGTTAAAATCTTAGCAATGCTCCACTACTGAAGCAGCATGCCATCTGCCCTTCTAGACAGCCAGACCTTGTGCCTGTGCCCAATTGGCTCTCGGGGAGCCATCTGCATCTCAGGAAGCCATCAGAACTCTGCCTGAGGAAGAAGATGCTGAAGAAGGTGCTTAGAAAGGGGTTCTGAAAGATGCCAGAATTTACCAGGAGGACTACGTGGAGAAGAGGCCATTGGAAAAGAAAAACCTGCATGGGGAAAACAAGGAGGGAAAATCAGAGTGTGTTCGCTGATGAGAGGGCATTCCGTGTGGTTGTAACTCTAACTGGGAAAGGGACAGAAAAGGCCGTGGCACTGATGCAGGTGAGTCTTGTCTCCTCTGGACAAGGTCTGGTCAACTTTTGTGAAGGAGTTGGATCTGTTCCCAAGTGTATTCATTCCACTGAGCATGGGGACAGAGTGATGCTCAACAGAAACTGAACTCCCAACAAAAGATTGCAAAAAGGGAATCATAGTAGACAATCAAAAATCCACACGTAGAAGCCTAGCAATATGCAATCGTATTTCCACCTGATCCAGAATTTCAAATGTTTATTTTATAGGAACCAAGAAGGATATTCAAGAATTCACAGAACGTAGTGGGAATGGACAAGCTGCGTCAGATTCATTGTGCTAGAGGCAGAACTTAGAGGTAAATGCCCAGGACCCCTATAACTTTCTCAAATTAGTGGCTAAGGTAATCAGGATTTCTGGTGTTTGAAAATGAACTTTTTAGTGTCTGTTTCATAGATAAGAAAGAAATACATAAAACCTGGAAAAGATAAAAATTAGATTATTATATTACTTTTTACCTGTTTCTCACTGAGGAGGGCTTGATGCTTTATGTAACTATAGTTTGCTATATAAAATTGTACTTAAGTTAACTACCTAGAAAACCATCCATTGATTTCTATTTCAGGTTATTTTTTTCCATTATTTGTTGTTGTTTATTTTCTTCCACAATGTGCCAATCTAGTTGGAAGGCAAGGAGAGGCTAGAAAAGAGGGTGTTTACATTTCCTTCCTTCCTTCCTTCCTTCCTTCCTTCCTTCCTTCCTTCCTTCCTTCCTATTTTCCCTGTAAGTTAATCCAACATGAGCCATCCATCCCTTCTCTAGAGTTAAGAGCAGCCTATGTCTAGTTGAAATGAATAAAACGATAAATCAACACCCCTCTGCTGAACACTGAAAGCTAAAAGAGAGAAAGAAATTGCTCTTGCCTTTGCACTCAGTATATCAAAGTAATTTATTCCAAGCACTCTGGCTGCTTCCATACATATTCAGTTTTAAATAAAATCAATATCTCCAAACCTGCAATAGCATTCTTTGTAAAGCTCTTTAAAAATAAAAATAAAAGATGCTGAGACCTGGTCCTCTTAGGACTATATTAGAGGTTTGCTGCCTCACAAAACCACTCATCTCAACAAAGCCTTAGTTAATGGCCATCTGCTGACGAGAAATTCAGCAAGGAGAGCTCACATCAAAATGGATCAAGGAAGGGTTAATTGTCCAGCCTTTAACATTAGGCAAAGGTCTGAAGAACTACTAAAGGTTGGCACTAATTCTGGAAGACAGGACTAGTTGGTGAGCCTGGGATGGAAATGAAAGGCATGCATGTGAGACATGGTCTAACTATGTAGCTCTAGCTGGCCCAGAATTCACTCTGTAGACCAGCTGGTCATAAATGCAGAGATCTACAACAGCACCACCATGCCTGGTTTGCTCCCCACTCCCATTTTTAAAGGCAGCAATAGTACAAATGACAACTACTTTTGGTATTAATGCCTTACGCTTGACACTAATTTATACCCCTGACAACCCCATGAAATAATGCTATAATCTCCTCCAGTTTGTGGGATTAAAGGCTGGAGGAATTGTCCAGGGTCATATCCCAGGAATTTTTACAAGGAGCTTTTATGAGGCTGTCTAGTTCATCACTATCCATGTTTAACATCATTCTATTACTTCTTTCCAATCCCTTAGTCTCTGTATATAAGATTCCATTATTAGTACAAAGGCACTGTAATTAACAGATTCTAGTTTATGATGGGAAAACTGAGGTCTGAAGGTTGAACTGTCTTGCCTCATCTCCCTGTTTGTCTGTCTATTCCAAATCCCATGTTCTTCACTTCACTTAGAAGAGATTTCTGAAGTACTGGTAAGAAAAACAAACAAACAATCAATCAAACAAACAAGAAATAGCCTCTCACTCCAAAATGCTTGCACTGCTGACTCTCAAATAGACTACACAAGGCTGTGTTTTATCTTTCTTTCTAGTTTCACCCTTCTAAGTTCTACCACTGAACAGCATTAAACTAAGAAAGAAGATGGCATTCTGAAGTCAACAGACGTGGAGTAAAGAATTCCCAGTTCACATGAGTTTCTGGAGTCATTAGCTCTGGGCTGGTTACATCTTCTGAGACCAAGTTAAACCCTATAATGAGTGTGATCCTCATTCAATGAGCTGAGGGACTGTGATCCTGAATTTGAACCTCTAAGATGACATGGGACATGTTCAAAGTGCTTGATAAAGGAATGTTGTCATAATTACTGCTGATCAAGTTTCTCATATCTTCCAAAGCTTCTCTCCAGCCATCCTCTAGGATACTCTCACTCAGGAAGAGGAATGCCTACCACACTGTGGTGAGTGAGATATCATATAAAAACAAAACAGACTTCTGATTCAGAAGATAGGCCATCTTAGGGTTTCCTGTAGAAAATTAGATAGGATTCAAATTTTAAATTCAATCTTCTAGGCAAATATTACTATTCTTAACTCCTGGAGTTTCTGATGAATTTACTGCCGCTTGATTTTCCATGCAGGGCACATAGCTTTGTGTTTATTGAGAGACTGGTAGGAGAAAATTATCTGTGGATAGGTTGGCCAAGTGCAATGCCAACCAGACAAATCCAGTGTCCCTATTTCTCCAGAAAATAGACTAACAAATAAAAAATGTTCATTGCTTGCAGACTATAGGATGCTGGATATATAGTCTCTGAATGGATAGTTCATCATTCATTTCTTAAATAAATGTATTTGAAATTGGAACCAAGAGCTGATGATTACCCATAAAGAGATATAGACATCAAGGATAGCTAAGAATATTTATTCTTAGCTGAAGTCATCAAAAGTGTATTAATACTATGTTTTATTAATTCCTGGCTCTCAGCCAGGTGTTTGCAGGTTCTTGGCCTAAGAGCATTAAAAACATGGATTCATACAGATTTGTAAAAGAAGAGAGACAACATAATTTGGAGCAAAGCAATATCAAGGAAGTGTACACTGTCAAGACTGACAGAAGCTATAGCGGTGGAAGCATTCATAAAGAATCAAAACCCAGGAATTGTTTAGGACTTCCTTTTATAGAGTTCAAGAGAAGGAACAGTTCTATTATTAAGGATCAGAGTTGGGTGGCTCTATCTTTTGATTGACAGACTAGATCATATATTCATATGATTCATATATTTTTTTCTTATTGCCCATTTTCTTTCCCATAAGGCATCTGAGCTTAATCATACACACATCCAAAGATGCATATGCACAAAATGGTAAATAGGGGATTTTCCATGTAAATTATACAGTTTTGCCTTACTGTGCATGCATCCAAAACCAGTTTAGTCTGCAGCAAACTTTCTGTTTTTCAGACCCGGCTACTTTGAGAATATGCTTAAATCAAAATGTTCTAAATTAGGTTGTTACTAGCAGTGCGGAAATCTATACTGTTGTTTAGAGATGCACGTGGGGGATTGGGAGGGCTCTGAGGTTGTTAGGTGCATTGTTTGGAGAAGGTTGTGTGTGCATACTCCATGCAGATGAAGGAAGAAGTATGTCAAGTGCATTCTTATAAGGGGATAGGTACTCACAACCCAAACCAAATATACTCCTAGGTTATTAAACTCTTATCTAAGGTAGCTGGCCTCATTAAGCATTTCCCCTGAGTGTGAGTACATGCTAAACCCTGGAGAATTGAAGAATAAAGACTCTAATAGTTTCGGTGTACAATATCAGCATTAGGAAGATGAACATAATGTGTCAGTCAAAAGCAAATCTTGGAGCCAAGTTTCTTGGCTTCAAATTGATCTCTATCACTTAGAAACTCTCCCTATTTTACCTGCCTGCAAAGGATGGATAATTGATTTATATAGACAGAAAAATGTCAAATTCTTAGAATGATTCCCAGCTTTTAAAAAGCAGTATATAAGTGATAAATATTTTGTACTGCTGAAGTTAAAGCTGGATATAATCTTAACAGTTAACTAATCCAATAAATTAATTTCACAGGAGATCCTAGGAGCCCAGAAAAGTAATGAGAAACGATAAGTCCAAGCTAGATCAACCACCAAAATGTAGTACTTGAAAATACTAGAAGATACACATGAATATCTTTGTGATTTTTGTATAGAAAATGATATTTTTAGGCAAGAGATAAAATAGCATTCATAATGAAGAAATGAGTCCACTTTATGGCAACAAAATTTGTGAGTAGAGAATTATGGTATTGAAATATGTGACTAATATAGTTCAATGTACCCTGACATTCAGCCCAACATGGAAGGGGCTGGAGATTAAGTTCAACCTTTGGCTAATGGCTCAATCAATCATGCTTACATAATAGATCCTTAATAAAAATCTTTGGACACTGAAGCTCATGAGCTTCAAGGATACAAGCTGAAGGGCAAAAGCATTCTTGGATAAGGTAGTTCTATATATATTGCTGCATAATGCCTGAGACACACAGATGTTACGGCAGAAGTATTTGATTTTAGAGCTTCGGTGATCTTATATGTGACTCTTTTTGTAGTTGATCCTGATTTATAGCTTCATGTGCTATAACAAGACTATAATCACATTGCTAGTCCTTTTTCAAGTTCTTTAAGTCATTTTATTGAATTATTGAACCCAAAGGATTAGGCAAATCCTACTAGGCTTTTACAGTTAGTTGGAAGGAGCCACAACTAGTCTAGGGGCCCTAGACTTGTAGCAGCTCTGTGAAGGTAGAGAAGTCTTCTTGAGAAATCTGCTCTTTATCTGTGAAATTGCTTCTAATTTTAGTTAGTGCCATAATTTTATTATAGTAGCAATAAACAAATTGGAGATGAAATCAGAATGAACTAAAATTTGAGCCAAATAAATTATTGAGCTCAAAATATTTAGCCATATCAACAATAACTAGAGATGAAAATAAGCAGGAATTGTGGTGGCTGAGGTAGAAAAGAAGCCGGCTGCGTGATTTGGACAGTGTGCTAGCTGAATTATTACTGAAATGAAACTGAGACAAGGAGGGAGGAAAGAAACAATGATTTTTATAAATACCAAGTGTCAGACTATAAATCCTACCCTAGCCACCAAATCCAGTGTTCTTTCTACCAAAGTTGGGCACCCCTATGGTAGATTAAATATTTACAGTGAAACCTTCAACTTACACTATATTTTATGCTGCAAAATACTTCACATCAATGAGCTTATCCAATTATCATAAAACTCAGGGAAGGTTAAATACAACAGTGAGAAAGAGGTCATGGCATTATGAAATGATTCTCAAAGCTGAGCTTATTCCCAAGAACCTAAATGTGAATATCAGAGTTAAGGAAATGGAACTCCTCCAGAGTATATATCAGAGGGTGATGAAATTCAAGTGTTGGAATTGCTGTGAGCTTCAGTTTTCCTATCTGCAAAATAAAAATAATAATAATATAACACACCTGCTCTTGTACATACTCTTACCATGTGATGCACATCTGCCATATTGTAACAAAGCATATGGACCTCACTATACATGGCTAATCAGTCTTAGATTTTCAGACTCCCAAACTGTGGGCTACATGAATGTCTTTTCTTTTTAGAGTAACTTAATTCAAGGCATTTGTTATGGGAATGTAAAAAAGAAAAAAAAGAGAACCACCAAATAAAATGTTTTACAAATACATTTTTGTACTTATTTTTATCTAAGGAAAACCTCACTCTACTGGAGCTCCACTGACCCCAATGTGTCTCAAACATACCAAATGTGCTCCTCTCTCAGAATCTCTCCAGCCACTATTTCTAGGTCTTGGAAATTCTTCCATATCACATGACCCCAAGTCACTACCAAGGAGGTCTTTCTTGACCAGCTGTCTATAGGAACACGCCTCTGCCTCCCTTTCTGCTGTGTTTTCACCAGGGTACTTATCACTGGCATTACAGCATGTGTTTTCATGTTTGTTAGATGTTCCCATGCTTAAAAGTAGAAGGCAAAAGAGAAGCAATGACTTTTATCTTGTTCACATCTACGTTTCAAATAGTCCTGGCACATAGCACTTAAAAATAAATTTTGATTAAATGAAAGAATTTATGAGCTGAGTAGACTTGCTGGGTCAGCCAAATACTGAACATTTAATGTTAAATAGATACTGCAAAATTGCTTCTTCAGAGGGCTTATGTTCTCATCTGGATTTCCCATTCTGAACCAGCACTGTTTGATGTGCAGACTGATAAATCTTTGATACTAGGGAATCTGAGGCAGGAAGATCACAAGTTCAAGGACTTCTTGGGCTACAGAGTAAGATTAAGGCCAGCCTAGACAACTTAGGGATTAAAAAAAATAGAAAAAAATGATGGCTGGGAACATTTTCCATTGGCACAGTGGCTGCCTAGTATGAATAAGACTCAGGTTCAGTCGGCACAGTTGGGGGTTTATAAGTATGCTTGGTTTCATTCAATTTGATTATTAATGAATTCATCAGGCTGAATCTTCTCAGCTTCTAGGGAGATTATATATACTCATTAATATGTGTTTCTCCATTCCCTGTGTTTCATTTCTTTGTTTTTAGCTTAATTTTTTAAATTTTTGTGACTTTCATACAAAGTACTGTATTTACACCATTTCCCCCTCTCCTTCTTCCTCCTCTATCTTCTCCCATAAGGCCCCACCCCTCTCAAATTCATGGTGTACTCTGTAATTACTATTGTTACATATGTATGCATAGATGTGTAAGCACACATATACATATATACAACTTCTGAGTCCACTTATTGTTGTTCATATGCGTGTGTAGTTAGGGCTGACCATTTGGGATTGGTAACTGTGGTGCTTTGAATAAGAATGCCTCCCCATAGGTTCATATGTTTGAATGATCAGTCGTCAAGGAGTGGAGCTTTTTGGTAGATTTCAAAGAATATTTGAAAGTGTGGCTTTGAGGTTTCAAAAGCCCATGTCCAGTTCTCTCTCCTTGCTAGCAGATCGGGATGTAGCTCTCAGCTTCTCATCTAGCACCATGCCTGTCTGCTGCTATGCTCCCTGCTGACATGCTCCCTGCCATGATGATAATGCACTAAACCTCTGAGACTGTAAGCAAACCCCCAATTAAATGCTTTCTTTCATGAGTCATGGTCACGGTGTCTCTTCACAACAATCGAGTAGAAACTAAGTCAGTAACCTATTTCTATTAAAATCATCTTCATTTTCTCCTTGTTCTGTGAGAGCCCATTCTGTCATTTGATGAACATGCTCCCTAGTCACTGTTTTGGACCACTTGATACAGCAAAGGATGTGTGTTCATTGGTTTTGTTTCTGTGATATCAAGTTCACAGGTCTTTGTTTTAGAAATATTTTCAGTTTGGGATCAAATCACAGCGCTCTTCCTGTATAAGATGATAGTGTTCCCCCAGAGCTCCTTGACCACCCTAGAAATGACAAGACCTATCCTGTTCACAGACCTATGTATGGGATGAGGGGCACCACCCCCTTGGTCCTACAGTTCAGAAGTATTCAGAAGTATGTATCCTTGGAGACAGCATTAGCCCGCTTCTACTTTCACCCCCCCCCCTTATTAAATGAGAATCAAACAGTTGGCTGCACTCACTCCTAGAGGGCTTATAAAGATCAAATAAAATGATCGATATAAAAGTACAGAAGGTGCTGAAGGGAAGTAGCCGAGAGAAGAATCAGGGATTGCCAAAGTCAGAGAAAGTGCTCACTGAAAACTGTTTTCCAGGAAAATGAGAAATTTGGAGAGTGTTCAGTTAAAATTATTTTCAAGGAAAATGAGAAATTTGGAAGGAGGAAATTCTTCTAAGGACACTAATTCAGTAGTTGCTTCCAGGTGACTTTATATAATTGATAAGAATTCAGAATCTTCTTATACAGTTGAACAGATCACTGGGAGTGAGGCCAGCTGAACTCATTTCCATCTCTTAAATTAATTCTACTGCACCACACAAATCCAGCCTTTCCAGGTTGCAGCTTTGTTTTTGTTTATAAAGAAAATTCCAAAAGAAAAATGTATCTCAAAGAACTTTAACAAAAATCAAGTGTGTTTTGGAAGCATGATATATACCAAAAGCCTTATAAGAATTTTTAATTTTTAAGAATTATACTAAATTCCTATTCAAGTGGGATGTGTTATGCTGTTTCTCATAGAACTTCCCTCCTGCATTGCCCTGATGCTGTTGTCTGTGGTGATGTTTATTTGTGCTGAAATGTGATATTTTATTTGTATGTTAATAAATAAAGTTTGCCTGGAGATCAGAGGTCATAGCCAGCCATAAACAGAAGTCAGGCGGTGGTAGCATACACCCTTAATCCGATCACATGGCAAGCAGATTCTCTGTGTATTCAAGGACACAGCCAAGCTTGGTGACACACGCCTTTAATCCTAGTACCACAGAGAGGAGGTGAAGAGGAAGTGAAGTGGCTGGGTTAAGAGACAATGAGTAGGCAGAACAGCAAGGCAATAAAGTTCCAGGTTAGACAGGAAGAAGCTCTCTTGGGAAGCTATGGCAATGTGGTGAGCTAAGGATCATTGGGTGGCTATTTCTCTGATGTCTCCGGCTTGCACCTCTGTATTTGGCTCTGTGTGTGTGTGTGTGTGTGTGTGTGTGTGTGTGTGTGTGTGTGTGTGTGTTTATTTAATAAGACTGTTTAGAAATTTTTCTACAGTTGTCTGCTCTGGCATGGCTACCTTTACCCCAACAAGTACAACCTTGGAAGGACTTTCCCTCCATTATTTCTGTGGTTTATAGGAAATATTATGTCTATCAAAATTTTTATTATTAGTATTCAGGGGAATTCAGGCAGGAGGAGGTTAGAATGTTTCCCTTGTTCACGCCTTGTAGTGCGCAGGTCACAGAGGTGTTCGGCGCAAAATAGAAATCAATGAAAGCCCTGAGAGTGGCATGCTCAGGCCTTCACAAAGCTGGCTTTTGTCCTTCCCTGCTTTATGTTTTCTTTCTTTTCTGTTTCTTTCCATTCCTCCATTAAGCACAATATGGGACATATTTTGAAACAGACATAGAAAGAAACAAATAAAGGTCTACTTGGATCAACATTCTAAAGGGCAAGATAGGTTGTAGCTACTCCTTTTATCCAGAACAGTGAATTTGCTCTGAGATCTGGAGTAGATTATCCATACAGCTACTTACAGAGTAATTCATTGATAACCACTATGCCAGGCACCTAACACTGGATAGAATGCAGCGTGCCTTCTTTCCCAAAGGATAACTCATGAGTCTGTTACTTTGTTGTGAGGAAAGAAACACTCCAGTGTAGACATGTCATGGACAAGAGAAGAGAAAAGAAAGCAGCCTGTGTGTTAACGGCAGAGTGTGTTTCATGATGCAACCCTGTTTTATTTTCTTTGGAAATTTAGGTCCCATGGAAATGGTAACTCTTCTTAATGCAATTCAAAGGCCCAGGCTTCTGTGGGCCACATGCTCCTGGAAACTCAACACCATCTACTGCAAGTATAATCTGATGTTGCAAGTTAGAAATCTCTGTCCTCTCCTTACATGATATAGAGGTTCTTCAGTCCTGGGGGCCACACACTGTGCAATAATGGGTGATTTGGAATGTCTATACAAAACCTTCATTTTGGAAACATTTTGATTTTTAAAACTGCTTACTTTCCTGAGGGGGAAAAATAGTAAGTGGCTTTCAAAACCCACTTAATGCCTTGCCCTGCTTAGAGATTGGACCTACACAAGATTGATTCAGCTCTACACCAGTCAGCAGGTCAGTGCCACTGCTAGAGGAAGAATGGGGTTAATATGTAGCCTCTCAGTTCTAGTGTCCTCATTCAGCCATTTCTGGACCTTTAAGCTTATTCTGTCACATCAGTCACCCCTCATCTCTAGGTTATTTATTTGAAGACACCAATGGAAACAGGAAACTATGGATGCCATTAAACTGTAAATATAATGCCTTTTGCAGCTTAACCAAAAACTTATCACGTTCTGTAGTTGTAAGTTTTATAGATTGTGGTGTGACAGAAAAATATGCATGAGTTTCTTTTTTTTCTCCAGGATTTCAAATAGATGACTCATTCCTAATACAGATCTCAGCAAACTCAGCACAATTTTTTCCCTTGTTGAGTCAAGATCTTTTCGCTTTTTCCTTAAAATAAAATCTTCACAGCTTCTACTCTTGGGATATGGAACTACTGTTAAATAAAATAAAGTTTACAAGAACACAGAACTGACATGCCACCACAGTTGATTGGAAAACCAAAATAGCCATTAAATGATTAATGGGAAGGTAGTGTATACACTGTGGAGACACAGAATGGAAGGTTGGTTTCTTAAGTACAATGAAGCAGTACCAAATGAGATTTCATCATGATACTTAGAATAGTTCTTGATTTAATACTTAGGAACTGGTTATTTATTACATTTCTAATTTAACACATTTGCACTGTGGTCAGCCCTTGGTAACTGAACTACAGAATACAAAACCTAGGCGGGGTTCAGGGAGACAATTAGATACCAGGATACCAGTTGTACCATCTTGTCCTCATTCTCTATGTGGGTGACCCAGTCAGTGCAGCTCTCACCACAGGGTGTATGGAATTCTGTTCTTGGGATCTGTGTTCCAAGACATGCATTGGATCTCAGGTATGGGGTACCCTACTTGCTGGTAGATCACCTGATACAAGCCTAACTCTGCTCAAAAGGTAGAGCTGTCATGGGTCCAATCACTGACTGAACAAAGCCTCAAGAAAAGGCAGCATTCCATTCACTCAGCAGTACTTCAGTTTCCACAGTGGGTTTGAGGAGAGAGTGTGGACATTCTTCCTACATTGCAGATGCAGCTTGGAGATAAAACAAATTGTAAAATTAAGAAGAGGATAATTTCAATTTTCTTGTTGAATTAGAGTTTCAGTCTTAAATAGGAGTCAGTTTAACTTGTGGACTCTCACAACCAGTATATCTTAAGTGGAGGACTTGTGTACCTTGAACTGGATCATTTATTTGTCAAGCCTCTTACCATTTGGGATGTCTTCTTGAGTGAGGATTCTCTTTCTGCGTCTGTGTTCAATATAGTAGCTGATTTTGAGATAGAAAATGGAATAGGAATTGGATTCCTTGGCAAGGCTCCTTGTGAACTTTGGGTTGAGCCATGTAATGGCCTGTTCTGAGACACTTCAGAAGTTCCTTGTGGCAAATACCAGTTGAGCACATGGGCATCCCAGAATGGGTCAGCTTCAATTCTGACCCTCCTATCATATCTTGTACTCTTTCTCATTCCTGTTAAATTGTTATTTAGCACAGAGAAAATTCTAAGTATTTTAATACCAAAATTTTTTTGAGTAAATGAAAACTCTAAAATAATCCCCAAAGTTTCGGTGCCTAGCTCCTTTGTCATCAGAGGGGCATCGCCCAGAAACTCATGGGAGCAGATGAGAGAACCATAGCCAAATTCTAGGTGGAGTCAGGGAACGCCACAGAAGAGGGATAGGAAGGATAGTTGGAACAGGGGAGCTCAAGGACACCACGTGAACACAGCCCACAAAATCAACTAAGCAGGGTTCATAGGGGCTTACAGAAACTGAAAAGACAAACAAGGACCCTGTATGGGTCTGACCTAGGTCCTCTGCATATACCTTACAGTAGCATAGTTTGGTATTCTTAGGAGACTCTCAACAGTGGGAGTGTGTTGGGGGAAGGTGTCTCTGACTCTTTAGCCTGACTCTTGGGACCTTTTTCCTCCTGCTGGGTTGCCTCATCCAGCCTTAATATGAGGGTTTGTGCCAAGTTTTATTGTAACTTTTTAGGCCATGTTTTGTGGATATCCCTTGGAGGCCTGATCTCTCTGTCTCTGTCTCTGTCTCTGTCTCTCTCTGTCTCTCTGTCTGTCTGTCTCTCTCTCTCTCTCTGAAAAGAAATGGAGGAGAAGTGTATCTGGGGGAGAAGCGAGGTGGGGGAGGGACTGGGAGAAAAATTGTTAAAAAGAATTAAAAAGAAGATTTTAAAAAAGCAACTTGATAAGCATCTATTCATTCTGTGAGGTCAGCTTAACTGTCTCCTTCATGGGCTCTGGGGTCTATTTTTCTTTACCTGCCTTCGTGCACTTAGCTGCCAGCTTGTCTCAATTACAAATGTTGGTGATCATGAAAGACTCTGGTTAGAGAGTTAAACCTCACAGACTAAAACTCCAGCCCTACCAATGACTAACTCTGTGACCTTGGGCCTTCTCTGAACCAGTTTGCTAATTGGTAAATGGAATAATATTAATACCAATGCCACAAGGAGGCTGTGCAAAGCAGTAGACACATGAAGGGTACTTAGCACAGCTCTCCATATCAGGTAAGCTCTACAGTGCACTATTTTGCATGGTTATTTGTGTATCATAGTCTCTGACTTCTATGAGCACCTTGGAAGTTACATCCTGTATTCCTCATCTTTTCATCTCAGTGTCCAGAACCTTAGTTGAATTTAAAATGCTGATTTGTGTGACTTTTATCATCTCAACCTCTATCTGCATGTATGATCTCATCTCACTATCAACAGAAGCCTAACAGATGTGGTGGTAATGTATGGGAGAAAGGAAGCATTCTATAGGCCTATGATTAGTTCTCCCAGGCTGTGACCCTCACAAGTCCTTCATGTTGTATTAATTTGTTTCCACTTAGTCAATTCAGTATTTTCATTCTCCCAGCTCAGTTAAGCTCTGATGAAATTCCGCAAATTAGACTCTGATAAAATGGTTTTCCTTTGGGATAAACCTTCTTAAAATCAGAATATTCTGAGGACATTTAAGAATTGACTACTTTTTCTCCTGCTGCCATGGCCCAAGAGATTATTTTCCAGTCTTCACTGTGAGAGTATAGCAATGCTCTAATTGGTAAACATCCTTGAAATGTGGGGGTCCCCTAAGAATAAGCTTGCTGGGATTTAAAAAAAAAAGGTTCAGATTTTACTTTTATTTATGATGTTTTTGTGTTGTGTGACACTTTTTCTTGGTAGACATGAGCAAACATCTACTCAGTCCAAACAGGGAATGAATGACAGACTAAAATGAGAATACCACCAAAGTCTTCCTGGTGAACAGATGAGTTTTGTTAGTATTACTTACAAAAGTGTGTGTGAGTGGTTACTTTCCAGAGTGGAAATGGTTCAAAGACAGCTGTATCACCCAAAACCCACCAGCACAAGAGATGACTCATCAAGGCTGGCAACCTGGAACACACTGCACAATTTACAATTAGTTAAACAGGTTAGAAATTGTCTTTCCCAGGTAGTTTCTTTGTCTAAGCCTCTTTCTGGAAGGTAGCATAGTTTGAGAGTTTCTCTCAGCAATTCTCACTGCTTATATATTCTTGAAGAGGAAAGGGCCTAGGGCTCTGATAGGTTTCAGTGACTTCCTGAGCACTTTGAGTAGTTTCCTTCTTGAGCTTAAGAGCTTCCATGCAAGAAGTAATCTTTCACTTCCCTTTAGAACATACCATACTTTAAGGAATTTCCCTAAGGAATGGAAAGTTTTATCTCAGAGGAAATCGCTACTCAGTAGTTTGTCTGTGAATATGTGCCTCTTGTGTGTGCAGTACCTGCAAAGGCCAAGAGAGGACATAGCATTCCCTGGAGTTGGAGTTACAAGAAGTTGTGAGCAGCTTGACATGGGTGCTGGGAATCAAATGTGTGTCCTCTAGAAGAGAAGGAAATGTCCTTAACCACTGAGCCATCTCTTCAGCCCCAGATAAGATAGTTTTAGTATTTTAAATTTTTAGCACAATTTTAGGTTCTTTGCAAAGTTGAGCAGAAAGTAGAGAGTTCTCACATAATTAATGCTGTGATATGGGTAGGGGACCCTTTACTACTAATATCCCACTAGAACGGCACATTTATCAGCATTGTTGAACCTACATGAATACATTTTTATTTTCCAAAGTCTATATTCTACATTAGTATTCTATTTGTGTTTTGATAGACATTAATGGCCTGTATGTTCCTTGATAACATCACACAGAATTCACTCACAGGCCTGAAAATCTGTTGAGTTACACCTATTGATCACATCTTCTTCCTTAACCTTTAGATAATATAATCCTTTTGCTATCTCCATCACTGAATCCTTTTCAGAATGTCATGTGGTTGAAATCATACAATATGAATCCTTTTTTTTTTAATGGGAGGCTTCATTTACCAATCTGTAGTCAAGATCTCCTCATGTCTCCCCCATGTTTTCTGACTCTGAATAATATTCCATCATTCTGATGCTTCACATTTTATTTTTCCATTCACCTGCTGAAGGGTAGCTTTAGTGTTGTCCCCTACATTGACAATTATGGAGTGGCCATAAACATCCATGTGCAGGTTTTTGTGTGGATGCAAGTTTTTAGTTCCTTGAGTAATACAGGGAAGCAGGATTGTTCTGTCAGATGGTAAGAGTATATTTAGCTTTTTAAGAAACCACCCAGCTGTCTTCCAAAAAGGCTGCATTTACTGGTGGTGGCTGTGTGTTCCTATTGCCTACCTGCCCAGCACTGGCTGCTGCTCTTGGCTTTGGCAGCCTCAACATTTCTTCAGAGTTATCTCAAGGACGCTCTAGTGTTTGCCGCCCTACTGACAGTAAGTAGTAAGCATATACTCCTTTGCCATCAGTGCATCTTCTTTGGTCATGCATTTTGCCCATTTTTAGTTGAGCCAATCAGTTGTTCTGTTGATTTTTCTTTGTGTATTTTGGATCTCTCTTTAGTAGGTACATCTTCAGCAACTACATTCTTCTAGCCTGGGGTTTATCTCTCATTCTCTTGTCGCCTCTGTCATTTTTTACTTTCAGGCTTGTCCTCACTAAGCCCCAAGTAATCCAATAATTACAGACCATGTGATCCTAATTGTTTCCAATGGTGTCTCCTCTTCCTGGATTCTACCCCAGCACACTGATTCTTTGTACCATTCATTCTGTGTTTTCACCTGGGGAGCATTGGATTTCCTGTGACCTCTGTTCTCTAGTGGATACAAGAAAAGCTGTTGATTTTCCATTTATTCTGCTTTCTTTTTGGCATATAAATGTAACTTATAACTTGAAGAGCCTTACCCAGTATATTTACAGACACTTTTATGATCTCATTTGTTTTAAGTCAATAATGGAGCAGTGTATAAGAATTATGTCTGATCCATAAATTTGAAAACTGAGTTGAAATAGAGTTCCTAGCTGTTAGCATAAAGAAGATCACTACCCAATATAGAATGGAAATTCTTGTTTCTCAGAATCCAGGGTTCTTTATATTCAAAGAGCTGCCTGTCATGTACTTGCCGTTAATAGCATGAAAGCCATGTGGATCTCCCAACTTCAGGTTTTACATCTGGGTATTATTTAAAACTTTAAACAAACTTTATGATTTTGAATATCAATAACTTTTATGTCTCTTCTAAGTCTCCTTCTTCTCTCCCTCTCCTCCCTCTCCTCTCTCTATGTATGTATGTATGTATGTATATATATATATATATATATATATATATATATATATATATATATATATATATATATATATATATATATATATACCCTATCTCTGTGTGTCTGTTTGTATCTGTCTGTGTATGTGTGTTTGTCTGTCTGTGAGAGGAATAGCTTGTTGTAATGCAGTCCAACAGTGTTTTCCTTAAATCTTCAGCTTTAATAGTGTGATTAAGCATCTGATAAATAGAAGTAGTCTCATGGATGTGGAGGGAAAACAGTGAGGGGTCATGAATTAGGAGCAGGTGCAGAGCCCATTAGGTGAGCACAGCCCACATCCTAAATGGCCATAATGTATGGTACTGCTTGGCAGTCTTGGCTTTCTCTTTCTCTCTCTCTTTTTTATTCATTAACCTTCAGAGCAGAAACCTTATTTTAATCTTCAAGGTTGCAGCAAGTCTCCTCATCTGTAACTGCTTCATACCCAGATGGAAGCCAACAGAAGTCCTCTCAGCTATCATCCAAGCAACATGGTGCCTTTGACAGACCTGTCTCTGAAAACAGAACTGATAGGAGCAGTGGAAGGGATACTGGAAGCAGGACCACAATTTCAGAAGAATGAAAAGGCTACACTCTGACGGTCCCCAGGTGTGGGTGTGAGATGCATGATCTGGAGGGTGGATTTGAAATAGGTAATTCTATATTCAAATCTGACTGCAACCACTGTGGCTGTGCTTATCTGGTAATATACTTGTTACTAAGTTTCAATTCTGCCACCTATTAAAGGGGGGTAGTCTTACCCCCATCATAGATCTCTGCCAATACTTGAAAATGGGAGTATTTATAAAGGAGTCTTCCTCGGTGTTCAACATGTTTATTTTTCCTTGTTCTCCCCTCTGCTGTCCTTCCTTCCTTCACTTCTTTTCTCCCTCACTCCTTCTGTCCCACCCTTCTGCCTTCCTTCTTTATTCCTATCTTCTTCACTGAGAGACTATTTCATTTGTCATAGAAAACCTATCAGACAAAAAGAAAGATTAGAATAAACCAGGAAAGATCTTGAGGAGTAGCATCCCCCATCAGAGGGTTTGCTTTGATCAAAGTGAAGAGGGATGTTGGGCAATATTTGTGGTGGATCATGGTGGTTATCTCAACCTCAAGACTGATGGATGCTCAGAGAATTAAGGAAGTAGGGTCCAGTTGGAGCAATTCTGAACAGCATGTGCAGCTTCTACATCCATGAAGAGGGTTAAATGACCCGTGTGGATTCTGCACAGCACAGCCATGAATGAGCATGAAGAGTTCACTTGGTTATGACTGTAGCAGTAGAGAAAATGTCACACAGATTCCATGCTGTAACTGACATCTCCTGGGTGGCAAGACGGTGGCTCAGAATGAAAGCATGTCAACTTGGGGAAGTCACTTAGGGCTAGATCAGGTCTGTGGTTTGTTTTTGTCTTGTTTTGTTTTGTTTTTCCAGAAGCAGAATTAAGGAGAGGAAGTTCAAATTCATCTGATTGTATGTGTCATCCAGAACATAAATAGATCTCATCTATTCTTTAAAGTAATAACCAAACTTGCACATGTGCATACGTACACACACCACAGACAGACAGACAGACAGACAGACAGACACACACACACACACACACACACACACACACACACACACACACACACATTGAATGATAGAATTTGTCTAGAAATCTGAGTACTAACTTACTTCAAAAGCTTAGAATCTGTATTTTCCCAATACTATTCTGGTTTGATGTGTTCTTGTTATTTTAAAAAGTGATGGCTTAAGTATTTGACTAGCTATACTTTTTTCATTTTGTATTTTATAGTGTGTTTTGCTAAGGGCTAATTTTTTAGGTTTAACTTATAATTTTGATTTTTTAAAATATTCTTTACATGTGTATATAATTAATTTTGGTCATTTTCACCTCCCATTAACCTCTCTCAACTCCCTCCCAGTCCCACTGAACCCCTTATTCATCCCAACAAGCCCCCCCGACGACTTTCATGTCCCTTGTTTTATTCTGTGGCCCGTTGAATTTAATTAGTGTTTCTTACATAAGCATGGCTATGGAGTTATGTACTGGAGCACGGGCAAGATGCCAGTGGCTATTCCACTAAATCCAATGACTCCCTTTCTCCCAGCATCCACTAACTGCCAGTAGTTCCTCAAGGAGGAGTGAGGCTTCATGAGCCCCTCCTGCTAAGGGGTAATTAAAAAACACCACTGATACCTAAAAAGAAATAGAATTATGTTGTATCATCAAATATAGTTATTTCCAGTTTTGAGAATATACAAATAAATACTTGTATACACATATGTATTAATATATTCTTGATTATAGATCATTATAACAATTATTAGTTATAGGGTAGGTAAAGGTTTGTGGTAGAAAATTGCTTAGCACACACACAAAGCCATGAATGAATAAATAAATAAAATAATCATTTTAAAACACCAGCATAAATAATGCCCACACATTTCAGTTGGTTGGTATCTCTCAAGTTTTTTAAGTGTATCCTCTACCACCTATCCCAACTTCTACCCAGCCTGCCAAGTCATATTAGTACACTGGAGACATGGAATATTTCCAGTTTTTATTGGGTACTTAACGTCTGATGGCCTCTTTTATGGTTTTAGTAGCCAATAACATTCCTTTCCAATATATATCCATGAACTTTAAAAGCGATGGAATTATATTTTAGCATTGATTCTTCATGTTTTACCCTAAATAATTTTATATTGAAAACTTTCATTAGATATTTGGTAATTCATTGATGACAGAATTATAAGGAAAAGAAAAAGTGTTGGATTCTTTTTCCTTTAACATTTGTTGCTATTGTTTTGAAACAGAGTTTGGATTTATTAAAAGACATTTTTAATGAAGATTTCTGGCATGAGGGTTAAGAGAAGAGGCAGTGGGTGGAAAAGAAAAAATAGAAAGAATGAGCAAAGGGACACAGAGAGGAAGAGAGGGAGGGCGGCAGGAAGGAGGGGAAGAAGAGAGGGAGGGAGGGAGGGAGGGAGGGAGGGAGGGAGGGAGGGAGGGAGGGAGGGAAGAAGGGAGGGAGGGAGAGAGGGAGGGAGGGAGGGAGGGAGGGAGGAAGGGAGGGAGGGAGGGAGGGAGGAAGGAAGAGAGGGAGGGAGGGAGGGAGGGAGGGAGGAAGAGAGGGAGGGAGGGAGGGAGGAAGGAAGAGAGGGAGGGAGGGAGGGAGGGAGGGAGGAAGAGAGGGAGGGAGGGAGGGAGGGAGGGAGGGAGGGAGGGAGGGAGGAAGAGAGGGAGAAGAAATGAAGACACATTAGATAGTCTACCTGTGGACTTCTCTGCGAGAGTTGCCTCCTTTGTCATCTTACATAACAATCTGCTTTCTTGGCATCTGTCAACGTTGCTTCCTTGCATTGTCCTGAATGGTTTAAATAATGAATAATGTCTTTCCCCTCAGGTTTCTTATCCATTGCTTAGACTGCTTGATCTTTGGATAGTGATAGCCCTCATCAGTTATGTTTTCTGTCATTTGGACATGCCTAGTAAGATTTTCTTCTTCCCTCATTTGAAATATGCACATAGCTTATCTGGAACATTTTCAAGGAGTTTTATTTCCTTTCAGTAAGAAATGACACTTACAGGCTAGAGAGAAGGCTTTTTCTAAAGTGCTTCTGCACATATAAAAGGACCTGAGTCTGATTCCTGGTACCCAAGGCTGCTGCAGAAGGGGAATACATTTTCTTCAGGGATGCAGCCCAGGAAAGACTGCTCATGCTCCTACATCCATGTTCGTAAAGGCTACACTAAGTGGACTTGAGAGAGAGAGGGAGAAAGAGTGTGTGTGTGTGTGTGTGTGTGTGTGTGTGAGAGAGAGAGAGAGAGAGAGAGAGAGAGAGAGAGAGAGAGAGAGAGAGAGAGAGAACAGATGAAGTTGGAAAGAAAAAGTAGCTGGGGGATAAGTGAGGAATTAAAAGGAAGGGATTGGGGGCATAGTTAATAAAAAACATAATATACATATATGAAAATTTCAATAAAAATTTACAAACTTAACATGATGATGCATACTTGGAATACTAGCACTTGGGAGGCAGAAACAGGCAGATCGTAAGACACACTGGCCAGCACTCTTATCTCAGTCCGTGAGTTTTAGGACTGTGAGAGAACCTTTATCTGAAAACAAGGTGGTGTGCATTGGAGGACTGATGCCTGAAGTTAACCTTTGGCCTCCTCCACAAATATGTACATACACAACTACACTCACATGAACACACACACACACACTGTATACACAGAAAAAGGATAAAAAGAAATGGTATATGGAAATCACAACTGGGTATGGAAGATGCTCATAGTCACCAGATGGGTGACTGCTTCTATGCATTTATACAAGAGTCATGTAAAGCACAATTCTATAAATAAAACACAGTGTGATGCTTCTGATCATTTTGGCTCATAATCTAAGCATCAGAATTTCTAGTTAGGCTTGTTAACACATTGGTATCTCCTTTCTGACATGCTGAGAATCCAGATTCTGTGTAAGATCTCACAGTTACTCATTGGCTTCATTCGCACAGTAGGCAAACAGTCTAGGAAATATGAGAAAACCTTCCACCAACATTTGGTATTCCTTATCTAGTTATCAAGCCATGGTGATCCAGTATGTAGGCTGTTTTGTTTTTTTTTATGCTAGCTCTTCAACTTTCTGTTCTCTCACAGAAGCTGGTTTTTCTCCCATCAGTTACCTTCATACTAATGCCTGTATAATAATTTTTGTTGCATAGTTAGTGCCACAAAAGGAATGCTCTGAAGATAAGTTAATGAATTAATAAGAGGGGAGAACTTGACTTGCTTCGTGGTTATCTTTTGCTGAAGGAACATAAACCTGTTTGCCTTGGTAGCATTCTTGTTCTTGACTCTAACAAAAGGACATCAGGAGACAGGACATTTCAGGCTCCCTAGTCATAGAAATATTTCCAGAGGTCATACATTTTTTATTAAGATATTTTCTATTCATTTTACATATGAACCACAGATTCCCCTGTCCTTCTTCCTCTGACCCCTGAGCCCCTCCCCTTCAAGCCCCCCATTGCCACCTCCTCCAAGGCAAGACCTTCCATGGGTGCCTTTTAGCAGAGCCTGGTACATTCAGTTGAGGCAGGTTGAAGTCCCTCCTCCCTGCACCAAGGCTGTGCAAAGTGGGGGACACATATTTTTATGTTATGGTTGATACTCATGTGCTTCATTGTCTGTCCTTGTTATGCTTCTGATAACCAGGACAAGGCAACCAATGGAAGAAACCTAAGGGGAAAGTTTTCTGACTCACAGATCCAGAGACTATAGTAGTCTGCCATGGCAAGAAAGGCATGGTGGAGTAGCTAGCTTGTAGCTGCCACTTCTCACATCCTGGTGCGGCAGAAAGCAGAAACAGGAAACCACAACTGGGCCAGTATATTCCCCTGGTCAGCCTGTTTTCATCAGCTCAGCGTCATGTCCCCAACAGTCTATAGCTTCCTAAAACGACACCATCAGCTGGGGACAGATGTTCCAACATAGGAGCCTGTGACAGACATTTTACATTCAAGCCATAATGTCATCCAAATCATAACATTGTCAGGAATGAAATCATTCTTTTATGCATGCACAAAGACAGGTACTCATATACTCACACATATATCATATGTATGTATAGTAAGTATGTAAAGAGATATTTGGTCATCTTCATGGACCTATGGAAGAGTTTGAATCAGAACTATTTTCAGAAATAAAACTCTCAAAAATGTTTAAGTAGCATATATACTTACATTTTAAGACAAATGTTAAATATAAATCTGTATTTATTATCTAAATAATACAAATGGAATAATGACTTATATTTAAACATATTTTAATTAAAATATAACTACATCCTTTTCCCTCCTCTTTTCTCCCTCAAGCCTCTCCCATGCCTCAGCATTCTCTCTTTTACTTTGATTAGTATTGTTACATACCCATACAAGCATGCACATATATACACAATATATTTGTGCATATACATGCATGTATATGCATAAAACTAAACTGCTGAGTCTGTTTTAGTTGTTTGTGTGCATATGGTTTCAGGGATGACCATTCGGTGTAGGACACCAAATAATGGAGCTCATCCTTGGAACAGGCTAATGCTCCTTTTCCAGCAGTCAGTAGTTGCCTGTAGTTCTTTGTCTAGGGGTAGGACTCTGAGAAATTCCCTCCTTCCAGGTTAACATATCCATGGCTATTACCATTGTTCAACTCTTGATTATATAGTCATTTCTGGGGTAAACTGTTTCATTACAGACTTACTGCTATTCTGACTCTTAGAATATTTTCATCCCCTTCTTTAGAGATGTTCTGTGAATCATAGATGCAGAATCATAATAGAGAAGTATGTATCCATTGGGGCTGGGTTTTCTGTAATGTGTTATCTCTGCTTTGTATCCATTTGTGATTTTCTGGTCTCTATTTGCTGTTAAGAAGACTTTTTCACAAGCCTCAGAAAGCTAGAGAGTGTCCAGTACAAGCATGAGTTCCCTCTTTCTTAATATGCATACTCATGATTGAGCATTCCTTGGGTATATGCCCAAGAGTTCTACAGCTGGGTCTTGGGGGATATTGATTCCCAATTTTCTAAGGAAGCGCCATATTGATTTCCAAAGTGGCTGTACAAGCTTGCGTTCCCACTAGCAGTGGAGAAGAGTTCTCCTTGCTCCACATCCTCTCCAGCATAAGCTGTCTTCTGTGTTTTTGATCTTAGCCATTCTGACAGGTGTAAGGTGGTATCTCAGAGTCATTTTGATTTGCATTTCCCGGATAATTAGGGATGTTGAGCAATTCCTTAAATGTCTTTCAGCCATTTGAACTTCCTCTGTGGAAAATTCTCTGTTTAGTTCTATAGCCCATTTCTTGATTGGACTGTTGGGCATTTTGATGTCTAATTTCTTGAGTTCTTTATATATTCTGGATATCAGCTCTCTGTCAGATGTTGGTGAAGACCTTTTCCCATTCTGTAGGCTGTCGCTTTATCTTGTTGACCGTGTCCTTTGCTCTACAAAAGCTTCTCAGTTTCAATAGGTCCCATTGATTGATTGTTTCTCTCAGTTTCTGTGCTATTGGTGTTATATTTAGAAAGTGATCTCTGGTACCAATGCGTTCAAGAGAATTTCCTACTTTCTCTTCTATCAGGTTCAGAGTAACTGGATTTATTTTGAGGTCATACCACAACAGCATTTGCTCAGCTATGTTCATATCAGCATTGTTTGTAATAGCCAGAACCTGGAAACAACCTAGATGCCCTTCAACTGAAGAATGGATAAAGAAAATATGGTACATATACACAATGGAGTACTACCCAGCAGAGAAAAACAATGACATCATGAGGTTTGCAGGCAAATGGATGGATCTAGAAAAAATCATCCTGAGTGAGGTAACCCAGACTCAGAAGGACAAACATGGTATGTACTCACTCATAGGAGTATAATAGATACAAAACAAAGATGACTAGACTGCTACACAACTCCAGGGAGACTACCTAGAAAATGGGACCCTAGGAAAGACACAGGGATCACCCAATGACAGAGAAATGGATAAGATCTACATGAACAACCTGGAGGACAGTGGGAGTAATGAAGGGCAAGATTTGAGGGAAAGAAAGCTTAGGGGAGCAGGAGATCCCAGCTGGATCAAGAACAGAAAGGGAGAACAAGGAATAGCAGACCATGATAAATGAAGACCACATGAGAACAGGAATAGGCAGAGTGCTGGAAAGGTCCCCAGAAATCCACAATGATACATCCTTTGTAGACTGCTGGCAATGGTAGAGAGAAAGCCTGATCTGACATAGTCTGGTGATCAGATGGCCAAACACCCTAACTGTCAAGCTGGAACTCTCATCCAATAACTGATGGAAGTGGATGCAGAGATCCTCAGCCAGTCCCCAGGTGGAGCTTCAGGTGTCCAATTGTTGAGAAAGAGGATGGACTTTAGAAGCCTGAAGTGTTGAGCCCAAGATTGGATAAAGCATAGGGACAAATAGACAAATGAATGGAAGCACATGAATTATGAACCAAAGGCTGTGGAGCTCTCAACTGGATCAGGCCCTCTGGATAAGTGAGACAACTGAATAGCTTGAACTGTTTGGGAGGCATCCATGCTGTGGGACTGGGACCTGTTCTTAGTGCATGAGCTGGCTGTTTGGAACCCTGGGCTTACACAGGGACACTTTGTTCAGCCTGGAAGGAGGGGACTGGGCCTGCCTGTACTGAATCCACCAGGTTGAGCTGAATCCCCAGGGGAGTCTTGATCCTGGAGGAGATGGAAATGGAGGGGGGGGGGTGCTGAGGGGAAGGTGAGATTGGGGGTGGGAGGGGGGAGGACAGGGGAACCCATGGCTGATGTGTAAAATTAAAACACAAATATAATAATAAAAAAATTTTTAAAAAGAAAATTTCACACCTAAAATAAACAATGCCACTTGACTGCTACTGATCCCTAACTAAAGTTTTATTACCTCAGAGCATGTCAATTAATATATTTGCAATCAAACATAATAAACTATTTTAAAAGCAAGAAAAATAAATCTTGAAGAAATAAAAAATAGGCATACTCATATCTGATTTTTACTCAGAATCATTGATATTCCTGGAGAATTTATTTTCCTTTCTTTTATTTTTAAGATTATAATATGATTACACAATTCTCCCTTCCCTTTCCTCCCTTCAAGCCCTCATTCATACCTCTCCTTGTTCTCTTTCAAATTTACAGCTTCCTTTTTTCATTCATTGCTTGTTACATGTATATAGTTACATGCACACACACACACACACACACACACACACACACACACACACACATATTCCTAAATACAATCTGCCTCATCTCAATAATGCTATTTGAATGCATGTTTTCAGGACTGATCGTGTGGTATAGGAAAACCAATTGGTATGCTCTTCCTTGGGCAAGACTCTTTCTCCCACTCTCAGCCTATCATAGTTGCCCATAGTTCTTTGTCTAGGGTTGAGGCCTCTAGTGCTTCCTCTCATCTACTGTGTCATGTTTATTGTTGTCCTTGTTCAGCTCCTGTTCAGGCATTCATGGTATTGGGCCATTGTGGGGACAGCTTCTCACTACCAAGAGACACAATCCCACTCCAAACTCCTTGATCCTCTTCCTCTGACAATGTTTCTATCACCAATTCTGCAATGTTCTCTGAGACTTAGAAATGGGAATCGTTCTATAAATGTATCCATCTGGACTGGGCTCCACAACTCTGCATTTTGGTCAGTTGTGTTTTCTTAATGATCTATGCCTGTTTCAAAGAGAAGTTTCCTTGATGAGAGGTAATGCCTACTCTTATCTGTGGGTATAAGGACAAATATTTAGAGGTAGTTAGGGACTGTTATTAGTTTGATGAGGTGGCAGTTGTGAGTTCCCCTCCAAGTCCCATGATTTCACTACACTTGGGTAATTGGCTGGGTTTCCCGTACCAGATATGATTTCCCTCATATTGAGTGGACCTTAAGTACAATTAGAGAGCTGCTGGTTACCATCAAGATGTACATGCTACCAGTGCACCCTTAGGTTTATCACACCATGCTGATTGTCATTGTGGTTCATAGGCATCAACATTCTATTACTTTTTGCAGGAAAATACATGTGTAGTGTTCATGGGTATGTGTATGCATATTTGTGTGTGTGTGTGTGTGTGTGTGTGTGTGTGTGTGTGTTTGGATGGGTCGATGGATGGGTATGTATACCCAGGGTTGATTTCAGGTGTCTTCCAATAGCTGTTCACCATGTATATGAGGCAGGGAGACTCTGAACCCAGAACTCAATATTGGCTAGTCTGTCTATCAAGCTTGCTCCAGGAATTCCTCATCTCCACCTCCTTTGCTTTGGGATTGCATGCAGGCCACTGTACCCACTTGGTTTTTACATAGGCTCTGGGAGTCCAAATTCAGCTTCTCCAATTTATCTGTTTACCTGCAGCACCATAATCCCAGCTCTTAACAGCCTTAATATTCTTAAGTTGTTTTTTTAACCATGAAATTACCTGAAATCTTTTCCAAAGATACAGGAATTGAGTAGTAAATGAGCAATTTTGCGTAAAAAAGTAGGATCTTTTTAGGAGACCATTATAAACTTAGTGAAAAAAATATTACTATAGATAAAAAAGATGGCCAGTAGTTAAAGGGTAAATTCTGACAGATTAAACACATTCTTCATTCTACTTTTATAGTAAAATATGTAAAAGTTGTTGACATGTTTTCACCAATAGAGACATTTCCCCTCAATACAGTGTTTTTTCTATAGTGCGTACATTTTATAAGATGAAATGTCAAAAATTTTGTTTGCTTTCAATGTTTGAAGATTTTTCTATATTTAGAAGCTACAAAATTCTATATTTTAATTCTAATTCTATCTTTGTAGACAATATCATTTCACTCAATTAAAAATAGGATTACATTAGAAAAATTTCTTCAGATTGAGTAATTTAACATTTTTGAAGTGGAATACAGTATGCCCTTTGAGCACTTATCATTTAATTTTTCTGGCTCTTTCCGTTCCTTTGTCAAGATGCATTTTCACATCTCTATATTCGCAGACCTTGTTTTTCAGTAATTTTAATTTTCTTTCAAGCTTCAATTGCTTAAAAGTTTTGAACAAAATGATACCACAATTTGGAGAATTTACATAGGATAATCATTCTAAAGTATTCCAAGACACTTAGGTTTACTTAGAAAGTAGTTCTTCAAAGTTCCACAGGTTTCTAAATTGGACCAATTTTAAGTAACAATGAAGGAAAGTGTGTGTGTGTGTGTGTGTGTGTGTGTGTGTGTGTGTGTGTGTTATGTACACACACGTTCTCAATTGTATGTGTATTAAATTTATATATTCTTTCTCATTTTAAATGTATTTTTAATTATTTGGGAATTCATAAACGTATATACATTGTATTTTAATCATCTTCAACCTTCCACTCCTCCTGCTGACACTTCCCAGATCCTCCACCCTGCCAAGTGCCTTCCTAACTTTACATTTTTTTTTAAATGTGTCTCTGTGTCTAATTTGTGCTGCCCACGTATGAACAAATATGGTGGGATCACCCACTAGAACAAGGTTGGCCTACCAGGAGCCGTATCCTTAAATAAAACTGACTCGTCCTCTCCCTCTCCTAGTGGCCATCAACTGTCAATAGCTTAGCAGTTAGATGTGGAGCTCATAAGACCCGCCCCCTCCATACTAGAATGTTGTTTGACTTGATCTTTTGAAGGTCTCCCAAAGGAAATCACAGCTGTTGTGAGTTCATGAGTACAGAGGTCCTCCTATGTACAGAAGACACTGCTTGTCACCAGTCCTCTGTGACCTCTGGCCCTTATAATCTTCCTGTTTCCCCTTCTGTGATGGTTCTGGAGCCTTGGGGATAAGGGCTGTGACACAGATGTCACATTTATTGCTGAACACTCATTGACACTTGTTCTTGGCACTTCGACCATTTGTGGGTTTCTGTTTTAATTGCTGCCCACTGCACAAGGAAATGTATTTGAGGTCCATCTCTCTCGTTTGAAGGACGCCTAATTATGTAATTCTATAACAAAATTTGAAAGAATTTCTGCCTCACAGATATTTTTATTAATTGATTAACATTTTTGTACTAAAGAACTATTTTTACAAAATCTTATGTTTATCATATCACAGAGTTCATATGTATCCCTAGTGTGGAAGTTCCATGAACTTTATAATAATATTCATACTATTGATTGTTTCAACTTTTAATTTTTCATTTGTTACATTCATTCTTTGGTAATTTCATTCAAATGTATTCTAATTACTCACACCTCCACCTTTTTTTGTCTGACTCTCACTTTATCAATCCTTCCTCCTCCCTCCAAATCCCTTTCCCATATTCTTGTGTTTTTATTTTGTGACCCACTGTATTCAGCCAGGAAAAGAAACTATCTTTTTATTTTATATTTGAATAGATAAATGGGCTAATATTAGAATTTATTAGCCTTCTATGTAGTTATCATTTCTTTTCAAACTTCTTCATGTATGGAAAGAGCATGTTAGCAGATGTTTTCTCCCATCCCATAGGATCACATGAAAATATAGAATCAAAATTGAAAGCTCATTTGTTCCAGATGAAAGGTTACACTTTAGATGAGAGGGAACTTCTCAGTTCAGTGTGGGATCTCCATTTCCAGGCATGCTCTTCATGCACCCATGAGTGGGTGCAGTAGAGACTGAAGCTTGCCCAACATGTCTACACTTCCTATGTTTTGCATGATCAATGAGTTCACAATAACATCTGACATGGGCAGTATACATTACTATGAGTATGTTTATTATCAAACCTGTTTACGAGGAAAATAGGATTAAATTTAAATTTCCTTAAATATGCCTTCCAGTTTTTAGTAGTAATTTCTTAGATTAAAAGATTATTATAAAATATTTTTTATTCCACAAGATTACATAGAAATTTTTCATGCAAGTATATACTTAATTTAAACATTTTGCCAAATATAAGGAAATCTAGGACCATTCCAGGTGCTGAGCAGTATCACTCAAGATCTTGGTGAATGAAGCTGTGCTGTGTGCTATTGATAAATATCTAATTGGTGGTAAAAAAATGAGACTGCCATGAAAAGAGAGAGAGAGAGAGAGAGAGAGAGAGAGAGAGAGAGAGAGAGAGAGAAAGAGAGAGAGAGAGAATCTTATATTTCTTCCTCTACCTGATAACAGTTCTGAAAGAGAATGATGCTTAGCCATCTATCAGCAGGAACACACTGCTTTATCTATTTCTTTCCAGTTCATTCAATGGTACTTCTTTTAGAGGTGATGAAGAATGGTAATGAAGTCTGAGAGCATTGATATAGAGAGGAAATGGGAGAGTGTCATCAGGTAGCCAAATGATGAAAGGTTCTTCACCACTTAAAGAGTGAGATTAATCTGTAGGAGTGATGAAGACACAGATCAGCTTGCATCTAGTTAGGAAGCAAATGGCCTTAGGTGGCTAGGGAAGACCACAAGTGTTGTGCTCACATTTGGAGAAGGTGCATGGTGAAGAAAAAGTGAGTTACATCAGTAACTAGAAAGACCCAGCATGTTCCTACATGCCAAGCTATCTATTTTTATCCACTTAGGTCCCCCACTCCTGACAACCTGTTCATCAATAAACTTATCAACAGATTAATCTATTGACATGTTTTGCACTCTCAAGACACAACTATCATTCAATAGTGCTGCTATAAGAGCTCAAGCTTTCAATAGATGAGCCTGGGAGCATTTTGTCCAGCCTGTAATAATGGCCCACCATGGCACCCTGGAAGTTTCCTAGGTAGGATGTCCCTTGATCATTCAGCTTCCATTGAATCTACCACTACCTCCCATAAAGAGGCAGGATTAGACTATCATGGCTGAAACAAAGGTACAAGTTCTAGCCAGGGCATTTGCTAACTATACGGCAGTGGCTAAGTTCTTGGCCTCCTCTTAATTTCAATCTCCCTTCATCTTCAAAGCTTAAGAACAAGGGATAATTATCAATAATAAATGGAAGGTGGTAAGCCATATTACATTGCTCTCTGTTTAATATTTTATGCTACTACTACTGAATTTGGATTCATCTTAGGGTTAAAGTGTTTAAGTAGTTTGCACAAGGTCACTTAGGAAACAGACCAGGAATTGAAAGATTGCTTTGTCTACTCTAGACAAACTAACTACAGTTTTATACCTCTGGGCTCAGTGACTTTGGTGGCCCTAGGAAGAGTGGTGTACCCTAGGAGCATCCTGGCTGACTCAGGGAAGAGGATAAGCCATCCCTGAGGACTGTATGCAGGACTCCAGCAAAGCATAGCTTTCTAGCCACCTTCTGAATCTTTCCAAAGGAGATCAGCAAGGTAAAATACTGGTTGCTATCACAACAGGCAGAATGTCAGCTGTTTTCTTTGGACTTTCAGGAGCTACACATTCTCCACGTAGCTTGTGATCCATTATTAAAAGCACTAAGTGTGTTGATCATACTGAGCACACTTTCTCAAGCAGCAAATGAATATGGGATACCCATCCCCCTCACACCACGCCACATAAGCACCAGGTCTGTTTCTTATAAAAGTTGTGTTTGCTCACTTGCAGCTGCTCTCCTCCCTCTTCCACAGTGGGCCAGATGCTCCAGCATGCTCCAGCAGCTTTGAGAAGGGAGGGGGAGGACATCCTGTGCACATATGCTCTAGTTTCTGCCCAGCCACTACACTGCCTCCAAGTGAGTGGACGGGAAAGGACTTTTAATACATTTTTTTTAAAGACCTGGCAAAGCCAGGATAATACACTTAATTTTTTTCTCACACTTTAAGCCACTCAATGAAACATGATAAAATAGGTCTTTTTCATCTTATTCTATTAAAAAATTAATTAAAATATAACTATATCAGTTCCCTTTCCTATTCTTCCTCCAACTTTGCCCATGATTCCTCATTCCTTCCCAAGTTGATGGCTTCTTTTTCACTATTTTACATGCACACACACACACACACACACACACACACACACACACACACACAGAGAGAGAGAGAGAGAGAGAGAGAGAGAGAGAGAGAGAGAGAGAGATGCATAATATACTCCTTTGAGTCCATTTAGTGTGATTTGTGCGTATATGATTTCAGGGCTGACGACTTTGTATTGGATAACCAATTAGTTGGCTCGTCCCTTGGAGAGGCTAATTATCTTTTCTCAGTAGTCATTAATTGCCTGTAGTTCTTTGTCTGTAGGGGTGGGACCCCATGAGATTTCTCCCTTCTGAGTTAGCATGGCTATTGCTATTATCATTGTTCAGGTCCTATTTGGGCACTTCAGATACCTATTACTGATACATCATGGGTACACCTTCCCTGCCATTCTAGGAGACACACTCTCACAACAGACTTTCTGGTCCTCTGGCTTTTAGAATCTTTCTACTCTCTTTTCTGTGATGCTTCCTGAGCTTTAGGTACAGGAGAAGTATCCATTGGGGCTGGGCTCCACACGAACTACTGATCTCCACACTATGCCCTGTTGTGGTTTCTGTAATGGACTCCATTTGGTACAAAGAATAGCTTCTTTGATGAGATATGTCTTTCAACTCTGTCTTGTATCTCTGTTGCCAGAACCTTTAAAACAATCAGGAAAATGGGGACTATCCTGGTCTCAGTAAGCATGTCTAAGAAATAATACCACGTTAGACATAGCCAGATAGTTTACATTATACAGCCCCTCTCTTGGTATCTTGTTTCCTATCCCCTCCTTTTTGTCTTCTTTTCCCCTTTATTCTGTCTTTCTGTAGCATCATCAACTGGGACTTATCCCAGGGAGTCTATTTCTATTCAGCCAATGACAAACAGAAGAAACAATTCCATCCAAGTCTAGCTTTGACAGCCAATTTGAGTTTCTTGGTCTTTCTTATGGGATCATTGGTTTGGGGCTTATCACAAGAGTATGGGTGACCCCAAAACAGCTGCATTAATTCAGCATGCATGAGAAATCATGAAGGCTACATTGCTGGGGTGCCCTGCTTTATTGAAAATGCTCCAACTCCCGTCAATTTTCTATGTCCAAGACTACATGTGGCTGGGGCAGGATTGTAAGAAAATGGGGAGGGTGAAAAGGAGTGAGTGGCTAGAATCTCAGGTAAGAGAGTCTGAAAGGGGTGCTCCCCAATCCTGTCTTTCAGGGAATGTTATTAAGACTGTATCAGGACTGATATTATGAGGGTGTGATATTATGATATTATGAGGGTATTCACAACTAATGATCTCTAGATGGCAATAGTTAGGTCATGCCTGGAAGACAGAGTTCCATGAGACCCTCACTTTCAACACCATACTTGACATCATCTAAAGAGCCATACTCCAGGTGTCTACTTTAGGAGTTGGTTCATTAGATAGCCTTCTTCCTTTTATGCTAAGCTTCTCAAGGGCAGAGGCATCATTGACCATCATTTTTACATTCTTTTCACACTGTCAGAAGAATGAATATTTTCAGTGAAATATCCAATGAGCTTTTGAAAGTAGATGTGATGGAATCAGTTAGGATGCTTGCATGCCCTTTGTCAGTACATCTTTGTTTGGGATCTGATTATGTTTCAATGGAGAGGCAGCCCAGTCTAGAAGAAATTGCACTGGCGTCCGGATGCATTTCCCTCAGACCAGATCCAGCTCTTCCTATTAGCTCCTGTAACCTCCTGTAAATGTCTTCCTCTTTTCTAAAACATAGGAGTAACATGATGGTTGCAGAGAGTAGTTGGTCTCTACCTATGATGGTTATTCCACTCAATCCCCTTTCCCACGTATTGTGACAGGCTCCACTTTAGGTGACAGTGCTACTCATTGCTTCTGTGGGTGCTGCTAGAAAGCTCCCAGCTGAATCCCACATCCCTCTCCCCTGTTTCTGATGTTCTTCTATCATGTATCATGTTCATGCTCATCTCATAGTGATAGAATGCTAGTAGCTGACATGTTTGCTAAAAGCAGCCTCATGCTGCTTTTGAGAGTTGGCAGTGTGTAAAATAATGTGTGAAGATAAAAGAACTTGTGATTATTAGTTAATACTTGTTAATTGTTAATTAACCTTATTAACCTTATTACTTGTTAACCTTATTACTTGCTAATCCAGATGATAATGTTATATGATCTGGCCAGAGGCTGGAGTATTGCAATCATTTAATCATTTCAGTGATGAAAGGAGTCTGCTAACAATGGGCCTCATGGAGTACTGAGACCATTTACCATTGGTCTCAGCAAGGAAGTACAAGGTCTAATTAGGTCCAGCATGTGAGCTGGAACATATGACTCTAACCTTTTGCAAGTGGTTTTTATTAGAGTCTCACCAATGAAGGTGACTATAGAGAACCTGAACAACTAGTACAATTTGGCTTCAAGCTCATGGCAGTCCATCTGTCTTGGCCTCCTGGATGCTGGGATTATAACTCTGAGCTACCACACCTGGCCAGAAAATGGCCTTAAATGTCACAACCACACCTCCAGCCATGCTGCACTGGCTTTGGATTCTTCCTGACTTTGTTTCCAATCCCAGTTTTTTCAGCTGCTATCTACTACAAGGCCTCCAACTAAACTTGGCTTTTGGTGGATTTTAGTTTGCTCCTGAACTTTGGCTATACTTGATGGATTAGAATCTGCAGTTGACTCCTGGTGTGGACCCTGAAATACATTCATATCGCAACTCACGTGCAATCTCATTACAAATATAGTAAATTATAACCAACTATGTGGGTCTGTGCAAAAGCCAGGAAACAAAAAAAAGAAATCTCTGGATGACTCCATAACACAACCTCTAAATGTCCCAGAATACCTGAAGTCATAAGAGCAAGGGCTGGATGGAGAAGAAGGCCAAGACAACTCGGCGGGGGGGGGGGGGGGAGTTAGAAATGGGAACTTGGTTTCTATAACTGAGACAGACAGAGACAGGTTTGAGTAGTAAGAAAGGAGATTGAATTGAAATGTGAAGATTTCTATCAGGTAAAATGAAGTAGAACCAAACACTGAATCTTATGAGCACATTGTTTCAGGTTGGACTTACACCGCTCAGTACCTCTTTATACTGAACTTTGGGGTTCCTGTTTCTCTGTCAACATGCATGTCTTTTGCATCTGTCTATAAACTAATCATCTATCTTGCATGAGCATGAAGCTCTAGGAACTGCCTTCCATTTTCCTGCTGGTAGCACTTCCTTTAAGGTTATATGTCTGTCAAAGGAATCCAAGTCAGTAGCATCACATACCATCTTTCCTCTTGCAGTAGTATCAGTTGCAAATCATTGTACATCCAAAAGAGACATCACAATTCCTATGTTTAATAAATATCACCATACTACAGCTACATATCTACCAAACATAAGGAATTCTCTTAGGTCTTACATGTCAAAACCACACCTCCAGCCATGCTACACTGCAAAAATATTCATTTCCTTAAAGCTTTTTGCAATATGTTATCACTTCTTGGTAACACAGAGATTATTACTTCATCACACATTGCTACCCTGTTCAGGAAAAAGTCTTTGTCCTCTGTTTGTCCTCATGTGATGAGAACTGGATCAGGACTGAGGCATCCCTGCAGCTTCCAGAGGGGTCCCTGAGAAATGAATCTTTGCCACATCACTTTGACATTCATTCAGCTCTCAGACCATCAGTTTTCACACCAGTAAAATAAAGATATCATTGCCTCCATAGCACTCCAATAAGACCACATGGGAGCCTGTATATAATGGCAGGAAATAAGAGATAATTATCATTTAAAATGATTGACAATACTTATGTGTTTGGGAACAGTCAGACGGTGCATACATCTGGAGGGTGGAATGCTCAACCAGTGTGCCCTGCTACAGGGAAAGAACAGACTGAGATAGATGTCTCTTAATCAGTTTGCTTTTATTCATAAACCTAAACAAGCACTTCCAATTTTTTCATAATTTTGTACCCCTCCCCATTAACATCAAATAAAATAACTTTTGACAATCCAATGCAGTACTAAAGATTTGTTTCCCTACCTAAGGCTAAAGTATAGAAAGATCATGATGCCTATCAGGCTTCATCCTGTTTACTTCCACCATGGCAGCATCTTGAACATCTTAGTACGTTTTAGCCTGCTGTATCCAAACACCATGGATAGGGAAGATTATAAACAACAGGATTTTGTAGGTCTGAAAGCCCAAAATCTGTGTCAGAGATTTGTTTGCTTGATGATGTTCTGTTTGTATCCTAGCTTAGAGACAACACCTTCTCACCACATCCTCATGAAAAGGCCACACAGTTGTCTGGGAATTCTGTAATCAAATACTAACGCCATTCTCCAGGGCTCTACCTTATGACCTAGTCAACTTTCACAGGCCCCACTTCCAAAGGCTTCACTTTGGGGTAAGATTCAACTTTTGCATTTGGCGAGACACCAGCACTCAGGCAACAGACAAGGGTCCATTCAATGTCTTTGCCCAGCATCTTATTCCTATGTTTAATCAGGCCAGAGATGCACTTGGTAGAGATTTACCTGTAGTTTTTTGTTTGTTTTCTTTTCCTTGTAGACAGTGTCTGCTCACATTTGGTCAATGCCTGTAGCTTATGGGTTGTTGAATAGTTTAAATACTAATGCAGATTAGGTATTAGAAATGGTCTAATGAATGCAGTTTATTCTTACAGTAGCCAAGAAGTGAACACTGTTGCTTCAGTTTTTATTGAAAGAAAGTGATGTTCTTGTCTACATTCTTTGAGCATGTGGGAAGGAGCCAGGATTTGGAATCTATTTTGTCTATTCCAAAACCCAAATGCTGTCTGTGTTGCCAGCTATGAATCTTTAATTCTTCTTAAACAGTCTGCTATTAAATACTTGGGAAATTCCATAGTTTGTTTCTTATTTTCAAAGCTATACACCAAACAGGAAAGAAATAAAAGTCAATTGGATGGGTGCATAGATCCTGATTCGTAGCTTATGATCTAAAAGTCAGGCAAGAACAACACTTAGCAAGACATGTTCACATGATACATGCCTCAACTCTATTGGACCAGGCTGGAGGAAGTAGGGATTGATTCCTTTGAGTCCTGGTTCCAGCCACTCCATCACAGGAAGCTTCTGTCACAAGCTCCCACCTCCTTGAACTCTGCCATGCCATTGCTGCCATGATGTACTCATATACTGAGATGTTCTGAAGCCGTGAGCCAAAAGTAAACCTTTCCTCCCTTAAGTTGTGTCAGTCAGGCAATTGGGTCATGTTGAGAAAAAAAAAGTGGCTGATATCAGCTGTATATAGAGAAGGGGCATCTAAGGGAGTAATTGGAAGTAGTTTAATTAGAATGAGGTCTTAAGGTTGGACCTTGCACCTAAAGGTTTAATATCCATATAACATGACAGCAAATTTCACTCCCACCCCCTTTTTCCCCACTCTACCTGTATGTAGCAATAAAGAGCTGCAGAAGGGCATCCCAAGAAAGTATCCACGTGCACCCTAGCAGAAGGGCCCTAACTAGAGTCTGAATTTGAGACAAATGGCTATTCCTGGATTCTTTTGCTCTATCCAGATGAAATTGTGGATAGAAAGCAGGCAGATTCTTTAGCATCAGCAGTCTTGAGTTCCAGAGGCTCACAGGCTGAACTTCCAGATCCAGGGGTTTATGGTGCTAAGCCTTGAGACTGGTAGGCTATGGCTGCAACCTTTCAAAGTTAGAGGTTTCATGCTCTAAGGCAGTGGTTCTGAACCTTTCAAATGCTGCGAACCTCTAATACAGTTCTTCATGTGATGGTGACCCCCCCCCCCAGCCATAGAATTATTTTGTTGCTACTTCATAACAGTATTTTCTACTGTTTGGAATCATAATATAAATATTGGATGTGCAAGATATCTGATATGCAGCCCTGTGCAAGGGTTGTTCGACTCCCAAAGAGGCCATGACCTACAGATTGAGAGCCACTGCTAGAATGTTCTAGGCTTAGAGAAACAGCACCAATGACTAGAATTATAGCTCCTGAGAGTTAGGGGATGAGACCCTCAACTCTAACCCTTAGCATGTCCCTTGAGTTCACCTAAGCAACTGAGGCCTACGTTCCTCCTAGTCTGAGCTGCTGCCTTCAGCTCTTACCAGCTCACGTCTTTATAATCCCAACTTCACCTTTTCTGTTCTTCTGTCATTCTCTCCTTGTGTCTTCCTCCCTCAGCTGCTTTCTGGCTCTCTTCAGCTACCTCTCAGAGCTTTGGGTATCAGGCCTCAGCTTGCAGCTCAGAACTTCTGGAACTGGGGCCCTCCAGGATAATTCAATCATCCCCTCACAGAGATTGCAGCTTCTCTGGCTGGGAGACCCAAGCTCTTGTCTGATTTTTGTTTCAAAGCCTGCTTATCCCAGTCAGTCTATCGATGACAAAGACCACTGGCCAGTGGCAGACTGTTCTGGAGAAACTTTTCCTGGGGTTTAATACCAAAGCACTGACCATAGTTTGAGATAGATGTACAGAGGAGAGACACCTCCAGGACTAATGCAAAAGGAGTATCAGCACAGCTCTTTACAAAGCTAGGAGGGGGGGTTGGCATGCTTGCACACACATAACTTCACCAATAACAGCACATCTTCCAGTTCCACTATCTCAAGCTCCACATTGCATGTGTCACAGCCCCTTTACTGTATCTCTGAAGAGACATTTACTGGTCCTAAGTGAGTATATCTCTAGGGTGACTGGCTTTTACTGATGTTTGTCTGGCCCAAAGTGGGATCCTCCCAAGTTTTGTCATATATCTGTTCTCTACTTACATCTTCTGTTGACAAGTGTCTACACAGATCATTCACTCAACTTTTAATTGGGGAAGTTTTGTTGAGTTTCTTACGTATTCTGGATATTAATCCTTTGTCAAGAGAATAGTTGACAAGTGTTTCCTCGCATTTTCTAGTTGTCTCTGCATTCGGTTGCTTGTTCCCTCTGTTGTATTGAAGCTACTTTGTTTGTTTGAAGCTACTTGTCTATTATCAATAGACAAGGATTGCCTTCAGCTCCAGAGATCCAATGTAAAGAAACCAGCAGATTAAGTATCTGGTGAAGGCTCATTACTCCCAGATAACACCTTCTCTGTGTCTCCATACAACGAAAGAATTTGAGGGTTTTCTTTCAACTTCCTGTATTTTTAAAAAGATTTATTTTCATTCACGTGTATGTGTATGCATGAGTATATGTCATGAGCACACAAATGCACTCAGATGACAGAAGACAGTGTTGGATACCCTTGAGGTAGAGTCACATGTAGTTGCAAGTTATAGTCACATGTAGTTGCAAGTTCTAGTTCCCATGAGTTGTCACTGGGAACTGAATCCAGGTCTTCTGGAAGAGCAGAAGTTCTCTGAAGCACTGATTCCTCTCTCCAGTCCAACCTTTACTTCTCTTCTGAAGGCTGCAATCTTATTCATGAGTGGAAGGTCTCATGACTTGACCACTTCCCAAAGGTTTGTGTCTTAATAATATTCACATCAGGTATTGAGTTCCCCATATGAATTGGAGAGGATGTCAATATTGAGCCTATAACACTGGCCAAGACTGACTAGTTATGAATTATACATATGTATGTTCAAAAGCAAGTGTTGCAGGTCATTAAATACGCTTGGGGTCCTAGTGTATGCAGTGACTTGTCCCAATAGAGGAAAATGGTATTTCTGACAGCATACTAGTATTGGTTGAAATTTTCAACAAGTTTATATGCATATAAATATTATATTTGCATGACTATCTGTGAAAGCCACATAAGTATATTAAAAAATCTACAACATTTTCTTTATAGTTGAGGTTTTTAGGGAGAGTTAGTCTCTATGATTTTGCAAGAGTTGATATACTCAATTTTAAGAATAAGAAAAATAAGAGAGTTTGAATCATAACCTACCTTGGCTAAAGGTAAAAGTCTTGGGATGGGGTTCAGTGTTCATGTGATTTGAAGTTTCCTTCTTTGCTTGTAATACAGTATTCCTCTCCCTACTCTGTAACTATAACAAGAAACTTGAGATGGTCAGCTTATCAAGATAAAAGATTTAATTTGGTTCACAGTGACTAGAAAAGTTCTAGATCAGCAGTTCTCAACCTGTGGGTTGAGACCTCTTTAGGAGTTGGATATCAGATATCCTTCATATCAGATATTTACATTATCATTCATATCAATAGCAAGTTGCAGTTATGAAGTAGCAATGAAATAATTTTATGGTTGGGGTCACCACACCATGAGGAACTGTATTAAGGGGTCATAACATTAGGAAGGCTGAGAACCACTGCTCTAGATCATGACCTGTTGGTCCATTGCTTTGGGCCTGTGGCAAGGCACACTACAATTGTGAAAATGGTGCTGAATCAAATAACCAAGTGACATTTAGGAAGCAAAGAAGGTGCTGACTGTCCCTCAATCCCCTCCAAAAGAATACCTTCAATGACTCCAATGACCTAAGACCTTCTCACCAGGCCCCACCTCTTAATGGCCTCACTCTCCCCTAGTGTCACCTTGAGAACTAAAGTTTTTTTTTTAAGAAATTTTTCATTCATTTTACATACCAATCACAGTTCCCCTCTTCCCTCTTCCCACCCCTCCAGCTTCCCCCCACAAGCTAACCCCCATTCCCTTCTACAAAAAGGTAAGGCCTCCCATGGTGAGTCAATAGAGCCTGGTACATTCAGTAGAGGCAGGTCCAAGGCCCTCTTCCTACCTCAAAGCTGTGGAAGGAGTCCCATCATAGGTAATGGGCTCCAAAAAGCCAGCTCCAGGGATGGATCCTGATCCCACTGTCAGGGGCCCCTTAAGCAGATCAAGCTACACAACTGTCTCACTTATGCAGAGGGCCTAGTCCAGTCCCGTGGAGGCTCCACAGGTGTTGGTCTAAATTTCATGAGTTCCCAGACAACTAAAATTTTAACTCATGGGCCTTAGAGGGACATTTAAGATGAAAACTGTACTACTCCACATGTCCTTTTACTTTCAATGGATATTTTAAGCAGAATTGAATATCTTTTCCTGGCGTAAAGAGTCAATTCACAGTTGACATCTAGCACTGGCTTTGTGAAGGGGAGAGAACATGCTGCAATTGCCTCTTCCCTTTCTGGTCCTTTGCATAGATCTGTGCTCTCATCCTGTGTGAGCAAATAAGGGGGTATTTGACTTTACACAAATTAGCTCCTCTTTCTGAGGATGTTGGCTCATGTACAAAGACCTCACTGTCCAATTCTAACATCCAAGAATTCAGCATAATCAAATCTGTGTGTGAACGTTAAAAGCATGTAACATAAATACTCCCAAATTTTAGAAAAGAAGACATTAAAATGTAACTTTACAAATGAAGAAACATTCATGCTAAAATTGGGGGTTGCTGAAATTGGGGGATGCTGAGGGACACTACATGTAGGTACTGGCACCATACTGAGGTGCGGAACCCTGTGGGAAGCATGGACCCTGTGTCCTTTGACTGTCAATGAAGAGGACACAGGGAACACGCTGAGGTTGGTGTAATTGCCGTCACTTCATTTTTTTCTCCTGTCTAACTGATGTAGAGTGAAATGCATTTACTCTCTATAATTATTTAATTACCCTTGTCTGTTCTTGTCAACAAACTAAAAGTCAAGTCATTTGTGGCGCAAATATAGTTAATGAGCTAAGCAGGAAATGAGGAACTCTACGAAGCCATTCACATTTACCGTAATGAATCCTGCTGATTAAAAAGCTCTAACAGACTTGTTAGCATCTTCGTTATGGTGCCTGCTCTTTGAGTTTATCTTAGCCTTTCTCCTTTGTCTGGTGATAAAGGAAACCTGAGCATGTGTCTGTGATGGCACCCAGAAGGATTGCACAGTTGGGAAATGCCAATGATGAAGAAGTCTCAGTGCATGGCCTCTACCTGAACTGTGTAAGTGGCAGACTTACACAGACTTTAAGGATGGGGAAAATGAGTCAAGAGGGTAAGCTCAAAATCCCTTCCAGTGCTCTTTCAATGAATACTTATGGACATCTTCTCCACCTTTAAATGGTCTCATTTTATCTCCCTGGTTCCCCAAAAGCTCAGAGAAGAAGAAACCCCTCACTTCTGAAGGAACATATGATTTCCCTGTAACTGAACACCTCTCAAGACCCTTTCCCCAGCATGTTGAGTCTGTTCTTCCTCTTGCTGCTTTTTCCTGGTGTAAAAATATACAAACTTCCTTCCTAAACAAACCCACTTGAGTTAATGAAATCTGTCTTGTCTTAGTTGCAGGGTAACTATGAAACCACAAACAGATTCAAGATAGATCAGGAAGAGTTTGAAGCAATGGACATGCCCACAATCTCCAAGGTCTAGCAGCTAGTCACCTGGAAGTCTGGGAGGCGTTCTAGGTCAAATGTCCTACTGCTATCTCAACATGACTATGAGCATCATCACTGCAGTGGAAGAAGAAGCTGGAGCACAGACTTAGGAAATGTAACACTCCCATCAGAATGTCCAGCCACTGCTGCCCATATGGGATTACCCTGGGCAAAATGTGTGGTGAAGGGGCAGTGATTCCAATCCTCTCCAGACCAGGTTGGAGAATATGGGTGCAATGGGGACTGTCTGATTCCTCTGGGACTGAACTTTTACTATATGGCAGTAAAAAGGCAGTCTTGGGCAAGCAGAAACTGTTGGTCACACTAGCGGAAATAGATATTTAGGACATTGGCATGTGTTTTCGTAACTCTGCCAAGTACTTAGCTTTTCAGGTCTTAAGTTACTTTGTGTGCTAAGAGAATAGTCTTGACCTCGTAATGGACCTGTGATGCAGAATTGACATCAACTCTCCTACTTAACAGAGAGAATATGTATGGAAGTTCTGAGAGTTGATGTTTCAATGTTGTAGTCTTTAGTCAAGGCACTCTGAAATGAGACATTTTTAAAAAATGAAAATTCACATAATATATTCTGATCATAGTGTTCTCTCACCATCTCTTCCCAGAAAAAAATAAAGTATGTCAAAAAGCTCAGAAAGATTTCCAGGATTTGACTTTTGGGATTTTCCCTCTCTCCAGGCTTTCTTCTTCTTGAGGAACCTCAGCCTTATCCCTTAAGATCTTCCACAGGTTAGACGAGGCCCATGTGCATTATGTAGGACAATCTACTTTACTCAAAGTCTACTCATTTGTATGTTAACTGCATCAAAAACTAACTTGACAGTGACATCCAGACTGATATTTAGCCACACCACTGGGCTTCATACCCTGGCCAATTTGACATTTAGAATTAACAGTGATACAAAGAGATACTGTTCTTGGTGTAGTTTATAGGATATGTCCAGTAAGTGTGAATCTTTCTCTGACTTTCCTTTTAGGTATGTATAAATTTCTTTCATGATAGCCATACAGTGACTTGAAAAAAACTCAAAACCTGAAACAAAAATACTGTAGAATAATATTTCACTATAGAAAAAGAACATTTTGCCAATTTATCAAATGGTTATTTGATAAACCAGTTGCTTAAGCACACTGGCTATTTATTTGAGAGGTGTATGTGATATAAATTATAATAAATTTAGAGGTGCGTGTAATAAAAAAAAATCACCCCTTAAAAGAATAGAACTCTCTGAGGCACTAGGTTGCAGTGAAGAAAGCTGATTCCACCATTGTCAGCCATCCCAAAGTCTAGTGAAGAAGCCTCTATGAAAATATGTATAGCCTGCTGCAAAGAATCTTATAAAAACATTAAGTACAGACAACAGCAAATGGTATAGAAAGAAAAACTAAGCAGGTTAAAGAGCTCAGCAAGATTTCCCGGAACACTTGGCTTTTATGCTAGCAGGCAGTGCTTCCAAAAGAAATTAAGCACATCCCATTGCACTGTCCAGTGCAGCCAGATAATAAAGAACATTCTTGATATAGTCTAGTGATTGACACATCCTTCAAGGACCAAAGAGCAGAGTGAACAGAATGTAGCTGTCAAAACCCCCTGGAATGTTCCCACTTGTCTACCTAGGTTCTTGTGGGACTTGCCTCTGCCTGAAGGATGCAATTCACCATCTGATGTGACCTTCTTGGTGTCCTTCATATTGGGGTCCTTTGAGTATTCAGTAGTAGGTTCTATGCCTTCCTGTATACCATAGAGCTATCCACAGCTGCTATCCGGTCAAAGCTATGTATGCTTCTAGGCTCAGAATGTCAAATCTTCCCTGTTCCCTCTTCTCTTCTTTGGAGAGTTATTTACTACTCCAAGCCACCATATGACCCAAGGCATAATTCAGTAGTGGCACTCCCCAGCCTCATCACTCTTGTGTATCTCTATACATAAAATTGTGTATCCCATAAAGTTGGAGGGCCTGTAAGGAAGAAGTCTTGTTTCATGCAGTCTTGCATCATGGCATCTTGCCTCATAGCTAGCACTTCCTACAGGCTTGGTACATAATGATGGAATTAACACATCTCAATGGAAACTAGAAGCTAAGGGTACAGCTATTGTTGAGCAGAAGCAAATGTCTTGTGAGTTAAATATCTGTGACTGTTTTAGAATTAGTACTTTTTCCTGCTGTCACTGTCATAACTGGTAATGACGCTGAAAAAGACAAATGTGTTGAGATATTTTTCTTGCAGTTCTGAAATGAATTTCGTGTTTCCTATTATGCAAATGCATAATGTTGAGTCCTGAACAGCAGCCCATTACCTTTTGGGTTAATGAAAATAACCCCCAGGTAGGGTTTAAATGTTATTGAAAATTGATGTTCCAACAAGTACAGAAATAATACTGGGGAAAAAAGATCAAGAATGTAATTTAAAAATTTTCCCTTTTATTTCAAGAGAAAAAATATTCATTTTTTTTTCTTTTCAATTCCCTTTTATTTCTGGAGTAGAATTGCTACAGGCTTACCTTTTGATTATTCTCCACCACTCCCACCACCACCATCACCACCCCTCTCTCCTGCCAAAAAAGAAGCCCTGTGTAGTTTTTGATCCGCTTTGTATTTTTCCTTACACGGTTTTGCTGATGTCTTTGTAACTTTCTGCCTCTGTATTTTTTTAGGTTTTGTCCTTTTTCCTTGCATGGAAATTTGTTCTGACGAATTGTTTTGTATGTACAGACAAGTGCATACATTTCACGCATAAGGTTGATGAATTAAGGAGAGAAACACATGCATGTTCCCACATACAGAGCAGGAAAGGAAGCAAGCCATCACTAGCCCAGAGATGCCCTGTGTTCCAGCTCAGACACTTTCTCCTTCTATAGGAATCGCCACCTCACCTTCCAGCAACACAGAGAGTACTGACCAATCATAGAGCACTTACTCCTTTAGGTATGGTTTCTATATGCAATATTATTGTTTAAATCCAATTCTTTATACACATCTCAATATAAAATATTTCTATTGAGATATAATATCCCTTATGATAATAAATATAACCAGCCTTCCACATCCATGGCTTCCCCATCTATGAATTCACTCAATGTGAACTTAAAAGATTTGGAAGATCTTATGTCTGCTTTGACTATATGCAAACTTCCCTGTGTTAGTATTTCCTAAAACATGCATCAGAGCAAACATTTTCATTGTATTAGGCAATGTAAGTTACCCAGCTTTTGACATGGTGACACAATGCTGTCATCTACAAAGTTCATGCTCAAGAACCATGCAATTGAGTTACAAAAAAATAAAACCCCATTACTGATTTAAGTAAGTTCAGTATTTTGAATGGGCCTGTATTCATGGCTATATTCAGCTGTTCGCATCCCATAGGCTGAAGGGTATATGAGAGGATATGTAGGCTCTAAGGCAAATAGTATACCACTTTTCACAGGAAACTTAAGTAACTGAATTTTGGTATCCATGGAGTGCTCTAGAATTAATCTCTATGAATAGCAAGGATACACAAGCTGTGGTTTATTTTTCCATTCTACAATTGATACTGAATGTCATAAAAGGTTACTGTGGGTACTCTTGTACATGGCTTTTCTTGTACATTGGTGTGCTTAGCCTAATATCTGGCCAGAAGCAGCAGTGTTGTCATAGTTTATGTCTGAGTAGGTACTGTCAAATAATTATCCAGAGCAAAATAAGAGTTGTGATGTTGTAGCATCCTTAACAATATGGCTAAACTTAGACATGATGATGTCATCGTTCCTGATGTTGAGGGGTTGGTACCCTTTGTTTTGATGCAGGTAGTCAATTGATCATTTATTGAGCACTCTGATGCTTAATGTATTTTCTTTGGAGCACTTTCAGGTGCACTGACACTTTTATTACATTGTTTGTCTTTTATTTGTCAATTTGCAAGCCGCATCTATATATTTTGAATCGGTTTTCTCTCACCCAGATGCCTTGAAAATACTTTCTCTCTACTAATGATTTTCCTTTTTGTTTTTGCATGGTGTTTATTGACATAAACCAATGCTCTTAACTTTAATGATTCTGTATTTCAGTCTCCTGTGAAAGTGCTGACTTTCACATTCTCTTTAAGAATTCTATTCATAGTCCAACTTTACTAAATTATTCTATGTCTTCTGTGAAGTGTGTTATTTTACCTTTCATGATTCCCATATAGATTTGTAATTTATTTGGACTGAATTTTCATGTAGCACAGGTAGGTGCCAGGTTTTTTTAAATTGATTTTGTTTTCATATGGTTATTGAATTGATTAAGATTATCGATTGGACAGACTGTCTTTTCAATATGTGTTATACATTTAATGAACAGTTTGAAAAGTAAGAAAAAATTTTAAAATAAAAATTCATGCACCTGAACTGTCACACTGTCACAGTTACACAGTCCACATCTAAATAACTCAGTCATTTGTGGAAAAGGTACAATTGCTACTTCACTGAGACTGAAAAAGTAAATATATATAATGGGCTAGAGAGATGGTTCAGGGAATAAAAATATGCCAAGCCTGATTACTTGAGTTTAATCCTTGGGACACACATGGTGGAAGGAAAGAATGAACTCTTGCAAGTTGTCCTCTGACCTCCACATGTGTGCTGTGGCATGAGCATGCATATGTGTGTATGCACATACAGAGAGACAGAGAGAGAGAGAGAGAGAGAGAGAGAATAGATGCAATAATTTTAATTAAAAAACTATAAAACTATCAGGACTTAAAAGAACTGAGATTGCTCTGGCATTTTCCAAATGTCAGCTGTTTTTGTTGTTCCTCTCCATTCCTTTCTGCCATTTCTATCCTTCCCTCCCTTGTGACCTCCTCAGATCCCCAGCGGCCTTTTTCAGGTTCCCTAACCTATGACCTTTTGTCCCATCTCCCCTTCTAAATACGTCTTGCTCCCTTCTCATGCTCTCCTGTCTATTTGAATATTCTTTATCGACCCTCACCGCCCTTTAATCACAGACAGACAGACATGGAAAGTTAGGAGCTGCACATGAGAGAACATGGAAATTTGCTGGGTAGTATGACAACAAGAGAAATAACAGACGGTCTTATACAAGTGAACTTCATTGTCACTTTGTACTGAATCTGGGTCTGGTTTGAGGTGATTATCTGTGCACAAAGATAGGCTTCCTCAATATATAGATATAGATATATAGATATAGATACATATCTTTCAGACTAAAATTGTACTCCAGTTAAATTTTAAGTCATATGGAGATAAACACTAGCATTTTGTATTACAACATAAATTTTAGAAGTCTCTTTTTAAATTTTTATTTAATACTTCTTTGAATTATATTCACTCTCTAGATTACTGCAATACCTAATTGTACTAATACTGAAACACACCACATGTTTAGATTATCTTTTGATGCTATTGGAGATACTTAGTTTGTTTAAAGTTTTCAAAGTAGGAGAAATATGGAGACAAGAGCTGATGCAGAGGCTGTAAAGGAGTGCTACTTATTGGCTTGCTCTTCGTGGTTTGCTCAGCTTGCTTTCTTACAGAACCCAGAACCACCAGCCCAGGTATAGTACCACCCACAATGGGCTGGGCTCTCCCTCATCAAACACTCATCAAGGTAAGAAAATGCTCTACAGGATTCCGTGATCTTTTGCAGGAATTTTCTCCTTTGAGGCTCCCTCCTCTCTGATGACTCTAGCTTGGATCAAATTGACATAAAATTAGCCAGCACAACTGATCCCTTGTCAACTTGATACACAAACACATCACTGTTAAGCCACAACCTTTCCCCCAAATCACACATTAGTAAAGTGTAAATCACAGTGTAAAGCATTGTAAAAACTTAAACATTCCACAGCCTTTAAAACTTCAAACACTTAAAAATTCAGTCTCTTAAAAACATCCAGTCTCTTTTAAAATTCAAAGTCTTTTAAATTATAATATCTCTCACCTGTGGACGTCTATGAAATAAAAAATAAGCTAAATGCTTTCTTACTTCAAGAGGAAAGAACCAGGGCACAGCCAGAATCAAAGTGAAGCAGAACCAAACTCCAAATAACTCAATGTCTGATATCTGGGATCTGCTCACGATCTTCTTGGCTCCTCCTGCAGCACACATGGGTTGTCGCCTAGTCTCATTCTAGCTCCACCCCTCTGCTGACTTTGTTCTAGGTGGTCATCCCATGGTACTCTGGAATCTGCACAACTGCTGGGGTCCCTTGGAGCCACTGTGCTGCACTTTCCCCAATAGCTTCTCCTGGGCTCTCTTTGGGGACTCCAGCACTGACACACAGTACCAAGCCTCAACTGCTCTCCATGACACTTTCATTCCTTCAAAATCACTACCAATTAAGTGACTGTCACAGTACCATATTCGGCTGCCAGTACAAGGTACAATCTTGGCCCCTTCTGGAACACAGCTTCTGTGTGGTCACCTTAAGAAAACACCTCCCAGAAGACTTTGCCTCAATGATGCTGGTCTCTTCCTAATCCCAGCTCACCAGACACTACAGATTCTTCACACAATGGCCTATAAAGTCTTTGCATCCCTCTGGAACTTTACAAGCCAGGTCTCTATCATCTGCACTACTCCCAACATTCTTATCTTCCAAGTTCCTACAGAAAAGCTCACTGAGCTCTTACCAATCAGTGGCTTTTCCAGCCCAAAGTTCCAAAGTCCTTCCTCAATCCTTCCCAAAACATCTTGGTCAGGTGTGTCACCCCAATATCCCATTATCCTGGTACCAACTTCTATCCTAGTTAGGGTTACTATCGCTGTGACCAAAACATCTTGGAGAGGAAAGGTTTTATTTGGCTTATGCTTCCTCATCACTGTTTATCACTGAAAAAAGTCAGGACAGGAACTCAAGCAGGGCAGGAACTCAAGCAGATAGGAGCTGATGCAGAGGCCATGAAAGGCCTCTTCATGGCTTGCTCGATCTGCTTTCCTATAGAACCCAGAACCACAAGCCCAGGGATGGCAAATCCACAATAGGCTGGGCTCTCTCTCATCAATCACTAACTAAGAAATGCCCTAAAGACTTGCCTATAGGCTGATCTATTGGAGATATTTTCTTAATTGAGGCTTCCTTGTAACTGGAGATCTTCTCTCCAGCCCGTGCCAAGCCCTGTTAGTCCGACAGAGAATGTTGGGCTTCTAAGACATTTTCATTTGGAAGTTCATCTTCGTGGCACAAAATGGCTTACTGGGCATAGAACTGCCTTGCCTCAACTGCTGACAGTACGAATGCTGTCCTTTCTGAACAAGTGGAACACAAGGAAAGAGACCACTGTACTTTGCCAAGACAGGGTAAGATGATCTTTCAGAATTCCTGATTCTGAAAATGATCTGTCAGATCCTCTAGGCCTGTAGCCAATTTGAATGCACCAATAATGCTGAGAAACATTAGGTGACTGTCCAGGCTGCCAGCTGTCTCTGTCTACTCTTGCAAGACTCCCGAAAGTTGCTTGCGTCCTTTTCCCATTTTTCAGGTATTATTATATTCCTTCTCAGGTTTTTGATGAGGTTCAAGACTAGAAGTTATAGTTACAACTTTATATACATATATAATATCTTAGATGAAATATATTAAGAATTAGACTCAGGTTCTTTAGGATAGGACACCTTTTGGAATGATCTTTGTAACATGCCACCTATTCACGCTCTAGACTTCCCTGGATTTTAGTATGTGTTTTTTGCTTGATATTGTTTGCATTGATTGTAGTTCCAACTTATCTAGGTTGTTATCCCTCTTTACACCTGGATGATATTTGATAACCATTTCTTTGTATATAGTCTTTTATTAGGTTAGAACCTTCTTATTTAGACAAAAGGGGGAGATGTAGTGGGTAGCCATTCCAGCCTTGGCCTGTAAGTTCCAACCCCTGTTGAGGCTTCAGTAATGATCACACCTACAAGGCAGAGCTGAGAGAGGAGGCTGAAGACCCAGGATCAAGAGGAGGGGCTTCTCTTGGTTCCAGGACCCTGGACGCTGGAGGTAGACTGAGCAGAGTTCTCCAGAGAACACTGACGGACTGCACCATACCTTTCCCAGACCCTGCAACCTATCCCTTCATTTGTAAGCTACTCTACAAAACAAACCTCCCTTTTAACTACGTGGAGTAGCCTTAATAATTTCACCAATACTTCCTCCTCTCAGATGTCTTCAGCTTGTGCCAAGTTAATATAAAAGTATCCAGCATATATGCTACACATGTAATTTCACATTTCCCCTGAAAATTATAAAATTGATAGTCTAGATGGTATATATAAATTTTAAACTGCAGATGTTTAAAATGGGAACTACAGACTCTTTCCAGATCCACCATCATTCCCTACCCCTCAAATCTGTGTTCTTTTAAATATAATTCTTTCAAGACTAGTTTGTGCTGTCCAAATGTGGAAGATGTGTATTCTTCCATAGGACCATGGTCATACCAGGGGATACACACTTATGATAAATCAACTCTTCCTCTCCCAGCAGCTCACCATTACCAATAGCTCAACAGCTAGGGATAGGAATGTGCCCAACTCTTCTCTCAATGCTAGCACTTGGTCTGACTTTGGTCACTAATATATATTTAATTGGGAGATGTTATTATCCTTTCAATCTCATTTCTTGATAGTTAGAGATCTGTTTCAGTTGTAAATTCTCTTGGTTTAATTTTGGTAGCTCATATGTGTCTAAAATTTTATCCACTTTTAAAATTTCCCATTTCTTCTGTTTTTAATATATCACCTATTGAGCTCAATCAGTGTTCCCCTTATGCATATGGTTATAAGAGTGAGCACAGAAACATGAGAAGCTTATCAGTGGTATCTGGAGTAAGCATTATTCCTCAATAATGTGGAATAATTCCAATGAAGTTAGGGTTTTCAGCTATCTATTTTTAGAATGAGTGGAGACCCATAAAATCAAGAATTGATAAATGGGATTTTGTAAAACTAAAATGCTTCTGCACAGCAAAGGATTAGACAGCTTAAGGAATGTTAGCTATATGTCTATCTGACTAATATCTAGAACACAAAAAGATCTCAAAAGACTAGGAAGGTAATAATCTAAGCAATCTGATGAATAAAAATGGGTTAATGAATGAATAGGTAGCTCTTAAAAGAAAAGGTATAGATGTCTATGGGCAAATGAAAAGATGTTGAAAAATCCTTCAGGGAGATTAAAACAACAGATTCCATCTCACCCCAGTCCAAATGGCTATGATTAAGAAACTAATGCTGGCAAGGAGAGGAAGAAAAAAAGAATTCCTTGTACCTTGCTGGTTGGAATGTAGAGTTCCAACAGTGGAAGACTATCTGGATTTTTTTGCAGAATTTTGCAGAATAAGATGAAGCAGAAACTATCATATCAAAGTTGGACTCAGAAACCCAAAAGGAGGAAAAGAGTCCTAAGAGTAAGCACAAGAGTCAGAGACCCACTCATTCTCACAGTCAAGTGTCCCACAAAAATATTAAACTAGTAACTATAATAGATACAAAAAGAACCTGGTGCAGGTCTGTGTAGGCCTCATGCTTGCTGCTTCAGTCTCTGTGAGTTCATATATGCTTAATTGGTTCAGGGAACCCTGTTTTCTTGGTGTCCTCCATCTCCTATGACTCTGACAATCTTTCAACCTCCTCTTCCATGGCATTCCCTGAGCTCAAACAGGAAGGATTTAATGGAGACCTCCCATTTAGAATCCCTCTCCAAGTAATGTTTGCCCATGGGTCTCTGCATGTGTTCCTATCTGCTGCCAAAGGAAGCCTCTCGATGATGACTTGTATAAGGCACTGATATGTGAGTATAGCAGAATAGCATGATGGGATTTTATTCAGCCATGAAGTAAAACAAAATTACACCACCTTCAGAAAAATGGATGCCAGTGGGAGATCATAATATTAAGCTAAATAAGTGAGACTTAGAAAGACAAATATCACGTGTTTGTTCATTTTTCATTTCTAGATTTTATATTGATATATAAACTGATATGAACATAACACATGAAGGAACAAGTGAGACCATCTTGGGGAATGGATGAAAATAATGGTATCAAGGATAAAGGAATGGAGAGAAAATTGAGGGTGAGTGTGAATCTGGTAAAAGGATATGGTATGAAATCCATCACTATGTATAATTAACATATTCCAATTTTAAAAGAAAAGAATTAAATGTCTCTTTGAAAGAGTCATTTAAAAATTTTAATTATGGGTACATGCGTGTTTGTGTGAAGATGAGTAGAGGTACACACTGAGGCCAGAAGATGGTGTTGGATCTCCTGGAACTGGAGTCACAGGTGATTGTGAGACCACCACCATCCGCCCCTGGAAAGCAGATGCTAGGAACTGAACTCTGCTTCTTTGCAGGAGCTGTTTTCACTCTCAACTACTAAGGCATATCCCCCCACCCAGTCAATGTCTTGAAAGGTAGATTGCTGAGACAGCCTGGCCCTTTATTTTGTACTTTCTAATCCATAGCATCATTAATTCTCAATTGACTTAGTCTCCATGAGGCTCATTTTATTTTCTACAGTGAAGAGAGCATGCCAAATTTAACGTTTTCCCTTCTCCTTGGTGCCTTTTTGTGTTCAGATTCTCTGCTCCTCTGTCTGAAATGCTCTGAACTCTGTGATGCTTTGCAGGAGCAGGTTTTAGAGAAGGGCTCATTCTGATGCATTCCCTTTCCTACAAGGGCCTGAGTTCCTGCTCCAACAGTGGCTCTGTGTTGCATTCAAATTAGTTATGTTTATGATTTATCCATTTCTTCTTTATGTTCTGAGCAAGAGTTTTGGACTGCTGCAATCTAATTCTTTATAACCAGAAGTAATGAGTTTGTTTGTTTGAATTTAGTTTCTGTAGCTGATGCCAAAATTCACTTAATTCCCAAATTGCTTGTTCTTATAAATAAATAATATTTCCTTCTAAATATCATATTAACTTAATCTCTTAGGTTTTGATTTAGTATTGTCACAGCTTATTTCAAAATAGTTAACAATTTTTAATATGATACACTTCCTAATTTGTGAGTAGTTAACAGAAAGCATTAAAAATATTGAGATAAAGTTTTGATTATTTATTTTAAAAGATATTTATTCTTTACCGATTTTGAAATATTACAAATTGTTGTCAAAGAATTGCCCCCAGAGAGGGGGACAACTAAAATTAAGGGTCTTGTGGAAAGCCACATGGAAACCCAATACTGTGTAAGCTTCCTAAAATATGTACATATTGGAAAATAATTTAAATGGAACCATCTTATAATGGGGTGACACTGTCCTGACTAAAAATCTTCTGCTATCAAGTAAAACATAAAGTGCCAGAAATGAGCTATATCTTCCCAAGCCATTGGCCAGAGAGTTCCCATAGACCTCTTCCTCTAACATCACAGGCTATTGCCATGGCTATTCCTTACTTTCCACAACTTGGTGGGAAGGCCCTATTGGTGAAGACACTGCTTTCTGATACCACTTTCTTATATCATCAAATTGGAAAAATCAAACCAGTGCCCAGACAGAAGCTTTATCCTAGCATTCACAGTGCTGGGAGGTATTTTGTATGATACTGGAGAGAAAAGTATTATCACTCTCACCCAGCCACAAACACTTCAGCCTAGTACACTGACCTGCTTGTGAGATATACCCATAGAGCAGAGTTGTATGCAGAGTTTTCCTATCCTGACCACCAGCTCCCAAATAACCAGCAGCCACTTCCCATAACTGACTAGGAGACTTAATATAAATTATAAATGATGGGCCAATAGCTCAGGCTTGTTACTAACTCTTACAACTTAACTCATTTCTATTCATCTATTTGCTTCCCCAAGGCTTGTGGCTTTTACCTCTATCCCATTTTGTGTGTCCAACTCATGACTCATTCTCCATCTGGCTGCTGACTCCTCTGACTCCACCCTTCTTCATCCCATCATTCTTAGTTTGGCTTTCCTGCCTAACTTTATCCTGTTCAGCTATTGAACAGTCATCTTATTTATTAAACCAATCATAGTGACATATATTCATATGGTGTACAGAATGATTATTCCATAGCACAGAGCATTGCTCAATCTTCATCTAAGAAGCTTCTTCTTACAGTAGATGGTAATTATTAAAGAGACCCACAGCTGGACAATGTGTAAAGAGTGAGAGACTTTAGAACACTCATTCCTTAATAGGATATCATTACCAACACCCCCCCCCCCCCAAAGCTAAGGGATCTACAAAGAAAGGGAGGTAAAAAGATGCTAAAAGTCAGAGGTGGTGGATGACTCCAAAGAAATAGTGTCTTGCAGACACAACAGTCTGATAAACAGAAACTGGAACAGCATGCACAGGACCTTCACAAGTTCAAACCGCACAAAAATCCCTGCATGGAGAAGGGGAAGTGGACACAAAGTCTCACACCTAACCAAATAACCAAATAGTTATTTACAATTGCTAGTTAGTTGGCACCTGCTGGTGAAGGGGAAATCAGTTTTCTCAGTGGGGTGTCATGGTATATCAACCATACTCCAGAGCCCAGAAATAGTTGACAAACACAAAATGGACTCTTTTTTTAAAAATCCATTGTTTTGCTATTTGCTAATTTTTTGTCTTAGTGTTTTATTTTGACCTTTGTTTTTTGTTTTATTTATTTATTATTGAGAGAATGAAAAAGAAGAAAACATGAAGTTGGATAGGTGGAGAAATGGGAAAGATCTGGGAGGAGATTTTAAAAAAAAACAAAAACAAAAAAAAACCTTCTTAAATGAATTGTCCCAAAATAGATACCACCTTCATTCCCCTCAGAACTTGTTGGAAATGCAGATTCCTAACCTCTGACCCAGATGTGTTGACTTGGATACTCCTGGGACTGCGCCTAATGTCCTATGATTTAAAAAGCTCACTAGGTGGTTCTCAGACCCAATAAAATAGGGAGACTACTGGCCTTATACATCATCATTTGACTTTCATAGTTAACAGATGGCTATTTTTGTGAAGTCGATCAATACATAATAAAAAACCTTGTTATTCTCTATCAGCTGAGTGTACAATCTTACAATATGTTAACTTACTCCTTCAAATAATCTCTATATTCTTTGGCTCTACAATAATTTATTTCTGCCGGGAAAACATTGAAACTGTCCTTTTCTTTTTTGTGTATGTTTATTTATTCATTCAAGAAATGTTTATTGACAGCCATTATGTGCCAATCACAAGGCTATTTTAGTGGAAGCAGTGGGCACTATTATTCCTATTATTGTTATTTATCATGAATTCTCATTTCTCAAATACTAATATTTGAGATGTTCCTTCTCTTTCCTAGAAATAAGTGCTGACTGTGGTTTCCTGTCCATGGATTTGGTCATTCCTCTAGGGCTGTCTCTGGTGGTTTTCATGAGGTACAATTCCACAACTTTTTACTGTGACCACTGTGTATTCAAAGTGTTACCCACAAGTTATTCTTTTCTATTGTTTTACTGTGTTCTATGTGTCTTTTTTCTCTTACTCCTTAAACCGATAATCATTTAACTCATTTTATTTTTCTATTAAATTATTTCCCATCTCTAACATTTGTGTATTTATTTTGTATGTGTACACATAGGGGTGTGTATGCCTATGTGTTCTCATGTGTGTGTGTGTGTGTTGTGTACATGTGTATGCACATACATGTAGATGGCCAAAGGTCAATCTCAGGTGCCCTTCCTCGGGAGCCATCCACCTTGCTTTTGGAAATTAGGTCTCTTACAGGGACCTGGAAGTCACTGATCAGGCTAGGCTGGCTGATGAATCTATCTATCTCACCCTCCTCAGTGCTGGGATTCAAGTACATGCCATGAGAACTGAGTCTTTACATGGATGCTTGGTATAGAACTAACATCTCCATGTAAGCACTTTACTGACTGAACTATCTCTGAGAGCCCACATTTCTAACATTTTTGCATTTACAGTATAATTAGTACATTAGTACATCCACTGATTTCGTATGACTCCAACTGAACCATTTTTGTAGCATTGAAAATTTAATTCTACAGGTTATGGCCAATCATGTGTGTTTATTCATAAGTCTGCTCTTCCCTTGAACATAGTACCAGTGGCTATGCTCAGGCAGTCTGCTAATTTTATCATCTAAATCACTCAGACTTTCCTCTGATAAACTTCTGTGCTAACCTAGGCCACATTGTCTAGCATGCATGGTTAGGGTATGTGGCTTCATGGGTATGCGATCCAATGTACAATCCATTTGATTTTGCTCTAATGGTTGCATTTGTGTAAAGAATAGAAAACTCAGATATTTGCTGAATCTTTCCTAGAAAGACACCTCCTAGTCAAAATCATAGTCCCTAAGGATATCATGATCATAGCTCCTGTGTTGAAATCTGTCTTATGTTAGAGGGATAAACATACTAATAACATCTATGTCTCCAAATGGTTTGGTGACCAAGTGTTTTTGTCTTCCAATAACTCTTTTGTCTGGCCCTCTAAACAAAGGGACAAAGACCAGTCATCCTGGGGAGTTTCCACTACCAGGAGGAGTTTGGCAGGGAGTGGAAAGAATGGTACAATGAAGAGCTGCGGTGTGTGAGCCCTGGCTCTTGGTCTCTGCTGGCCATAGAATGAAACCCAGAACATCCCAGCTTCCTTTGCTGTCATTAACCAAAATAATAGCTCAGACCACAAGGGGTTATTTTAAGTATGAGGTTACATGCATCAAAATCTGAGGTCCCTGGCAAATATTTTACAAATATTTGTTGAATCCAGTGTGAGACTCTTAGAAATGGTATTAGAAAGAGGAAAAATCTCAGACTCTGAGTTTAAATAACAAAAGCTCTCAGTTAGCTTGTGTTTGGTATATTCACGAGTCTATTTTCATTTTTATAAAATAGAGAAGCATTAACCAGCATGTGGCTACATAGAACGTTATTGAAACAATCATCTAAAATCGAAAGTCCTGAAGGCTCGAGAGCTGAATCTGATTAAGAGCACTTGGTACTTTCTGAGAGGACCTTGGTTCGATCCCCTGTACCTGCATGACTGCTAACAATCATCTGTAACCCAGCTTCAGGGACTCTGATGCCTCTTCTAGCCCTGAGGGCACCAAGCTAGCACATGGTATAATGCATATAAAATGCCGAGACACATAAAATAAAATAAATAAATCTTTAAAATATCACAAAACCCGAGTCTTCTGTCTTATGTGGAGATTTTATTCAAATATGTTACATAACACTAATTTTTGATATGCATTGTCATACATGTTCTAGTTGTCTGAATATTTAGAGCAAAAAAAGACACTGTTCCATTACACATGCACAGCTTCCTTCCTTTTAAGACTTTTCCTTTCTGCTCTAGGCTCAAGTGGATTAACTACTTCTGAGCATTTGAGACTTAGATGAATCCTTGCACAGAATCTCATCGCAGATGGTTGGGAACCACACTGATTAGAATGCTTGCTCTTCCAGCACTAGGGCACGTTTAGAGGTGAGAAAGATAAAAATATTTCTTGCTTAAGCTGAGGATTTCCCAGAAGGTAATGGGAAAAGAGTCTAAATCAAGGTTAAAGAATGAATACATTATCTGTTTGATGTTTACCCATTGGCAGGTCTTATATGTTAAGAAGAAAGTAATATCTTTGAGGAGGTTCGCATTTAAAATCAGTTATGAACAAAATCCGATGGCACTGGGTGTTTGTATTAAATAAGCTCCCCAAAGCCCAATTCTCAAAGTCAAAGGTTTTACCTTTCCATTACTTTTTTTATATACTAATATTTAAAAATAAATAAATAAGTAAAGCCAGGCTGAGTCAGTTCTGAGCAGCAGTGGCTGCCTGTTGACCTGGGCATTTTGGCCAACTCCCATAAACTCTGTGGGTGTCCTCTTCATTCTAAATAAACCAAGAGAGAACGCACCACTCAGGTGAATCCTGGTTCTTCTGCCCCACTTTCTTCCTTTTTTTAATTAAGAATTTTTTTTATTCATTTTACACACCAACCACAGATACCCCTCTCCTCTCTCCTGCCGCCCACCCCGCCCCAGCCCTCCTCCAAACCTGCCCCACCCCCATTCTCTCCTCTGAGAAGTTAATGCATTCAGCTGAGGTAGGTTCAAGCCCCTCCCCCTGCATCAAGGCTGTGTAAAGTGTCCCACCAAAGGTAGTGGGCTCCACAAAGCCAGTTCATGTACCAGGGATAGATCCTGATCCCACTGTCAGGGGCCCCTTAAGTAGACCAAGCTACACAACTGTCTCACTTATGCAGAGGGCCCAATCCAGCCCCATGAAAGGGTTTCTATGAGAAAGGGGCATCAAGATCATGATGGGGAGACCTAGAGAAACAACCAAATCAAGCTAGTAGGAACTCATGAACTCTAGACTGACCACTTTCTATCCTGTTGTGGATTCCCCAGTACTACTTTCCCAAAGCAATTTTACTAGATCTGCTACATCTAGTATCGCCCCCTTCTGGCCAATCCTCAGCATTGCGTCTGCCACGGTAATAATTTTTAAAACCTTAGGTCTTGGACTTTAGAAGAGATCTTAAACTACCATCTCTCTGATGAATCCAACTATCATGCATGGGCCCTTCCATTGTCTTTAAAGAGATTTTTTAATGAGTTGCAGCCGCAGACAAGTGAGGGTTTATGGAATCCCACTGTGTGCTGTGACTGCTCCCAGTCTTCCTTCAAGTTAGGCTGAAGGCAGGTGCTTCATCCCAAACAACGGGTGCCCAGGCCAATGCTTTTCAGAGACAATGAGTGCTCCTGATGCAGGTTGAATGACCCTGGTGGCCACAAGTCCCTCTGAACATAAGTACATGAAAGTGGCCTTATTCCACTCACATTGGGCTATCTGAGTGGGACACAAGCCTGTTTTATATTATTACATTATGAACACTAGCATTTCTTTGTTGTCATAGCATAGTATGACCTAACTCATAAAATTTCCAGGGTTCTCAAGTGAAGAGGTTTTAATCAAATGTTTGATTGCTCACTTTCTTTGAATATCAGATGCTGTGGTGTAGCAATAAGATGAGGACCCAGTGCTGTGCCAGACTCCTGTGACAACTGTGTACAAGAGGACATGTTGGCACTCTTGTTTCCTTCCCTCCAACCTAGTTCTGTCCATCTGCCTCATTGTTCAGTGAATTTGAGTTTGTGGCCTCTGGTCTATAGAAGCTAATGCAATCCTTTGAAAGGTTCATGACATATGAACCCCTCTTGACTTCTCCCCTCAGTCTTATAACTGAGCCCAACCTGTGCTTGCTCAACAATGTCACTGTATTACAGCCCCCACACAGCTGTGGGTACTGGCATCTCTGCCTCCAGAGCCCTTGTTGTCTCGTTTCTGGTAGCTGCTGGAATATCTGCCTACTGCTTCGCTTCATTGGGCAATCTCCCACATCCTTCTAGCTTTTTTCTCAACCAGAAAAGTCCCTCCGTTGCTGTACGTTACACTTTGCTCTGCCTTGTTCATCTAACTCTCAGGCTGTAGCCTACACTGGTACATCCCCCAATTTGTGCTAATGAGTTTGCTGTTGAATTATGGGATTTTTTTTTCTGACGTCAAAGCCATGTATGCCCATAAGGATCTGATGGTGCAGAGATGTTCAAGGTGGAATGGATAATTGCTATTTTATCTCACCATCTGGCAAGAGAATCTGCTCATACAACTTCTGATTTTTATTCCGATGCTGGCCCCCACTGTTCTAGGTCTGGGCTTAAGACTGTATTTCCTGCTTTCTTGTTTTCCTTTCTTCTCACTATATCCTCCCTGAGCTTTCAACAGCACTATTGTTATGCTTTAAATTCTGTCAGCTGCTAGAACTCTAAAAATAAGCTTAAAATCACTGTTCCTTTTGATGGTTTCTATTACACGTATCCGCTTTCCTTCATGTCTTTCTCTCCACCCCCATTGCTTCACTCCGCAGGTGACATCTTATTGCTGCTAAAATGTTCATATTTGCACTATATTCCCCATCTTAATGTACTCTCCTGTGACTTATTTAATTATTACGTCTCAGTTTCTTTGTTATAATTCCAACAAGAGGCCCATCCCCCAAACACTCTTATTTCCATCTCCTGACTCCTCGCTCATGCCTTCCTTGCAGTCCTTTGATGTCTGGCTTGTCCTATAAAACCAAAGGCATCCTTTCCTGTGTTTGGAAGGCTTTTAGCCAACTCTTCCCCCTTTCTTTCAAGCTTCCTTTCTCTACTATTTCCTAAATCATCATGAAAGAAGGGTAGCTGAGAGCTGACTCCGGGACTGTCCCAGAACTCTGTATATAAAAAGAAATACAGTCTTGCAAGCTAAGTAAATCAAGAGGCAACATTTTTCTTTGTAGACACAGATTAAACTTAATGAGCTGAATTAGTAAATCCAGAAATGGACCTGTCTTGGAGCCAAGACTATCATTTTTGCAACAATGGGATGTTTTTAAAGCATCATTTTTTTTTTTTTTTTTTTTTTTTTTTGGTTTCTTCAAGACAGGGTTTCTCTGTGTAGCTTTGCACCTTTTTCCTGGAACTGACTTGGTAGCCCAGGCTGGCCTTGAACTCGCAGAGATCCACCTGGCTCTGCCTCCCAATTGCTGGGATTAAAGGCGTGTACCAGCACCGCCCGGCAAAGCATCATTTTTTAGACATTACAATCAGAAGCCCCAAGCATTCAGAAAAACTGCCATTGCACAGGGGTGATGGAAAGACAATATTCTCTTGTTTTTGATAGAGCATTTGATCAACACAGGACAGTAAGACTCTTGAATTCCATTCAGATTTATGAATTTTATCATTTTTGACTGGAAAATTTCAAATCAATTAGCTTAATATTGCTAAACTTCTCTAATAAGCCGAGAAGTTTGGGTGAAATCATTTTTCAAGTGACTTCCAACTCTAGTAGGCAATAATGTCACTTTCTAGCAATCAATCATGCTCTCGTGGATGAAGGGACTATTTGGTAGTTTCTTAATGAACATGTGTTGCTGGGAGTAGAACAGCAACATCCTAATTCACATGAACATATGCACACAAGACTTGTAGACCACAGTCTGTGGTCAATACCTGTTCTAGTATAAGTCTGCAGAATGCATGAGTTTGGTTAACTTAATCAATGTCATGCTTATATGGAAGCCTGGACCTAGAAATTATATGTTTACAACACTTGAATGCAGAATCCTTGAAGGTGGCAAATGTGTTTTCAGTATCTTCATAGTCACTTCCTTGTGGTTGTTAGCACAATCTTGTCCAGAGTGTCATCTCAAAAAATACATTGACAGCATGCTATTATTATTATTATCTATTATACTATAAGTCTGTATAGAATGCACTCATAAAAAAAATAACTGGTCTCTACCAGAAGGCAGTATGAGAGATAGATGTGTATGGCAATTGTCTAAGGGGTCCTGGGGACAGATAAAGGATTATGGCTGCTGTATGTAGTGATAGAGAAATAAAAAGATAGGGTAGAACTCTGAAGGCAGTTGGAGAGAGGTATACAGTCTGTACAATGAAAACGTTAGCAAACAAAGAAGACATGGCCTTTCTGGGTTTGCTCCAGATATATTTACCATGTACAGCATGTCTTAGAAATAGAATCCAGATAGAAGTAGCTGTGGTTCCTGGCAAAAAAATAAATAAATAAATAACCTACACAAGATCAAGCCAGTCAACACTGCAACATGAACATGGGAGGAGCTCACAAGGCCCTACTCCCTAGCCTTTGGAAATTTATGGTTGCTGGGTGAAAGAGACTGAAGTTTTCTTCAGTGGTAGTCCCTGGTAGGTAGGTTGCCCACACTCCAGTGTATGGCTTCCTACATTTTTGCACATATTGGAAACACTAAATAGGCTCAGTGGGTTAGTAAGAAGGAGGAAGAAAAAAAGGGAGGAGAAGGAGGAAAGGAAGGAGGAAGTCCCTGGCATGAAATTACAAAGGGGATGGTAGAGGTTATTCAGAGGTTATAGAGAGAAAGTACGGGGTAGATATGATCTAGATACATTGTATTCATGTATGAAATTAGCACAGAATGATAATTTTTAAAAAGAAAGTAAAAAGTATTGTGAGATCTACCTTGTCATTGGATCTCTTGTAGATAGTACAGACCCTGATGTAGAAGAAGCTTTCAAAAATATTTGTAGGACTCATCAGCAATTAACTGGATCAAATATTTCTAGATAGGAAAAATTCAGATGGAGGAAGACAAAAGATGTGTGATAAAGGGGTCAGAAGCAAGAGCTTTGAAGAATCCTAGTTCTTAGGTTCAGCTCACACCAAGAGCTCAGACAACGTCAAGGCAGTCTTGAGAAAACTACTTGACCTGCCTAAAATTCACCTTCATTTGTCATGACAATAATATCCACCTCACAGAGAGCTGTCACAGAGCAACTGATATAATGCACAGAGAAAATTTAGCATAATGCCTTGCTAACATGATCAATAAAAACCCACCATAAATCATTAGAATTAGAAGAATGTCACAGTGGGAAAGGAAGTATGACTAGCTTGGCAGGAGAATGAATGCCCAGTTGTAGTCTAGACTGCACACTGAGAGAAAAATGTGACCATTTTCTAGGATGTGTGGGGCATCAGGTTATCCCTCTTAAAAAGCTATCTTCAATAAATTTTATTTAAGGATTAGGATGGGTAGTGGAATACAGAACATGAAAATCAGGAGGACAAAAATGAATGATCCTTATGAGAGGCACTTAATGTCTTAATTAAGGCAGAAATCTCGAGGTATTGAGGAAGCAGAATATGTAGGGCTCATTACTATGTGTTGTCAGATAAATGGGATGAGGAACTATCAGTGTGGTGATCCACATTATTCATGATAGGCCCAGCCTCTGTGCTGGTGAATGGGTTAAGAATGAACCTTTCAGCCAAGAGAAAGCCAGGCAACACCTATTGAGAGGCTCTTCACTCTTGAGAAGATAATCCTGCAGCATTTGTTAATTTTGGATTGTCTGGAGTTGTTACAGGTGATGTGTGACTAGCATGGGAACAAAGCTGACTCCGGGAAGGTGGAGCCAGGGAAGCTAAGAAAATGGAAGATTTTCTAGAACTTCATACTCAGAGTCTGCTCCATTCTGGATGCCATGTGAGCTGACAACATCCACCTTTTAAAGCTCATTTGTGTTGAGGGTTTTGTCCCATTGTCAAAAACATATTTTTCATAAGATTTGTTTTTTAATTTTAATTGTGTGTGTGTGTGTGTGTATGTATGTATGTATGTATGTATGTATGTATGTATGTATGTATGTATGTATGTATGTATGTAGGTGCCTGCCAGGGCCAGAGGAGGGCATTTTATCCCCTGGAGTTGGCTTTACAGGAGGTTGTGAGCCACCCAGTGTGGATGTTGGGAACTGAATCAGGTCATCTAGAAGGACTCTTATCCAATGAGCTGTATCACCACACTAAGAATGAAAATTTTTTAAAATTATTTTTATGTTGTTGCTGTTTATGCTACATGTGTGTATGTTCTGTCAGTGACAGAGCAGATGTGGGATGCCCTGGAGCTATAATGTCCTCCAAAACAGTAGCAAGGGCTTAACCACTGAATCATCTCTCCAGTTCCCTAAACACCTTTACTGACATATTATTAGTGAATGGATTAGGTTGAGGCATTGGATAAACTGAATGCAGTTCTGAGATTTTTAATTTTTGTTGGCTGGGTAGATATGAAGACTTTGGTTGAGATAAGGGAAAGGTTAAGACTTAGGGAATGAGGACTAGTTAGTGCTTAGTACATTGATGCCAGCCTGACACCCATTTATAGTCACTTGATGCACAATGAACAATCTCCATAGTAGTCTATGCATGTCATTATGTATATGAGGTGGAGGTCAAACATTTGTGGTGAGTGGATCCACCCATGGGGAGATGGCAGAGTAAGCATACAAAGCCATCAACCAACAGTATCATTTTAGAAGCTTTTGTGCAATGTTAAATGCCAAGGTGATTCACCTAGAAGAAAAGTAAGCCACATTAGATCTGGAAGGTAATTAGCCCTAGGAAATGAGAGCTAACTCATACTTTCTTCCTTGAAGATTCCATCCTATGAACTGTGCATCCAAGTAGCCTCTAGAAGGGTGATCAAATAAAGCAGCCAACAAAGCGGGAGTTCTAGTAAGTGCTAGGGCTTTGCACTTCAGTTTGGCCTTAACCGGGTTTAAAGAGTAGAAGGATGCCATGTAAGTTAATTTTTCTCATGGCTCCCACAAAATACCTGGCAAACCACTTAAGAGATTATGAGTTTGTCAGGTTTACAGTTGGGGGTGGGAGGATACAAGCCATTGTGGTGGAGAAGGCATGGTAGCTGAAGATTGAGCCAGCGAATCATATCATATCCACAGTAGGAAGCAAAACAATGAATATGGATGTTCAGCTGATTTTCCTCATATTTTAATGCAGTCCTGGACCCCAGCCAGGGAATAATATCACCCCCATTCAAGGTAGTTCTTCTCACCCCAATTAACCTAGTCTAGAAAGTCCTTCATGGACCTGCCCAGAGATTTGTCTCCAAGGTGATTCAAGATCATTTCAAGTTGCCAATTTATATAAATCAGCACAGATACAAACAAAGAGTGCCTATAAATAGTACAAAGATTATGTGCCATTTTACCTTACAACTACCCTGTGAGGTAGATACTGTAATCATACCCATTTATCACAGGGGGCAAAGTAGACTTGCAGAGTTTAGACACCTGTCCCAATCATATGGTTAACAAGTGACAACAGCCAGGTCTTCCTAACTTTAAAATCTTTCCTATCTCTACAGTGACATGTAGTATTCATTAAGGACATATGTAAGGTTTTGTTGGAAAATCATTTGTATATGTCCTTTACCTTACTTGAATGTTGTCAGTGCCAGGTGCTATGAACTCATTTTCTAAACAATGAATTTCATAAGCAGCATAACATGGTGTGTCAAAGGTGAATTTTGCTTAATATATTTCCTAAGAGGAACAGAGAACATCTATGAAGCCAATGTTAGCTAGAGCAGTGTTGGTTGATCATTTGTTTATGGTTAAACAGATGCCAGATTTCCTTACCTACTACTTCTGAATAGAGTGTAATTCTTACCTGTTTTTAAAGTTGGGTTTGGCCTTGTGTAGGATATATATAATGAAATACTAATGGACATGAAAAACAAAGGTTTTAAATATCCTTAAATTGCATTGTCTTTGCATGATTGGCCTCTTGTCACTTGCATTTCTGTCATTATTGTTTTAATCCCTGCACAGGTGACCTGTTAATCCCACATGAATGAGAGGAATGTGGATCAGAGTTCCACCTGCCCTTTGACAGACACATAAGTGGAAGCTTGATATATAATTATTTTACTTTTGTATATAATTTTTCTTATATTAGTTATAAAAAACAAAAATTAAAGCAATAAGCGTGAGGATGAAAATATACTATTTTATGATACTATTCTAGAGAGCTTGTTATGGAGCAAGAGCTGACTGACACAATTTATCCTTAATAAAAATTTAATTGATGATTTTGATTTGTTCATTAATTCAGTTGCCACTTACATGGCAGTTAAGTGCTGTACTTGTGATTAAACTTGTGAACATGACAAGCGCAACTTTGTCAAAAAGTTCTCAGCATAGTAGGGAAAGAGATTATTTAAACAAAACTTTAGAGTTACATAGCACTAGTACTCTGATGGAAGGGAGGGGAAGACATGGAAACCATAGTGCTGTGGGTCTGAGGGAGATGTCTAGCTAAAGCAGGATCTCTGAAGGAAGTTCCACCTTAACTAAAGAGTACATGCTGGGTGGGAGGACATGTAGGAGGGAGTGAATGATGGTGGAAGAGAGCTACTCAAATGCAAAGGGACAAAATAATACATGCATTGTCCCAGGGCAAAGAGAGAATGAAGACTATGAGGGATGATGGAGATGGAGGCTTTCCAGTGAAGAGAACGTAATAAAGTGATAAAGGAGAAGGCTGAGAAGACCAGTGAGCCTAGCCATGTAAGCTCTTGCAAGCTTTTCAGATTAATTTGAACTTCATCCTGAGAGAGCTAGAGGGCAGAAAATTGTTTTAGTAAACTTTTAAAAAATTCATGTATTTTCCCATTCCAAACTCATAAATAGCTTGGTATATGTAAATAACACATTTTTTAAACATTTAGGGCAAAATAAAAAATTTTAAATATCCATTCCAAAATCAACACACCCACTCTAACAATGCATGCCAGAGAATTTCTAATCAACCAGCAGCTAATGCTATGTTCTTGATGAGCACGCTCCAAGAGTCCTGTGGATAATTTAATGTTAGGGTTTGCCTCCCTCAGATCTTTATTACTTACTTGGGATGTTGCTATGGGAAACGAAATTCTGCACCAGAAATTGACAGTATTTACAGAAAGGTAGGCATTAGGAACAGAAAACAAATCTTTCATAACCTCATATTTTTCCATGAGTCTCTCTCTCTCTGGAAGTCTTCCAAGACACTACCTATCATCCCATGAGTTTTTCTCCATGAAGACTATTACTCTGTCAGAGCAAGGAATTTGCCAATCTTCTTCAAGAATGTTTATAATAGTGATGATTCATTAATTAAGGAGAATTGTCTTTTACATTTTCTTAAAAGGAAATTAATGAGAAAGTAAGTATTGACAGGAAATGACTTTGTATTCATAGGATCTCAGGTCCTGGCACATAGTAGGAGGTTTTAAATATTTTCAAAATTTTTTTTTTACTTTATATGTGTAAGTATTTTTGCACCATATATGTCTTTTACCTGTGGAGGACAGAAGAGGGTGTCAGATTCCCCCTGAAACTGGAGTTACAGATGGTGATGAGCCTGGATATATTAATATAATAATTTAATTCCTTATAATGATGATAATGACAATGTTGATGATCCTGAGAGTAATTATATAGATCAAATTATCTTTTCTTTTTCCTTCAAAGGCAGACAAGGAGAGGCCAAAAGATAAGCTCTGTCCTGTGGTTCTGGGAAAATGTCAATTTCTTTTAAGGAGTTGATCTTGCATGATTAGGAGTTACTAACACATCCTGATGTCAGACTCCAATCAGTCCCCATGTAGCCTTGCAGGACTTCTTCTTAAGTACCCAATGGGTCATACACCCATTCATTTAGGATTTGAGAGGTAACCAAAAGCTCCACCTATTGTGTCCTGGTCATCAAAGCCAGTGAAGAAGGAAACATTCAACCTCATCCTGGATTCCAACATTTCTGGAGGGATGCTCCTAGGTAAGCCTCATACTCAGTGTTCGTTGTCCCTTCTGGTAAAGTCATAGAAAGGAAAGAGGAGTCACAGGTGCAGAGACATCCCTGTCATGTCTAGTCTGTGAGTTTTCCTCAGGTGTGTGGCTTCTTTCACAATAAAGGAAATGAGGAAATGTCTCTGGTTTTATTTATAGTGTGACCTGTGTCTTCACCCTGCTTAATTCAACTAACAGACATTGCCTCAGCTATAGACAGCAGCATCTGCCTTCCATTCATTCTGAGTATCCTTGTGTAAGGAATGTAGGTCAATACTGGACAACTATTGTCCTGCAAGGTGTTCTATGAATCTCCCAGCCTATGGATCTAGAATCCTGAGAACAGAAGGGATGGCGAGAGAATGCTGTCTGCCTGTCCTTCTCTCTCAATGCTTATCCCTATTCTGGGATAACCAAGCACAGCATTGTGTTAGTGACAAGGGGCACAAAGACTAAGTGAGGATGGAAAACATTGAATATCTGCAATGGGACAGGCATGCTCCTTGTTCACACATGTGCACTTTTCTAACAAATGAGATGTTATTTGTATATATGTTGTTACTGTCTGTTCTCCTTATAAAAAACACTGTTTATGGAACTGCCTATAACTCCCTCAAGTTCACAGACCCTTAAGCTGGGAGTAGTAGAACTCATACTAGGTTTTACTGACTCTCATTGCTAGCTGGCTGAAGAGCTAGTCTTTTATTTTTTTCTTTAATATTGGGGTCCATTTATATCTTTTTTTTCCTTTTTTTAAAATTTATTATACTTGTGTTTTAATTTTACACATCAGCCATGGGTTCCCCCGTCCTCCCCACTCCCGCCCCCGCCCCCACTTTACCCCCAGCCCCTCCCCTCCATTCCCATCTCCTCCAGGGCCAAGACTCCCCTGGGGATTCATTTAAACCTGGTGGATTCAGTACAGGCAGGTCCAGTCCCCTCCGTCCAGGCTGAGCGAAGTGTCCCTGTGTAAGGCCAATGTTCCAAACAGCCAGCTCATGCACTAAGGACAGGTCCGGGTCCCACTGCCTGGTTGCCTCCCAAACAGTTCAATTGTCTCACTTAACCAGAGGGCCTGATCCAGCTGGGGGCTCCACAGCCTTTGGTTCATAATTCATGTGCTTCCATTTGTTTGGCTATTTGTCCCTGTGCTTTTCCAATCTTGGTCTCAAGAATTCACGCTCTTACAGTCCCGCCTCTTTCTCGACAATTGGACACCTGGAGCTCCACCTGGGGCCTGGCTGAGGATCCCTGTATCCACTTCCATCAGTTATTGAATGAGAGTTCCAGCATGACCATTAGGGTGTTTGGCCATCTGATCACCAGACTAGATCAGATCAGGCTTTCTCTCGACCATTGCCAGCAGTCTACAAAGGATGTATCATTGTGGACTTCTGGGGACCTCTCCAGCACTCTGCCTATTCCTGTTCTCATGTGGTCTTTATTTATCATGGTCTGTTATTCCTTGTTCTTCCTTTCTGTTCAAGATCCAGCTGGGATCTCCCGCTACCCTAAGCTTTCTTTCCCTCAAACCTTGCCCTTCATTACTCGCACTGTCGTCCAGGTTGTTCATGTAGATCTCATCCATTTCTCTGTCATTGGGTGATCCCTGTGTTTTTCCTAGGGTCCCGTTATCTAGGTAGCCTCCCTGGAGTTGTGTAGCAGTCTAGTCATCTTTGTTTTACATCTAGTATCCTCCTATGAGTGAGTACATACCATGTTTGTCCTTCTGAGTCTGGGTTACCTCACTCAGGATGATTTTTTCTAGATCCATCCATTTGCCTGCAAACCTCAAGATGTCATTGTTTTTCTCTGCTGAGTAGTATTCCATTGTGTATATGTACCATATTTTCTTTATCCATTCTTAAGTTGAAGGGCATCTAGGTTGTTTCCAGGTTCTGGCTATTACAAACAAAGCTGATATGAACATAGCTGAGCAAATGCCCTTGTGGTATGATTGAGCATTCCTTGGGTATATGCCTAAGAGTGCTACAGCTGGGTCTTGGGGGAGATGGATTCCCAATTTTCTAAGAAAGTGCCATATTGATTTCCAAAGTGGCTGTACAAGCTTGCATTCCCACCAGCAGTGGAGTAGAGTTCCCCTTGCTCCACATCCTCTCCAGCATAAGCTGTCTTTTGTGTTTTTGATCTTAGCCATTCTGACAGGTGTAAGGTGGTATCTCAGTGTCATTTTGATTTGCATTTCCCAAATAATTAGGGATGTTGAGCAATTCCTTAAATGTCTTTCAGCCGTTTGAACTTCTTCTGTTGAGAATTCTCTGTTTAGCTCTATAGCCCATTTCTTAATTGGACTGTTCAGCATTTGATGTCTAATTTCTTGAGTTTGTTATATATTCTGGATATCAGCCCTCTGTCAGATGTGGGAAGAACTTTAAGTCCCTGAAAAAAGAAATTGAAGAAGATGTCAGAAAATGGAAATACCTCCCATGCTCATGGATAGGCAAGATTAACATAGTAAAAATGGCGATCTTACCAAAAGCAATCTACAGATTCAATGAAATCTCCAACAAATTACCAACACAATTCTTCACAGACCTGGAAAGAATAATATTCAACTTCATATGGAAAAAAAAAAAAACAGGATAGCCAAAAAAAATCCTATACAATTAAACAACCTCTGGAGGCATCATGATCCCCGACCTCAAGCTCTACTATAGAGCTACCATAATAAAAACAGCTTGGTACTGGCATAAAAACCGACATGTGGACCAATGGAATCAAATTGAAGACCCTGACATTAACCTGCACACCTATGGACATATAATTTTTGACAAACAAGCCAAAAATGTACAATGGAAAAAAGAAAGCATCTTCAACAAATGGTGCTGGCATAACTGGATGTCAATGTGTAGAAGGCTGCAAATAGATCCATATCTGTCACCGTGCACAAAACTTAAGTCCAAGTGGATCAAAGACCTCAACATAAATCCAGTTACTCTGAACCTGATAGTAGAGAAAGCAGGAAGTAGTCTTGAATGCATTGGCACCGGAGATCACTTTCTACATATAACACCAGTAGCACAGACACTGAGAGAAACAATCAATCAATGGGACCTGTTGAAACTGAGAAGCTTTTGTAGAGCAAAGGACACTGTCAACAAGACAAAGTGACAGCCTACAGAATGAAGAGCTAGTCGTATGGTCTCACTCCACACATGGGTAGATGAGGAAACAGGATCAGCTGAGAAGTTGGCAAGGTGAGATTAGTTGTGGCTTTTTCTGTCTCTCTGATCTTTCAAAATTTACTCTAACACCTGGCTCCCAAGTTTTTTTTTATTAGAGACCTTTTAAGGTGCATGCTACACCTACCACCACAAGGGTGGGCGGTACCAGCTATGCCCCTGTTACACCTTCAGAACTGGCTTATACATGCCCTTGTCTATAAGGTCAACTTTACTGTGCTGCTCAGATGAGGTAAAGGGCCCATTCTCCTGAGTGATGCAGCTGGTGAGGAGGTAGGTCAGGTCCCCACCTGTTACAGGTATTGAGAAGTGAGGGGAAGAGATCATCTTTTCCTCACCCATACTACCACATAGTAGATGAGAGGGGCTTAACCTGCTCTCCCATTCTCACACTTCAGGGCGAGCTTGCCTATGCCCCTGAGAAGAGGGTCAGCTCTGTTATACTGCAGAGGTGAGGTGTAGGTCCCTCTCTCTTGAGTGCTTCAGCCAGTGAGGGCCAGGACCAACTCTGTACAGCCCTATCCTCTCTGCCTTCAACAGGGTCACAACCAAGTCATGGCCCTTGGCAACAGAACAGACCCAGACATCTGGCCCTGGGTGTCAGTGGGACATCTGCATCAACCCATTCCTCACCTCCCTCACCTCTTCACATCTGCCTCTCTCCCATGCACATGACTTATCCTGCCTCTCTCTGTGTCACTCCTATATGCCCATCCTGTCCTCACTCATAGTTGAGTTCTGTCCCCGCCCCCCAGCTACATGATTTGGTGGGATGCTTTTGCTGTGTGGTGGCCTGGATCTAGAATTCCTGGGCAGTTCCTGGTTGAGTCCTGTCTCTACTTGCTGCATGGCATGGTGGGGAGCTCATTAATCACTTTACATACACAGTTATTATGGCTATAAAATCTACCTACAATTTAACTCCTTTGAAGCTTTACTATATGCCATAACCACTTTACCTATTTTTGACCATTAAAGATAATATTCATTTGATCTATCCTGGTGAAACAAGAGATCTCTTTTTAAAAATCATACTTTGATGTGTATTGTCAAATGCAAAGACTGTTTGGGAGAAGGGAGAAGCCAAGACTGGTAGACTTAGAAATGAGGTCATCATTTACCTGACTTGGGATATGGTCAAGGAATGGGAGGTACCAACAGTAGAGTTTCAGGGAATTAGTGTAGAAAGGCAAACATATTGGAGTTAGCCTGGCTACAGGAGATTCCAGGCTACTAGGAATCTATATTCTGAGTAAGAGTAGAAACAGCATCATTATGCCTGATGAGAAACATAGGAAACAAGAAGACAAAGAGATTTGGAAGGCAAAGGACCACATTGAAAACTGAGTCACAGTGTTCAAGCATCTAGGCTCTGCTGCAGGGTCCTTGGGTTAAGTGAAAACCAATAGCTTTGCGTGAGGGGATTTGTTCAATTCTGTGGAAGCCATCCATTGTAGGGTGAGGATCACTTCTATGCTTATCCACTTTATTCCATATTGGCACAGGAAACACTCAGGGTAGCAGCTGCCAAGGAGAGATGTTAGCTAGCTATTAAAAGGTGAGAGAGGGAAGAGGAAATGATGCCTAAATGACACACCAGATCTGAGTGTCAGCACCTGGAACATTGTTATGGGCTATACTACCCACCTGTCTAACAACACCTTCAATTAGACCATAAGTCCAATGCCTTCAGACCTGTTATTGACCAAGTAAGCTGCTCACCTTCCTGGTTTAGCAATGAGGTTATGATGAGATGACTAAATAACTTTTTCCTCAAGGTATGATGCATGGTTAAGAATAGGAAACCTCAGTGTCTCCTTTGTTTGATCTTCTGAACTAACCCTGGAGACCTTGAGCTTGGAACAACTTACACAGAACTCATCTGATTGACCCAACTCTTAGAAGGAGCTCTGTCCTTTATTCTGCTCTTGAACTCATCCACAGTACAACACAGAAGGAAAATGATGGGTAGCAAAACGGAAGGAAAATGATGGGTAGCAAAGTCTTGAATGAACAGTACAGTTCTATCATTCATTGTCTGTGTGACCTCTGGCAATTGGTCTCTGTTTGCCCTTATCTGTAAGATATCACAAAGACATCTGTATTCCATGTATAAAGATTACTGAAATGACACCACCTATGTTCACTGAGTTCATACAGTACCTGTAAAATGACAGGTGGCTAGCTTGTATCCAGATAGTAATGCTGAGGATACAGGAGCCTTACTGTCCACTTACTCCATGGAGTCAGCTACAGGGCTTAGGTAAAGCTCAGTCATAAGACAGTGGGGAAAGGGGGTGGCAGGGCTGGGGCCACTAACTGTATAAGAATCTGATCCTTCTTCATTTTTGTTCCGACAGCGATGGACACAGATGCCTTCATCTCTGGTCTCAGCAGGATCTGACCATATTCCACACCCTCCAGTGGTGAAGGAGCATCCCTTGAACAACTCTAGCTTTCTCCCACTTTGACTTGGGCCAATTGTCTCACCCTGTTAAGTTGTTGCCATTAGGCCTGTGGGTCTCTTATTGTTCACCAGAATCAGTGGGAGAGTTTTGGCTTACTACAGACTCCTAGGTCCATCCCTTCCCCCACCCCAAGATTTTGATTCAGTAGGTCTAGAATGGGGCTTAGGAATGGGCATCCCTACCTAGCTTCTGGGGACACTAATATCCTTGGGCCATGGTCCAGGTTAAACAACACTGTCCAAGGCTAGTCTGCTATAGGTGTTTTGGAGACCAGTCTGGAAGGCAGGCAAACTCTGTAACTATGAACGTTTTAGTACTGGTAATGGCATGCTTACCTGTTCTGCATGTGCAGGTTCACACCACACACACACACACACACACACACACACACACACACACACACACACACACACACGATGCCACCACCACTCACACCAGCCCAATTGCTGACTCAAGAACTCAGGAAAAACTTGTTCAGTGAAATAACTACCTACTATCTGGACCCTTATCTTAACATGTTCCTTCCAAAGCTGGAACCCAGCCCCACTGCCTATCTATTAGCTTCCTACTATACTTCTTATGGTAACAAATAACTATATGGTTGAGAGTTACAGAAGTGTATTCTCCCATAATTCTGACAGGAAAAAATTGGAAGCCAAGTGTCAGCAGTATTGTGTTGTCTCTGAAGGCTTCAGGGGAGAACCCTTCCTGCTCTCTTCTGGGCTTCCCATGGCTCTAGGGAATCTTTGGTGTCCCATACTTGAAGTTAAGTCCTCCTAATCTCTTCCCCCACATTCCCATAGCCTCTTTCCTTGATGTCTGTGTTCTCTTCTCCTCCAACATCAGTCCTTGGAGCAGGATGCATCCTCACCCAATGTTTGCCCACCTATTTTCAGATAAAGTCACAACCCAGCATTTTAGCTGAACATAAACTTGGGCAGGGCAGTGGACGTAATTAAGTGTATCTTTCTAGTCACCACACTCTCGAATGGGAAGGCCTGGACCATCCCATGTGGAGTTTAATACAGTCAGCAAGTGGTCCACCTCCACATGCTCCTTGGCACATTCCCCTCTGCTGAGCTTCTAACCTCAACAGCTTTGACCTAGATGTCTGAGGTTCTTGCTTTCTGTTTTACCTCTGTCTGTTCTACACATCATCATCTGACTCTTTCAGGGCAGATCTTTAATCTTGAACCCTCCTCTGCTTCTACTGGGGCTTTCCTGGAAGCAAGCATCCTCAGGCTGGAACACAAAGCTGAATGAAGAGAAAGCAATCTTCTTGGACTATACATTTTTCTAGGGAATTATGGAGTGTAGCCAATTTTAATTAAAAGAAACACAGGTATGGTGAAGAAATAAATGTTCAAATTCAATGGCTTCTTATGAGTAAGTACAACACACTTCAAATCCACTTAAATTCATATCAAGGTATGTAGGTTTCTTCTTCCCAGTACTTCTCTTGCATGACCCTGTTCCTTTGATGTGGCCCTACCTGTCCATCTAGACTCATATCCCCCTTTTCTACCCACCTAGCACTCTATGCTTCTGCAACCCCACATTCCTTAAGAAGTCAATACTCTTCCATGCTTTTCTGCCCCTCTACCCACTCCTCCTGTTCCCAGGTACCTTTGATCCTCCCCAACCGACAGATATATACTCACCCTTTCAGGCCTTCCTAGTGATCCACCTCTCCCACTCTCTTCCCTGCATTGTCTGTGATACAATTCAAGTTCCTCTGTTGATTCCTTTCTGTACTGGCATGTAGCCCTGGGCACCCAACTATCCCCGCATACATTGCCCTTTGCTACTACCCTACCAATGTTCCTTAAAGACTGTGAACACTGTAAAACATAGAACACTGTCATACCCTCATGGGCATGCCCTTACACAGGCTTTGCTTTATAGTTCATTTGTTGGGTGGGTCAATGAATAAATGAAGATCAATTTTTGCTATAAGACCCCTCTATTCATTTCCTGCAGCTCCCATAGCACACTCTCATGGCCATAAGTGGCTTAAGACAACATAGAATTTATTCTCTTATTGTCCTGCAGAGAAAATGTGTAACACAGTTCTCAATGGGTAAAGTGGATTTGTCAGCAAGGTTGCCTCCCTTCTGAAAACTGCAGGAAGGCCTGGTTAGTCTTTTCTAGGTTTCTTGATTCATGGCCTTTTCCATGACTGTTTTCCAAGTCAGCTTTCCAGTACCTTCACTTTTCTCTCTCTGCTCTCCTGACTTCCTCTTCCATTCATAAATCCCCTGTGATTGCATTGGGAACACCTGGTTAATACAGGACATGTCACTGATCTTAATAATATCTGCAAGGTCCCTTCTACCACAGGTTTTGGGGGGAATCAGGATATGGATATATGTTGTAGAAGGAAGATTCTGATCTCCCTCCTCTAACTCATGTAGCCCAGTATTCCCTCCAGAGGCTCCCCAGCCAATGACATGAAAGCAGCAGCCTCCCTTCCCCTGGGTAAAGAGGCTCCAACAATGTACAAAACTGTCACACTGGCTGCATTTCTGAGACCCACCCTGCGTCTGACTGTGTGACGACCTCCTTCTCAGCCTTCCTAACTGCACAAATGAATGAGTCCCAGGAGAAGCCATTAAGCTGCTCACCAAATGTGCAAGTAAATGAGGTGCCAGCTCAAAATAGCTCTTCAGGTAAGAGAGTGAAATGTGTGGAGGCAGTATTCCACTTGAAAGATCATCTGATGGGGGTGGGGGGTTATGTTCATTAGTGAGGCAGCTGTGCACTCTCAAGGAGGAGGGAAATGCATGTGGGGAGGGACCTGGGAAAGGCCCCAAGTGGTGTGTCACTTCTCACCTTTCTGATTTCTGCTCAGAGCTTAGTGTCTGCCCAGGCAGAGAACATTCTCCTGATAATGTACAGTTATGTTTGTATCTTGAATGTGACCCAAAGGCCCATGGGCTAAGGGTTTGGTCCCTAGCCCATAGTACTAGTGAGATGTAATGGAGCCTATAGGAGGGTAGAACTTTGAGTAGACTAGGTAGACTAGCAGACATATGTGATGATACTGAGGTGGTGACTTTGAAAGGGTTACTGGAATTTCACACATACACACACCTATGTTCTCGTGTTCTCTCTCTCTCTCTCTCTCTCTCTCTCTCTCTCTCTCTCTCTCTCTTCTTCAATGAAGTACCAGCCCTCTTCACCATGAACTCCAGACATGATGATCTGTGCCCCTACAAGTTCAAGGCCATTGGGCAATTCATGCTTTATTTTTCAAGATGTTTTGAACATCAGCCACATGGCAGACACTAATTTGGACTATATATGGAGACACTGGATTTGAGGTCATGTGGGGATGATGAACTCTCACAATAGAAGATGGGCCAGGTGGTGGTGGTACATGCCTTTAACCCCAGCACTTGGGAGGCAGAGGCAGGCAGATCTCTGTGAGTTCGAGGCCAGCCTGTTCTCCAAATCGAGTTCCAGGAAAGGTGCAAAGCTACACAGAGAGACCCTGTCTCGAGAAACAAAAAACAAACAAACAAACAAACAAACAAACAAAAAAGATGGGATGGAAGGGATAGAAGTTAATGGAGCTAAGGGTCTGGGACATAGGAATGCTGAAGTAGTACTGATAGCAGAAATGGTGCCTCCAAGTTACAAGTTGGAATGTTACTTTGACTGGAAGACTTTGGAACTGAATCACTTGGTGTGAAGCAGTTCAGTATTAGAGCTCAAGAGCAAAGAAGGAGCCCAGGTAAAGCTTTGGGTTTTAAATGACACCCTTATTCATCACTCCATCAGTGTATTTCAGCTGAGATCTGCAGAATGTTCTCCAAAAATGTGTAGGACCCAAGAAGGCCCTGGCCTGTGTTGTCTTGGAAACTGGCCCGGTGTTGAAGTTGATACAAGGATTAGAGAAGACATCATGAAGATAAGGGTTACATTCTGTAGGTTCAGTTCTCATTTCTTCATCCTTGGGACTCACCCATCCTGTTCTGGAGACACAGGGGTTTCCAATGCCTTTCTCCTCATCCTGGGGTTGTCTTATGACAGTCCCGTTTCTCAGAGAGATGCTAGGAGCTGTATTGCTGAAGCAGTCCATCTTCCATGCGATCTCCTCTGACCTTCAGAGCAAACCTCAGTGGCTCTTCCCTTGCTATCAAAATGAGACAATGGCTGACTTCTCCATTGTGGAGGCATACTGTCCAGGGGCCCTTAAACTGATGCTGAATGAATAAATGAGTTTGCTTCTGCCTAGTACACTTTTAAATGTTTTCTCTCCTTTATAAGAAGTGTCAGTCAAATGAACATCAGGTACATGGAATACGTGCTGAGCCTTAGGAGGTATGTGACCAATGACAATCAGAAAGCTGAGTCCCTAGGCTATGAGCTGGTTATACTCGGGTGTGAATTCTGACTTCTGTCCAGTGAGCTGGACAACTGGCTATGGTGGTATTGTGTTCCCCAAAATATTGTGCACCCTAATAAACTTATCTGGGGTCAGAGAACAGAACAGCCACTAGATCTAGAGGCCAGAAAATGGTGACACACACGCCTTTAATCCTAGCATTACAGAGACAGAGATCTGCCTGGATCTCTGTGAGTTCAAGGCCACACTGGAAACAGCCAGGCCTGGTAAAAAGAGCCTTTAATCCCAAGAAGTGATGGCAGGAAGCAGAGAGGTATATAAGGCATGAAAACCAGGAACTAGGGCTGGTTAAGCTTTTAGGCTTTTGAGCAACAGTTCAGCTGAGATTCATTCTGGATGAGGACTCAGAGGCTTCTTCTAGTCTGAGGAAACAGGATCAGCTGAGGAATTGGCAAGGTGAGGTGCCTGTGGCTGAGGCTTGTTCTGCTTCTCGGATCTTCCAGCATTCACTCCAATACCTGGCTCCAGGTTTGATTTTATTAACAAGACCTTTTAAGATTTGTGCTACAACTGGCTTGTTGTGAACCAGCACATATCACAGCATAGGCAAGAGTAACCAGTGCTTGAAGAATACATGCTGAGGCATATTTGTGTTTCTCCTCCTATTTAGTTCTTGCTTCTACTACAACTTTCCTTCTCTCAGATAAGGAAAGCCTGGGTACTTTTATAGCCCCTCCTTGCCTTTGTCTTCCTGTTTCTATTTATCAGGGGGGTGGAGTAATGGGTAGAAGCCTTCACCATAATTCCAGTGTTGGGATGTTCAGGGGCATTTTCTTGGAGTCCAGGACAAGAATTTTCCTAGGTTCCTGGCTCCTCTGCCTAAATGGATGCTGGGAAGCTATTTTGAGATGCCCTGTCCCTGTGTCCTGTAGAGTTCTTTGCTAGCACACACACAAAAAAGCCCAGGGCACTGGCAGCTTGCAAACTCTTTTGAATTTGCAGAAGGTGGTCTCTGCTAAGAAATTGGCCCACCAGGCTGCCATTCTTCATCCTTATTAGCAAGAAGGAACCTCCAGCCGGTCTCACTTCTAATTGCAGTTTTACTTTCTGGGGCGGAAAGTTAAGCTTAGAACAATTAAAGCATCTATGGGTTTATGCCCATTTGACTGTGATAGAAAAGCCTCTAATTTGCCAACAACGAAGCCAGTGGCCTCTTCCAGTCATTCTCAGGAACTTCTTATCTACCTTTTCTTTATGCCTTCTTCTCCTCTCCTCCTTCCTTGATTCTAATCCTGAGTGCTCCAATTCCTTAAGGACTGACCCTGCTTTTGTTCCTTTCCCCCTCCATAAAATAGGCCACCCTACCTTATAGTTCTGTCCTTAATACTAGATGAGAAAATGTTGATGAGGGCTTAACAAGATACATAAGGCACACCTAAGTAACTGAGACCCTCTATTCTTCCAGGTCTCTCCCTTCTCATCTCCCCCTGCCTGCCCCCACCTTTCCTTCCCCTTTTGCTCTTCTTTCTGCTATAGAAGTTGATCTTCCATCTCTCTCTCTGTCTTTATCTTCTCTTGTAGAATTCAGCTCTAGTGATGGCCTAGCCTCCTCTCCTGCAGTGAGATATCCCATTGTGATTCAGCTGAAATGCACAGCTGAGTTCTGCGGCCTTGCACTAGTGCACCAACAGAGGATCTGGCTGGAATCGTTTGATATCTATGGTTTCAGGACATTATTGCCTGTTTCCTCCCCAACAGCCCTTAGGTTACATAGATAATCACAGAGGGGTTGTGTTTCTCTAATCAGGATGTAAGTGCTCCAAGGAACTTACTTCTTACTCTAGGGGAAGCTTTTCTCTGGACACAGCCAGTAAGAAATATGGTTTTTGTGCCAGGGCCTGTGTCCTCCTCACTGCTGAATAGAGCGAAGCCTCATGAATCATTCTCCGGTGTCCTGGGGCCAGCTTCTAGCTGTGTTTGCTGAATTATTGGCCAACATGTTGGCACCTTGTTAACCGTGGGAACATTCCTGTTACTTGTTTTGGCTGGGGACTCTGCTTTCCAAAGGAATATGCCATACACCATTCAGCCACTCAGCTTAATACCAAATAACGCTTGCTGGTCAGCTTCTTCCCTCTACCTTCCTGAGGGTGTGACACATTTGTCCTCCAACTTAGAGCAGTGTCTGTGAACACGTCTGATTTTGAGAAAGGAGAGGAGTTCTTCAGAGTGACTTTTCCATTTATATGCCAGAAGAGTTCACTCTTTTTTTTTTCTTGCTCTTCTTTTGAAGTCTGTGCATATATCCATTTATATAAATAGGGGACGGCAAGATATTCCTGTCACCATCCAAATGCAAGAACCACTATCTATCAGTCACAGGACAATTACTGCCATGTCAACTTATAATAAATTTCATCCTACCTGTCACTGAATATTGAGCCCGACACAGCCCTTGCTCGTGGCATATCCAATCAATCTGCACAGTGGCTCTGCCAGGTGGAGGGAGAGCTGGCACCCTGCATATGGGGAAGCAGGACCAGAAAAGTGAAGACGTCATTGTAAGCAGTGGATGTGAGTGCCCAAGGCATGGGTTCTAGAAACAGCCTATGTTGTCCCTTTGTGCTGTGAAGCCTCAGGTGAGAATTTCATCTCTTTGTTCCCCAAGATATGCTCTCCCCCATCAGCCTGGCTGACCATAAGAGTTTGTGGTAAAAGTTGGAAGAAATAACAGCACAGAAAGGTAATGAATGACATTATAAAATAATGGGGGAATTTTAGTAGTTATTGTCATAGACCAAAAGTTGAGAGGGTTCTGGGACATCATTAATGGGGAATTTCCTGTGGTCTGAAAGGGTTCCAGGAAATCTTTCATGGGCAATTTCCTGTGAGCTGAGAAGTTTCCAGGGAACTGTTCACAGAGTGTATGGCAGTTTGAATGTAATAGCCCCATAATCTCATAAGGAGTGCCACTATTAAGAGGTATGGCTTTCTTGGAGTAAGTATGGTCTTGGTGGAGGAAGTGTGTCACTATGGGGGTGGACTTTGAGGTTTCCTATGCTCAGGATACTGCTCAGCATTTCAGTCGACTTCCTGTTTTCTGCATGATGTAGGACTCTCATCTAATTCTCCAGCACTATGTCTGACCTCATGCCACCATGCTACCTACCATGTAGATAATGTACTGAACCTCTCAAATTGTAAGTGAGCCCCCTCAATTAAGTATTTTTCTTATAAGAGTTGCTGTTACCATGGTGTCTCTTAACAGCAATGGAAACCCTAACTAAGACAGAAGTTGGAACAAGGGATTGGGTTATTACTGTGATAGGCATGACCATGTCTTTGGAGGAATTTGGACTTTCCACTTTGGGTTTGGAAAGAAGTGGAATGCTTTCAGGGCTGCTTAATGGTCCATACTAGTAGAAGCATGGAAGACAGTGGTGCTAAGAGTCATTTGAACTGTCAGAGGCTCACTCAAGAGGTTTCAGAGAAGAATTTTAGTATGTTGCCTAGAGATTATTCTTGTGATATTTTAGGGAAGAAAGTAACTGCCTTTTGCTTTTGTCCAAAGTCTGCCTGAGGCTTAAAGTGAAGAGTTTTGGAAAAATTGCATTGGCAGAGGAAATCTCAAAACAGCTTAGTATTGACTCTGTCGTGTCATTATTAGTGGTAACTCTAATGAAGATGGATAATGAAAAAGAGCAGGATGAGCAGGGTAAATTAAAAAATGTAGAGGAGAAAAAACAGGAAGTGGAATGGAGCTAAATCCTGTGTTCAAGGAAATAAATGGATTAAGAAATGGAATTAAGGAAGTGGTGACCTCAGGGCAACATTCCACCTAGCTAAGTTTCCAACTTGTGGAAAGGAACTAAAGAAAAGATTAGATCCAGGTGTGATGGGGCACACCCTCAATCCCAGCACTGGGAAGACAGAGGCTTGTGGATCTCTGAATGTCTGAGGGTTTTTATTGCTATGAAGAGACACTGTGACCATGGCAACTCTTATGAATGAAAACATTTAATTGGGTTGGATCACTTACAATTTCAGAGGTTTAGTCCTTTATCATCATGGTGAGGAGTGTGGTGATGTTCAGGCAGACATGGTGCTGGTGAAGTAGATGAAACTCCTACATCTTACAGGCCACAGCAAGTCAACTGAAACACTGGGTGGTATCCTGAGCATAGAAAACCTCAAAGCCTGGCCCTATAGTGACACACATCCTCTAACAAGGCCATAACCACTCCACCAAAGCCACACCTCCTAATAGTGCCACTCCTTATGAGCTTATGGGGTCCAATTACATTCAAACCACCACAGGGTGTTTCCTGTGATCTGAGATGTTCCAGGAAACCATTCATGGGGTGTTTCCTGTTATTTTAGAGGGTTCCAGGTACCTTTACCACATTTGGAATCCTACAGAACTGCAAGTTGAAAGACTCTCTCTTCTCTTTCAGAGGAAGAGCCTTGGGAAGAAGAGTTGTTTAAATTGTTCGAGTGTGCAGAATAAATGAGCAATAACAATGGAGTCTGAACACCTTTCCCATTCCAAAGCTCCATCCTTTCCACTGTACTAAACTAAAAAAGTCAGCATGTCTCCCCTTCTTTACAGAAAGCTGTAAATAACTACAGTAAAACAAGCAAATCAGCAATGGATATCTTCATCAGAGAGACACAGATGCAATGTGTCTTCCTAGGTTTGGGTTACCTTACTCAGCATAATTTTTTCCAGTTTCATTTATTTATATGCAAATTTCATCCATTCATAAGTGTGTAGCACTAATTAGATTCATTCAGATACGTGTGTGTGTGTGTGTGTGTATGTGTGTGTGTGTGTACATAATTTAAAAAGTACATGAAGGTGGGAGAAGGATGTGTAAGGATCTGAGGGGAGTTGGCAGGAGGAATGTTGAGTGAATATCATTGAAAAATATGGTATATATGTATGAAATCAAAGACTAAACAAAAATTATTATGTTTTAAAAAATAACTTAAAAGGATGCTTCAGCAAGATTCAACCTTGCAAGGCTTTTCTAGACATTAGCAGCTTTCCATTCGCTTATGACATTTTCTATAGACTCCAATAACTCCTCAGTTTCTCCTGACACTTCTAAGTTCTGAGGCCGCCTCCATTTTTCTCTCAGTTGTATATAACACACAAGAGCATCCACAGATTCTGATATCTTCCTGGAACTAATCTTCACAGAGACTGAGGGTGGTTGTGTTGAAATATTTGCCATATAATGTGTTTGATGAGGTCACTCTTAATACTTTTTTTGGCTTTGACCATGCTCTTTGTTAAGTTTGTATTGAGAAACAGCTTATGTGGAGACTACATGTGCTGAGTTGTGCTTTATTGAGTAAGATACATCCAGTCCTGTGGTGGCAAACAGTGCAAATAAATCAAACAGGAAGTAGGGGGCTCTGCTTGTCTCACTAAGGGGCTTGAGAAAACTTACCATTATTTGTTCATTTCAGTTCTGCCTTTAAAGTTCTAACAGCCAGGTAAATGGTCTATTTGGAAGCAAACAAAACACTGTGGGGGATGATATCTGGGCGTGTATTCAGCAATAGAATAGCCTCTCACTAGCTAACTATGGGCATGGAGTTGGCTCTCACATTTCTAATCTTGGCTCTTTCCTAATGAGCTCTGCCACTTGAGGTCCTAACATATACCAGCCTCAATTCCCTCACCTGAAGGATGAGGATAATCGAAAGTGCCAGGCACAGGGACAGGGATGATATGGACTGATAACAAGGCCGGGGGCACCACTAGTGGGTTTAGACTCTTACGTCACTGAATTGAGCAGGGACAGTTTCTTGAAAGATCATAAGCTCCCAAGATAGGAAGCAAATGGAAGCCAAGAGAGTTCAGAAGCACTAATGTCACCAGAGCTTGAAAGACTGGGTTGTTCTTGTTGCATGGTTCTGACTTTCCCCTGCATGTCTGTTATGTGCAACTTCATATGTCACAGGATTCATTAGCATATTAAATGTGTGCATAGTGTTCTGATGAACCACAGGTTGGTCACCTGCAAACACTCCAGAGTGCTTCTGCCTCAACCAGTGACACCAATGGCTGGTTCAAGGAAGCTTTGTGGGGGAAAGGTACAAAGAAGCCGACCTTTCTTTTGCCAACTAGGTTTTTCTTTTTCACATGATTATTGTATACAGCTTTGTGCAGAACCTTCTGGAGCTCAGTCTCCTGCCTCAGTACCCAGCTCTGTTTGTGACCATGTAGATTCTTAGATATTGGGCTCCCTCACACTACTGCTGCCTCCGTGTCAGTCGGAGGAGGCTCTTATAGAACTCAGGAGGTGTCCTACTCTCACTCATTTCTGTTGCTGTGATAAAATACTCCCAGCAAAAGACGAAAGGGTTACTGTCCATCACAACAGGGAAGTCAAGGCAGCAGGAGCCGAAACCAGCTGGTCATATCACATCTACAGTCAAAGCAGAAAAGATGAATGCATGTGTATTTGCTATTCAGCTCAGGCTAACTGCTGTCACGTAGTACAGGACCCATATTCAGGGAATGATGAAGCTCACAGTGGGCTGGATCTTCCTGTATCAGTTAGTATAATCAACATAAACCCATAGACTGGCCATTCTGATGGAGACAGTCCCTCACTGAAACTCCCTTCCCAGGTGACTGTAGACCGTATCCAGTTAACAATTAAAACTCACCAACACAGGAGTGATCCGCTTCGTTTGTCCCAGGGCAGCCTTGCCCTGTAGTGGGATGCCACTTCTGATGGGACTGTGGAAGTTTAGCCTCTCAGTGTTGCACATGGAGCCCCCAGGCTGTTTTGGATGACTTTCCTCCACCTCTTTATGCAATGGAGTGACAAACATTTTTCTGGTTTTTTTCTTTCTCCCTTTCATAAACTAACCAAGATAACAAACCTTGTGCAAAATTGGCTCTGTAACACATTTCCATGCTAATTAATAGCAGCCTCAATGGGGTGAGGTTTGGAGGAAAATGAATTACCTATATTCAGGTGTCTGGATTTACCTCCATTAAACTTAACTACCGTTTGCGTCTCTTTATTCTTTTTCTTTTGTAAAAACTATAAAAACAAAGTCACAATACTTCAGCCAGGGGCTGGGAAAAAGCCCTCTTTTCACATTTCCAATAGCTTCAAATAAAATGTGTTCAAGCATTTCCAGCCTTCTGCCTGGGAAAGGTTATTTGGAGAAGTCTCCCTACTCCTACCCCGATTCTTATAAGCATCAATTCTATTTCCTAATTCTTTTGCTGGATTAAATTTATGAACTGCTCAGCCCTTTGGGTGATAAATCTGTTGATTGTGACCATTTCCTTCTTCCAGTTTCCAATTAAGATGATTGGTATGGAATCCTCTGAGACAGCCTGGGCTCTTTCCTTTCATCTTGCAGCTCAGAGCTGACTCAGCATAGATGTCAGCCTGCGCCTCCCCCTCTTCGGTCATTTCTCTACTCACACGCCTTTTGGAGCATTTTACAATAGTTCAAAATTCTTTCCATTTTTACGAAAGGGGAAAAAATTGTTCTATATTTAAAAACCTGCAAATGCACCTTGTAATTTTCCTGGAAAAACAAAACTCCTATTCAGCACAGGTCATCTTCCGCAACATTTCCATACTGTGGGAAGCTTCATGTTTAAACAGGGAAATGGATCCGGCTTCTAATCAGACAGTGTTACCAATGGATGGGATGCATTGTACAAATGCAAAGTGACATGTGGAAGGTAAGAGCAATAAGGAAAAGGAGATTTGCTGCAGGGTGTTCATGCAGAGCTGACTGTCTTTAAATTCTACATTATTCTGTCAATCTGAGTCCCGAGAAGGAGGAAGATTTCCAGGAAAGGCTTATATTCCCTCTTTTCCATCTCCTCCTCTTCTTATTCTTTTTCATCTATCACCTTCCCACTCTCTTAACTGTAATTGTTTTGTGTCTTGTAGATGGGCACTAGGTTAAGAAACTGGGAATAGGCATGCTATAATTTTATATGAAATGTCCTCCCCCAAAGGCCCATGATTGGGTACTGTTTTGGAAGGCTCTGGAAACTTAGGAGGTGGAAAGAGCTGGAAAAAGCAACTGACTTAAGGGGAAAGGGTCCTGTTATCTTTGGTTGCTCCCCATCATAATGCTGTCTGCTTCCAGACAGACTAGGAACTGAACAGCTCTCCTCTGTGCCTTTTGCCATAATGTCCTGTTCAAACACCCAGAACTGACCAAATATGGGCTGGTACTTTTGAAGCTAGGAGCCAAATATTTCTTCCTCTCTCGGGTACTCGGGTCATAGTAACCTAGGAAAGGCTAAGTAATATAAGGCGGTAGAACCAAGCTTGGTTATGTCTTAACTCTGCAATTTGCACCCTTCCTAATTTCTGGTAATAAATACTTTTATATCTCAGTTCCAATTCCATCATCTATAGTAAGAGGAGAAAATATTAGTTATTTCTCATAGATCTATCCCAATACAGTACAATTATCTCTATGCCAACAGAAAGCTAGAAAGTTAAAAGATACCTTCTTATCCAATAATGTACATCATAGAGCTGGAACTTTGGAATCCAAATAGTTGGATTCAAATCTCATCTCTATCTCTTCATGGATATGTCCATTAGAAAAATGATTTAGCTTCTCTCTGTTTTAATATCCTCACCTATAAAATGAAATCAATAATTATTGAATATATCCTATAAACATAAGTTAAATGAGAAGAGTAACACTAAGGGTTAAAAATTGTGATAATTGTACTTTTTATTTAAAAGAGTAATGAGCCATTATTATTCCCTTTAGTGTATATTTTTGAATACCTATTTTGTGTCAGGTTCTCCTTTAGTAGGTGTGGCCTAGAAGTGTATTGGGGAATTTGAAGTTAGTTCAGTTATCACAGTCAGGGCTTAAGTCTGTGCCTCAACTCAGTTGTGACCTAAGCAGTGAGGTGACATGTCTCTTGTCTTAGCACTGGCCCCGACACTGTAGAGTTGTTACTACTGCACCTTGTCAATCATAAGCCCCATAAGCACAAGAACTAAGTCTTGGCTCCATCCCCAATTCTTAGAGCAAGCCTTGACACATGACATGATCTCAATCAATATTTGTTGGCTGTCAAGTGGAAATAGAATTTCTACCCTTGAAGACTTTGCATTTTAGCAGAGTTGTCCAACACTAAAAATTCTATAAAAAAGCTGTTTGTTAAAAAGTGCTTCAGAAACTAATGGCAAAGACTTCACCCTTCCTTGGAAGGTTAGTACAGGACCTTGAAGAGTAAGTAAGAGTCTTTTAGGCTAAAAGGTAGGGTATGGCATGCATTCAGGTGGAAGAGTAGGGACTAGGTATGCAGGTAGGAAAGAGTGTTGAATGGTGGCTTGTCTGGATCTTAGGTGATCTTCAGAAGGAAGAAGAGACAGAGTCTCCTGAGAACACAGCTCACTGTCTGGTTACTGATGCTTGAATTTTTCTTTTCACTAAATATTGAAAGAGTTGATATTCAAACACCACTTGAAACACAACACACAGAGCTGTGAATAAATGAGCCCAAAGCTCGTTGTTATTTCAGATATAGGTTCTGACTGTGCTAACAAAGTCTAAATGGAAAAGTGCTCTAAATTAGACATCTACATTTCTTTCCTTAGCAGCAGGAAAGTAAACATGTGTGTGTGATACAGTGGCCCTTTGGGCTGGGGACCTGGACTGATTTATATTCTTGTTCTGCCCTCACAACCCACCTTCTAGTTCAGCGTCTTCAATGGATGTTCCAGCTGTTGCCTATGTATCCATTTGCACAAGTAGATATGGTATGAAAAGCTGGAGGTTGATACTTATTTCAGTTTGCCTCTCACACTGACTGGGAGCTAGCTGCAAGAGAAGCTGGAAAATAAAGTCTTGGGTTGGTAAACATATATTCAAACAGATTTTAATGACTACAAAGGGATTGCAAACAAACACCTAGGTAGTGTTTTTTCTTTTGTATTTTCTCATATAGTACCTCCCAACCATAGCTCCCCCTTCTCCACTCCTATCAGTTTCCCCCTAACCTCCCTCTTCTCCATATCTACTGCCCTACTCCCAGCAAAGGACATGCCTCCCAGGGATACCAATGGAACACAGCATAACAAGTTACAATAAGACTAGGAACAAACCCTCTCAAGGCTGGGCAAGGCAACCCAGTAGGAGGAAAAGTATCCCAAGAGCAGGCCAAAAAGTCAGAGACACTCCCACTTTCACTGTCAGGAGTATCCCCAAACATCAAGCCAACAACCATAACATATATGCAGAAGACCTAGTGCAGACCCATGCAGGTTCCACAATTGCCACTTTAGTCTCTGTGAGAACCCATAAGACTTGCTTAGCTGTTTCCACTGGCTGTGCTTTCCTGGTGTCCTTAATCCCACTGGTGCCCACAATTCTTCCTCCCCCTCTCCCATGGGGTTCCCAAGTTCTGAGGGAAGGGACACAATGAAGCCCTCCAACCTGGGCTCTCTCTCATCCTAATATTTGGCTGTGGGTCTCTACATTTGCTCCCATCAGCTGCCAAAGGAAGCCTCTCTGATGACAACTGGACTAGGCACTGAACTATGAGTAGTATAGCAGAACATCATTAGGATTTGCCATTGATTTTTCTGGGGTCTTTTGTTGTTTATTTTTTGGTGTTTTGTGTTCTGGGTTTTTGTTTGTTTGGTTGGTTGGTTGGTTTTTGCCAGTCATGTTTGGTTCAACCCCTAGTCTCTGGGCTATCCAGCCTCTGGTTCCTGATCATATTTCAACACCCCCGTTTCAATAATTTCTGTGTAGAGTCAGTCAGGGAACCACTGAGGTAGGCTTTTTGTTGGTATAAGGTACACAGATATGAAATGTGAAACATTTGACCTTCTGGGAGGAGCTGAGCTTTGTGGCAAAGATATATGTAGGCTGTGGCATTACAGGAATCTCAGGGACCAGTTTGAAATGATGGGAACTGACCCAGAACAAAACAAAATACCAGAAAACTTGGAAAACCAAAATATAAGCCCTGGAAATAGATACCCAAGTTCTCCTGTAGCTTCCAGCAAGCAAGTACCAGAAAATTAAATAAGGCAGATGGTGAAAGCAAGGGTCATAAAACGTCTAAAAAAGGAAGGATGAAAGGCAGAGAAAAGGGGATTCTTTGGTCTTCCTAGCTACTTGTATAGCCAAATTTGCAAGTTCCAGGTTCAGTGAGAGACTCTTTTCAAAAAATAAAGTGGATGGGGCCAGGGATTTAGCTCAGTGGTAGAGCACTTGCCTAGCAAGCACAAGGCCCGGGGTTCCATCCTCAGCTCTAAATAAATAGATAGATAGATAGATAGATAGATAGATAGATAGATAGACAGATAGATAAATAGATAAAGTGGAGGTTAATTAAGGAAGACACTTGACATCTTTTGTCTTCCAATTGTACCTGTAAATAGACACATCAGGAGGAAGAAGAGGAAGGAGAGGGTAGAAAGAGCAGAATGGGGCCCAACTAAAGCTAAGCAGTAATTTGGTAGTCTTGTGGTAGGTGGTTAATAACTGTGAATTGCTATGAAGTGACTCTTTTTTGTTTCTCATGTCAAGTACCCAGCATCTCAGACCCTAACTACAAGAAAATATCTGGAAAAGTTTCAGTCCACAACCTCTAAAATTTCACTGCAAAGCATTAGGATCACTCAAAGGCACAGTGTGAGACTCAACTTGGAGTTTCAGGTTCAACAAGTCTGGCCCAGTCTGAGAATCTGAATATCCAACAAGCTCTCAAAGAGATACTGATACCACATGCTGACAGACACTACTCCAAGTACACTAGAATCCACCAAAGTATTCCTTAAGTATATTAGTATATTACACAGAGGGAGAAAGGCTGGATTGAGGACCTTAGTAAGAACTGAGCCACACTTTCCCATGCAATCTAGAAATGCTTCCTCAAACGTAGTATTCCCAGCATTCATCACTCCACATCATGTGTTTTCCTCAGAATATATCCCCCAACAAGAATCCTCCACAGTATGCCTTTCTTCATGGCATACATCTCTCCCAGTCTGCATCTCCCTCCAGCATGCATCTCTCCCAGCATGTATCTCCCCAACCACGCATCTCTCCTAAATCGTGCATCTTCTCCATGTACTCCAACATTCATCTTCAAGTATACATTTCCCAACAGAATGCTTTCCAGCATACATCTCCAACACAGAATCCATCAAGAATTGCTTGGAAGTTGTATGGAGACATTTACTAACTCCATCAAGAATCCATATGGCTCAATGGATAGCACTCCTTCCTTGCAAGCCTGATTACCTGAGTTCCAGCCTCAGAATCTAGGTAAAGGTAAAAGAAGAGAATTAACTCTACAAAGTTACCCTCTAAGCAAGAAGGAATGTGGTATGCACACACACACACACACACACACACACACACACACACACACACATATATTTTGGGATATTTGACTGCACTGTGACATTCTTAGACTGTGGTAATAAAGTTAACTTTGAATCAGGCACCAGAGCCAGCGACTAGCTGACTGGAATTAGCCATAGAGAAACCAGGAATACAGACAGAAGGGAGGGACTTGGAATTCACAAGCTCTCTTCAATCTGGGACTTCAGGAGAGAAGAGACACTGGCTGGGTCTTCAATGAGAAAGGGAAAGTCAGCTGGTCAGTCATTCCTACTCTGCTTCTTTGATCTCTAAGTTTCCCCCCAATATCTACTCTTGAGTTTTTATTGGTAATAGAACAATTTAGAAAACACAGCAAGCACACACACACACACACACACACACACACACACACACACACACACCATGCATACATGTGCATTCACAAGTGGGTTGCTCTGTTTGCTTCGGCATTCCTGTGCACCTCTAATAGCAGCTATTTTGTATGGTGCGCTCAGTCCTCCCTCAACTCCCTGTGCTGGCTGATAAAAGCTTAATTGGCTAACCACCAGCCTGGAGGAAGGAGGCCAGAGAGGGGGTTAAGTGGGATCAAACCTACCTTTCTGCCACCATTCAAGAAGAAAATTGACATAGAAAAAAAATGATGTAGAGTTACACCCAGTGTCATCTCTGTCCTTTACTGCTTAGCTTACTGGCATCTCTGTCCTTCCCCCATTTGGTTCCACTCACCCCCACCCCAGGGCAGTCTTTCCCAAGGTGGTACCCACATCACTATAAGCTCCACCAAGGATGGCCTGTGAGTTGTCTTCCAAAGCTCCTGCCATGGGACCTCTTGAAAGATTAGGGTAGACTTTGGCTGTAAAGAGCAAGTCAGAATGTATGAACAATCTGAGGATGATGCAATTTCAAGGCAATAGTTGGTACCTGTGGTGATACATCCTAATATATTATGGGGATCAGAGGACAGAGCCACATACTAGATGAAACAGACAGGCCAGACAGTGGTGGCACGTACCCTTAATCCTATCACTTGGGAAGCAGAGATCTCTCTGAATCTCTGTGAGTTCAATGCCACACTAGGAACAGAGCCAGGCAGTGGTGGCAGACACCTTTAATTCCAGCACTTGAGATCGCATGCACTTGCTTGGAAAGCACACACACCTTTAATGCCAAGAAGTGATATGGCTGAGTGGAGAATGGTATATAAAATGTGAGGAGGCAGGAACTAAGAGCAGTTCAACTGAGACTCTCAGGGATGAGGACTCAGAGGCTTCCTGTCTGAGGAAACAGGATTGACTGAGAAGTTGGCAAGGTGAAGTTGGCTGTGGCTTGTTCTGCTTCTCTGATCTTTCAGCTTTTACCCCAATATCTGACTCTGGGTTTTTTATTTTTTTTATTAATAAGATCATTTAAAATTCATGTTACAGGTACCCTCTAACACACAGAATCCATGCACAGAGGTCAACAAAGGGAGCTGGACAATAGAAGTAACTGCAAAGATGTTGGGAAAGCAGGAATCAGATGATGATGAGACAGTTCTCGGGTTAACAACCAGGGAAACCTACTGCCTCAGGGTGAAGCTTCCCACAGCTAAGAGCTTGTCCTATCCCTGGAGAGCCAGAATCTTTGAAGATGGCTGTGAAGGTTAGTCTTCATTGGTAAGTGGATTAAGAATCATTTAGGGGATTGAGGCAGGACTTTGGTTGTGTCTGTAAGGACATGTCAGGATAACCTGAGAAGCAAAGATTTGCTCTGATTGATCCCATAGGGTCTAGGACCAGCTTAAATAAAAGATGGAGAAGGAGAAAGCCCACTGAGGACCAGCATTCCCTTGTTTCTGTTTACTATTCCTCAGTGATGTGAGGGGGATCTGCTGCATGCTTCTACCACAGTGAAACAAAACAAACAACCAACAACAACAACAAAAAACACCTCACCTTCTAAAGTCGTTCTCTGGAGGCCTTCTGTTACAGCAAGGGAAAAGTAATGAATCCACAGGCCCTCCTAAGGATCTGGATTGGGCAGGGTGGAGGGGGGAAGGGAGGGGAATGGGGGAGAGGAAGCAAGGGGGAGGATAATGGTGGGGGGAGGAAAAAGAGGGGGGAAGGAGTGGGGACTCGGGTTAAGGCAAGACTAGAACAAGTCAGGGTGAGAGATGAATGCAGGAGGAGAGAGAATGAAACAACAGACCCCCATCTGAAGGAGAGGACCTGACTGGCTGTTCCTCCACCTGATGTTCCCAAGAGCAGCCTGAGATGGAGCTGTATGGAGACATTTACTAACTCCAGGGGGAGTCTCTTACTTTATCTGGATCCTACGAAGTGTTTGGGAGTACTAACTGCATCCCAGCCTCTCTCCTGCATTGAGGCAATGGATGTTGGGTTTTGTACTCCTTGGACAAGTGGATTATTAGGTACAGATTCCCAGGGCTCTATGTAACCTCGAGGGGTCTCCAGGCAAGATGGCACAGCCATAAAGGGCAATTTTGAAGAGAATATTATAGGTTGAGAATTCAGCAACACTCTCCAAACCCCAAATCTGTACACTAGTGACAGCTTTCCACCATGCTTGTTCTCCTGTGTGCTCACAGGGTCCTGATTGGTGGAACTTAACTCATAAAAAGAGAGGATGGCCATTTACCACTGGGATCACAATTGGTGCACTCTTCCCTGGGGAAGTTCATCTCCTCTGGTCCCAGCTTTCCTCAGTTGCCTATATTTCTTTGTGTGGGATTGAGGCAGTGTGGGTTTTCCTCCTACCAGTCTGACATGTCCATTAGTGTTCTATTTTTTCAGCTCACAGTTGGGTAGTCATGTGTGTATGTGATAATAGTGCTTGTTTGTTTGTTTGTTTGTTTATTTTTAAGAAGAGGCCATGAAGTTGAAGAAGAACAAGGAGAGATATATGAGAGTGTTTGGAGTAATGAAAGGTAAGGGAGAAATGTTGTAATTAAATTATAATCTCAAAAATAAAAATAAGAAACAAGAGGGGGGAGCAAGACAAGTGAATCTGAGACCAAATAAGCCATTGGCATGTAGTAAGTGCCCAGTGATGTGAGCTGAGCTGAATTTCCCTTTCCCACTCATCCCAGACAGTTTGGCACTTTGCAAAAATTGAATCTGTCAGCAATGGTTGAAGATTTATCATCACTAAGGAAATAGTTTTCAGTGGAAATTATCATTTGCCTAAGAGTGCATGACAGATACTGATTTAGTGTCTAACACACTACAATTTACTCACTGACCTGAAGGGAGTTTGAGAGGAATGGAGATTCAAGCATGGTCACTTGGGGGTTTGTATACCCCAAGACACCTTCCAAACTGGAATGTACATTTTTTAAAAAAGCACAAATTATGTGAGGTGTAAGCATTGTAGAGACTTTTTTCATTAAAAGCCTAGCAGAGCATGACTGTTTACTAATTTGTAACAGTCATTTACCAAGTTCCTATTTTTTTATGCTCCTTATAATAATTCAAAAGGACTTCCAGTGTGTACTGTGAGTTGGGTGTTCTCCTGCAATTATATAGAGTATTTGCTTGGCTTCTCATAGCTCTCAGCAAATATTAGCTGAGGGAAGATATCTATCGTCCGAGGAGATAGCTGAATCAGAAAACCACACACGTTAAACTCTGAAGATGCTACAAAGAGCATTGCCATGACACATCTTAGCACTGGGCAGATTGCTCTGTTCTGTGCATCTACCAACCTAAATTCTTCCCCTAACCCCATGAGGAGAAAATGGCACAGACCCCAGAAGAGTGGAAGGTTTGTCCCAGGCCACACACCTGATAAACCAGGGTGTGTGCATGGATTTCACTGCTTCTTATGCCAAGTGAGGAAACAACTGTGTTATTGATGATGGACACCCTTCCTGGTGCTTATATTGTGGATGGACCTTTCCATTTTCTTCCAAGATCCTTAACTTCTTCCTTTCTTCTAATCCTAGGTTCCTCAGAGATTCTCAATGCATTGGTAATTCCCCCTTTTCTTCTCAAGCTACAATAATGAATGGCCTGGCAAGACATACCCAATGGTACAACAGTAGCATGAACCAACCACGTTGTGATTGGATTTAAGCTCTGCTCAACAAGATGGAACTCCTCTTTGGGATCATTATTGGAGCCAAGGACCTTTGACGAGACAGGTCATAGACCTTCAGGGAGAAACTACTACATTATTCTGCTAAATGGGCATAGCATTAAACAGATTCAATTACTTGTTGTTATACCCCAAAGAGAATGAATGAAGGACAAAGCATTAGAGGTCTCCTATAGACACATGTCAGGATATTATTAGGACTATGGGTACTAGACCCTCTCTTTGAACCCCTCTCTAAGGAAAGAGCTTAATCCATCCCTCCTCTAGCCATGTATTTCCTCCTCTTCCTCCTCTAGCCCAGGTCCTGTGAGCCGAAAGCACATACCCAGCTTCTCTTGCAGTTACAGGCTCCACAAACTAGGCCCTAAGCATCCGGCCAAAGGTTTGGAGGAAGCTTTTGCCTCCTTTTTAAAGGAGCCTTTTCTTTTTCTGTTTTCTCCATTCCTCCTTCCCCACTCCCGAGTGTGATAGATGTAACAAGGGATTATTTTCTGACTATGAAAGAAAGGTCAAGAGATTTCCATAACTTTGTTACTGTAGAGCAGATTAACAAACAGCAATTCCACAGCAACCCCTTCTTGATGTTGATGAAGGGAAAAAAAAGACAGACAGACAGACTGAAAGAAAGTAGAGGGAGAGAGAGGTAGGAGGGAGGAAGGGAGGAAAGGAGGGAGGGAAGAAAGGAAGGAAGGGACAGAGGGAGGGAGGGAGGCAGGCTGTTTGCATAAACCACAGTAAGATAGATTTGTTCTTATTTGTAGATGAATTCAATCCGGTTTGAAATAATAAATCCCTCATTCTTCCCAAGTTTATCACAAATCATGGTTCTCTGGAGTATCTTCAAAGAAATAGAGGAAGAAGGAAGGACATGATGTTCAACAGTGATAGGAGCAGAGGAAATGAGAAATGGGTGGCAGTAGTCAACAGGGAATAATGAACTGAGGATGTAGGAGGTAATGAGCCTCTCATTCAGGTGTCTTCAGAGGCACATCAGTACACACCAACACACTTGTGAACACATGCATATACATACACATATGTGTTCATCTACCTATGTAACTCTTTACATGCACATACATAAATATGTCTGCTACATAAACACACATACAAAAACATCTGTTTCTTATCATTCTGTAACCAGATACATATACACAGGGGTTTTTTGCATAAGAAATCCATAAAGGAGGCCCAAATGATAGGGAGCACTATTTAAGAAACTCTGCAAGTCATTTGGGGATTTTGCCTATTTTGTTTTCATACAGATTTATTTTTATTTTTATGTGCATGGGTGTTTTGCCTGAATATATTTGTGTACTACATGTGTACAATACCCAAGGAGGCCAGAAGGGAGTGTGAGACCCCAGGAGCTGGGGTTACAGAGGATAGTGAACTGCTGTGTAGTTTCTGGCAACCAAATATGAGGCCTCCAAAAGAGTAGCAGGCACTTATAACCACTAAGCCATATTTCCAGACCTGTATTTTTTTCTTTAGCACAAAACCCTTGTTGCTTATGATTGTAAACTCAAACCAAAATTTCCTTGTGGTAATACAAATGGCATAAAGTTGTCCTTCATGTGCACATTTAAAAAACACATAAAATTATTCATAAGCAGCCTGTTGAAATAAATAAGCAAGGGATGCTAAATGCAAATCCATAAAATGTTCTCTTTTATTTGGGATGGCAGTGCAGGCATGATCTTGATTGTTTTGAGCCTGGCTCTGCTCTAAGGTCTTAAGCCTCACAGCCATGAAATGTTTTATTATTGGTTTGTTCAGGATTGGTTTTAGGTATGCAAATGAGGAGGTTTTATTCGATTGTAAAAGAGGTGTGATTTTACTCGTAACTTCTTTCTTACTGAAAAAGAATGATGTTTAAAAAGGTTAAGGAGTAGGTGTTATATCCCAGAGGAAGACATTTTAATCCACCAAGGAAATGCTATACCATGTATGTGAGAGATAGACCTGGGCAAGTGAAAAAAAAGGCAAAGGGGTGGAGGGAATGCTGATTGAAAGATGTACTTATGAGTCTCTAAGTCAGAAGAGGTCAAATACCTCAACAAGACTGACATTGGCATAAACATTCTATGCTAATCAAGTGAAGAAATGGCCACCCTAGGAGGCACATAGTGTCATCTGAATCAGATGAAAGTCCTCGGAGTTCTAGACATCTGTTTCCTACCGGTTTCCTCATATATTACCAATTTCTAGACACACCATAAAAATGACAAGAAGCTGTGTTTTGTTGACCTGCTCCCCACTTTAAACATCTTGCTACATAGTCCTTCTTGCTAAATGCCGGTCCGGGATCTAGATGAAGTAGGTAAATTCCTTGAAGTTACCTGGAACTTCTCTGGGTTTTACACAGTAAATCCCTCATTCTAAGAAAAGCCTCAGTTGGAGACAGACTGGGGAGTTGGTCCATCCAGTTCTGCTCACCTCAAGTTAGAACCACATGAGCAGCCCACTGATGCTACAAAGTTTAGCCTCGGGGCCATCTTGTAAAAGCTTCACAAGAATATCAGGCAACTATATTCCAGTCTATATCACAACCCCTTCCCCCAAAGTTCAATAACATTGTGAAGTGGGGCAGGGCTGAATGATAGTAAGAGGTTGGGGAGAACAGGGGTGAAAACAGTGTTTTCTAGACATGACAGGACTGATTCATTCATGAACTCAAAGTAGCTGTGGTTGCCTGTACAAGATTAAGCCAGTCACCCTTCTAGCAAGGAGGAGGAAGATGCTCAACAGCTAGCTGAGTATCTATTGACAGTTGATGGGTACTGGATGAAGAGAACTCAGTTCTCTTCAGGGATGTAGTTCCAGGTAGGTTGGCCATGTTCCAGTGAATCGCCCCGTATTCCTGTGGATATGGGAAGTACAGATTGGATTTGATGGGTTATAAAAATTAAAGATGAAATAAAGATTGGGGGAAGGGGAAGAATTGATCTGGGAAATTAGGAGGGAAATTGGGAGGGTAAGTATGGTCAAAATATATGGTGTGTTTGTACATGCATGTATATGTATGTAATACTCAAATATTAATAAAATATTATATTATAAGGAGATAAGACAATGTTGTATGATAGCTAGGCTCAAATCATGGAATATGGACAGCTACAACTTACTTTCTTATTGATAGAAGCCAATTTTATAATAGGTAATAAAAACATGTTATAATAAATGTCATTTTATTTATACCACTAACAAAAGATGCTTATAAATATTTCTTTACAAAAATTCAAACAGAAAGAGGCCAAATAAACAATGCATTAGTTACATAACAAAGATTTAAGTGCTTAAGGGTGCTATTAAAGAATATTATAGATATTTTTCCTCCTTTTGTTGTTCATCTAATTGGAATTTTGTAAGATAAGTTTTGTTATGGCATTCCATATATATATATATTGTATTGTTGATCCTCTTACACACCTTTCCTCTCCCATTCCCACCCACTTCCTATGGGACACCTTCCTCCCAGTAGCAGCCCCCTTCTGCTTTCACATCACATGTATTTCATTACCCCCTCCCTTACAATCTCACCCCTCTTGTGGTCCCCTTTCTAATTTCATGAACTATAAATATAATTAAAATCTAGGATCCATGTATGAAAAGAAATGCATGGTATTTGTCTTTCATAGTCCAGGTTACTTTTATTTACATGATTTCTAACTTCCATCTATTTTCCTGAAAATAACTTCATTTTGCTTTGTATTTGAATGAAATTCCATTGTGCATATTCAAGCTTATCCATTCATCTGTTGACATATATGTAGAGTTATTCCATTTCCTAGCTGTTGTGAATAATATAGTAACAGCTATGATGTACAACTGTCTCCATGTCGTAAAATTTAGAGTACTTTGGTCATATTGTAGTTCTATTTTTAGTGTTTTAGAAACTTCCAGGCTAGTTTCTACAGTGTCTACACCAGTTTGCATTCCTACCACCTGTGAATTATTCTTCTTTTCCAATATTCTCACTGTAAGTTGCATCATTTGTATTGATAATTTAGCCTTTCTGAATGACATTACATGGAATCTCCAGACAGTTTTTAATTTTCATTGTCATTGGGGCCAAGAATATTAAACAACTTTTTAAAATGTTTGTTGTTCATTTGTGTTTCTTCTTTAGAAAATGAAATGGATGGTTCTCAATAGAAAAGTTTGTAAAAGGAAAACTGTATCTTTGAAAATAATCAAAAGCAAGATTGCATGTAAAGTTCAAATGTCTCACCAAAAACTGAAGTGAGTGGATGACCTCTCTCCAACAAATCATAGAGGAGATATATTCTTGAGAACTAGCTCCAGAATCATACAGGAAATCAATTTGAGTGGAGAGAGATATGAGAGATACTTTAGGAATAGCATAGAAATGCCCCCACCAATAACAGCTTGAGTATTGACTCTAGAGAGCCAAATGGTCCCAGGAGATAAGCCATAGCTTGGGGAGAAGAAACAGAGAGGTCCTCCAGTTCTTCACAAAGTCAGCAGCTGCTCTCCATAACAAAATTCCTAGTAAGTGAGGTAAAGCTCAGCCTGTAAGACTGGGCACAGAAATGCCAATCAATTCATAAAAGAGGATACACACTGCAGAGCAAAGTTCCCAGAAGCAGGTAGAGGTATATGCTTTCATAAAATAACTTTAAGACCTTATCAATTAAAGGCCAGCCTCTTTTGATACTGGAGAACATACAGTAATCCCCTGGAAAGTTAAATCACTGAGAAGGAGTCAGGTCCAGCTGGGGGACATGGGATACCCATGTTCCAAGATGTGTGAAATGGACCACATGCCACAGCAGCAGTGTTTTGCTCCTAGGTTGAAGCTCTATCAAGGCAACAACCTCAACCTGCAGCAGTTTCTCCTCCTGGAAAAAAAGCCAAATCTATTCTTATGTTTAAATTTGCTTGTCTCTCCAGACTAAGAAGACATGGAGCTTCAATGAAGCAAATAAACCAATGGCTTCAGGATGGCTAGTAATGGCTCTTTGCTATTTTGAGATCTCTTGATATGCACCTCACACTTGAAGTTGATTAACTTTATCCAAGATTAATGTCCCCAGTCTTGTAAGCTAGTCAGAGACACCTTGGTAACTGAACAATCCTTAGGAATTATTCATGGGAGAATGACTTCTTACTTTTCTCTGGTCCCAAGAAGCTCATGTGAAATCTCTTTGTTACTCAGCTTGAGTTGCTGTTACAAAATATTACAGATCATGTGAATTAACCCACAGAAACTAGGTTTCCTTAGGATTGAGTGTTTATAACTTGACATCTAGGAGTCAAGATGGTTAGTATCTAAAAGAAACCCTCTATAAAGCACAGACTGATGTCCTCTCTCTATTTCCCCAAGACCTCCTTTTTGAGAGAAAGAGGGGCAGAGGAGTAGAGGATGGAGGAAAGGGAAAGGAAAAGAAAAAGAATTAATGAACTTCATGAACTGTTCTTTTCTTATTTTATCTTTTAAATATGTGGTGGGTATATGCATGTCCAAGTATGTATGTATATGTGCATGATGTGTATGTGTGCACATATGTACTATGGTGTCTGTGGGGAGGTCAGACAACAATCTTGGATGTTAGTCTCACCTTCCTCCTCTTTAGATATGAGATCTCTTCATTGTTCACTACTGCATACCTCATGCTACCTGCCCTTCAAGCTCCCGGGTCTTCTCTTGTCTCCACCTCCCATCTCACCACACAAACACTAGGTTTACAGATGCATGCTACTGCATTCAGCTCTTTATGGGGTCTGAAGATCCAAACTAAAGTCCCCACACTTGCACACAAAGCACTGTGTACACTGAGCCATCCTTCCTTCCCCAGTCCGTATCTTCATTTCTTACAGATCCTCATTCATGCCAGGATTAGGATCCCACTCTTTGGCCTTATTTATTCTTACCTCGTAAAAGGCCCCACCTTCAGATGTTGTCATATATGCTTTCCCATATGAGTTTGTAGATGAGAAGACATAATTCAGCCTGACAGAGCCTTAAGTTTGCTTTCCATCTAAAAGCTTCACTGAGCCAACTCATCTTCCAGGAGCAATGAGGCACTACAAAGCAAGATCTGTGTCACCCTAGCCCATATCCTACCTATGATCCCTGCCATTGACTCCAGAGAGAAGAGCTGACTCTCCTCTGGGGCTGAATCTACCCTCAGACTAATTCCTGAAAGTCTATAACTAGAGCATTATTAAAGTCATTTTGAATTGTCTTCCTTTTAGTTAAACTCCTGGTGCTTAAGAGACTGTACAGTTATTCAAATTGATCCTTAATAGTGTTCTAATTCATGAGGCTGTATTTTAAAGAAGAGCTGCTACAAAAAGAGTCCTATAAATTATTTGCATTTTATGATACTCTAGATAGTACACACATTGTTTATGTTTTGCGTTTTGATCTCATTACTTAGTCTTCCATAAACCACTGTAACAGGCATTGTGCACAAAGCACTACAGCAATTACCCTTATTTGAAAATTTAAAGACCACATTGAGCTGCCAGTAAGCATACTTCATATTATATTGTTAAAAGTCAATTGTGTAATAATTTGTAGTTTGCCTAAACAAATTTGCATTAGTTGAGAAGATTTAAGTCAACATACACAAGTCAGTCAATATAAGGTACCACATTAACAGGGTGAAGGAAAAAGACTAGATCAGGCAAGCATGGTGGCATACACCTTTAATACCAGCACTTGGGAGGCAGAGGGAGCCTGAATCTCTGAGTTCGAGGACAGCCTGGTCTACAGAGTAAGTTCCAGTACAGCCAGAGCCATGCAAAGAAACTCTGTTTTGAAGAAAGAAACAAACAAACCCCCACAAAACAAAACGAAAAATGACTAGATCATTCTAACTGATACAGAAGATATATTTGATAAATTTTGCTGTCCTTTTATGATCACAGTACTCAATAGCCTAGGGATGGGAGGAGGCCACCTCATCATGATAAAAATCACACATAAGAAATGGAACCAGCATTGAACTTGGAGGTGAAAAATTGAGAATGTTCCATATACATGATAGTTTGGATGGAAATGACCTCTATAGGCTCATAAATTTGAATGCTTGGCCCCCAGTTAGTTGATCCTATTTGGGAAGGATTGAGAGGGTGGCATGATGGGACTAGGTATGTTACTAGGGACAGGTTTAGAGGTTTCAAAAGCAAATGACGTTGCTTGTAAGATTAAAGGTGTGTGCCTGCCACCATGCTTGCCTGATTTAGTCTTTTTCTTTCACCCTGCTAATGTGGTACCTTATATTGACCAACATATGTATGTTGACTTGAATCTTCTCAACCAATACAAATTTGTTTAGCCAAACTACAAATTAAAGTCATTCCCAGTCTCAGTGTCTCTCTCTGTCTGTCTATCTCTGTCTTTCTGCCTCTCTGTCTCTCTCTGTGTCTGTGTCTGTCTGTCTGTCTGTCTGTCTGTCTCTCTCTCTCTCTCTCTCTCTCTCTCTGTCTGTCTCTCCCTCTCTCTCTCTGTCTCTCTCTCTCTCTCCTGGTAGTTGTGTCTCAAGATGTGAGCTATCAGATTCCACTCCAGCATCATGCCTACCTGTTTGCTTCCACGCTCACCACTATACTGGTCATAGACCTTAAACTTCTGAAATGGTCATGCCCAAATAAATGCTTTCTTTAGAACTTGTCTTGGTCATGGTGGTTTATCATAGCAACAGAAACATAACAAAGACACTATAGAGCAGGAATATGCCAGATTTGTCCTGGTTTGCTATTAATATTCATAATATTGCTGAACTCCTACTCAGAGAAATTAGAAAGCACAAACCAAAAAAAAAAAAAAAACAACCCAAAAATTAAAAGTTCCCAAAGTAGAAAGGAAGACATAAATTGCCTTTATATATTGCAGAGAGCATATTATCTGAAGGAAAGTTGAAGCACTAGGTAAGGGTGGCATACAAATAAGCAGAGTTACAAAATATCAAAACAATATCAAACCAACAGATACAAACCAGTCATTTCTAGGAACTAAAAATAAACAGCATACGGAAAGAAAATTAAGAAAAAATATATTTAAAATAGCATCAAAGAGAAGAAATACTCAGGAATATATTAACCCAAGAGATGAAATACTTCTCACACACTGAGAACTCCAAAATGTTGGCATGAGACACTAAAGACAACAACAACAATAAAAAAAAATGCATAGTGTCCATGAGTTGAAAAACTTAACATTGTTATAAGATAAATAATGCCCCAGAGCAGTCTAAAGATTCACTGCCATCTCTATCAAAAGCTTCCAAAACTTCATGTTGAAATGAAAATAAATGCATTCTAGAATTCAGATGGAACCTCAAGGGACCTAAATTGGCAAAAATAATCTTACAAGCAATGTACTTGAAAATCTCATTTTTCCTGATTTAAACTTCCTAGAAAACTCCCAGTAGAAATGTAGAGATCTAAAGTGTTGATCAGCAAGTAGTACAGAATACAGATTCCAGGAACAAGCTGTTTCACACAATTTATTGCTGTTAGAATGACCAAAACGTCATTGATTGGAGAAAACACATTCCTTTGTACAAGTGATATTGAGAAAGAGCTACCAATAATCAAAAGAGTGCATTTGGGCCTTTATGCTACATACAGAATTTATTTCTGTTTCAACTTTATGTGTATGAGGGTTTTGTCTACAGATGTGTATAATATGCACATGATATATACCCCTTGACACATCTAATCAGAAGACAGTATTAGATCCCCTGGAATTGAAGTTAAGGGTAGTTGTGAGTCACCATGTAGGTTCTGGGAATGAAACCTGAGTGCTCTCCAAGAATAGCAACTGCCCTTAATCTTTGAACCATCTATCCAGCTCTATAAAATACATTTAAAACATTTTAGAAAAATCTAAACATAAGAACTAGAACTATTTAGAAAAAGAAAGTGAAATTTTCATGATAATGGATTTGAGAAGAATTTCTTAAATAAGGGACTAAAAGCCTGGACAACAACAACAAAAGGTTATTTGGCTTCATTAAAATTAAAGTATTATCATGAATTAGAAGACATACATAGAGTAAAGAAAAACTCATGAATAATGTAACTTTTTGATATAAATTTTTTGGAAACTATACCTAACACAGGATTAAAGCCCAGAATATAAAAAGAATACCTATGACTCAATAACATATACATCAAGAATCTGGTCTAAATTTAGGCAAATGACTCGGAAAGACATTTCTATGAAGATGTACAGAAGACCAATAAGTCCATGAAATCATACTCAACAACACTAATAATTAGTATAAAAATGAAAGCCATAATGAGATGTCTTCTCATTAGTGTGGGTAATGCAAAGTAAAAATAATGAAGTGTTGGTGAGGGTGTGTGCTGATGATTGGAGTGGAAATGGTATAATCTCTGTGGGAAACAATGTGGTTGATCTTCAAATTAGGGCAGAATTACATATGACCCAGTTCCACCTTAGATATGTACCCAGAGATTTGAAGAAGGGGATAAACTGTTAGGTGTCTTATAGTACTGACCACGAAAACAAACAAATAATGGAAGTAACCCCAGATGAGTGAATAGAAATAATGAGAAATATGCATAAAATGAAATATTATTCAACCTTAAAAATGAGAGAAATTCTAACATCTACTACAACACAGATGAACTGGAGGACTGGATGCTAAGTCAAATAAATTTAATCCCAGAGAGACAAGCAGTGACCCATTCCATTGCTCTCAGTTGCTCAGAGGGACCAAAGACAGCAGAAGAGAGACAGAAATATAAGGGCAGTTACTGGGCTGAAGAAAAAGCCAAGTAAGGAGTTGCTTGATAGGGAGAGAATTTCAAATTGAGGATGTGACCAAAGTCATGGTGGTGCAACATAGTGGTTAGCACACAGGAATGTCCTGGCACTTTTCGCCACTGGACTGCACATTTAGAATCAGCTCCAATGATAAATTTTGCTCTATGTATTTCACCACACTAAAAACAGTATAAAAATAAAACCACAATTCTCCTTGCAAAATTGCCTGAGTTCTTGGTTTGTTCGTTTGTCAGGAAAGAAGCTCTCTTAAGGGACTGTTGCAAAGACTTTCAACCAGTTCACAGCCTTTCAAAGCTTAAATGAGCCATGGCTCTGAGAACTGTTTTTTTTTTTTTCCCCTTAGTCCCTTGCTTTAGGAGCTCCAAGCCTGCCTCCACTGTCCTCTTGAAGGTGCATTAATAGGAAAAGGGGGCGGAGCAGCTTTGCATGTCTTCATCACTGGATCTGGGGAGCTGAGGTGAAGTGGAACTAATCAAGCTACTGTTTAATTTGCAGCTCTCCCTTCAGCCTCTTTGATTGCAGACATGGGATGCAGTTCTGCACGGTGACATCCCCAGGATGAGAGCTGCTGGAGCTACAGGGAAGACAGGCTCCCCTTGGCTGTCTGACTGGGGCTCTTTGTCCTGATATGACTGCTGATGACTCTCACCTGCGTCTGGCTTCCTCCACACACAGTCCAGAGCCAGCTTCAGCATGCTAGAAGTTAAATCTACTCATGACGGAGGCTGCAGAGGCTGGGCTGCCTGGAGAGCAGCCCTGCTTTTGCCAACCTCTCTTTATCCCGGTGCTTCTAGGCATACTAGGCTGCAGGCATGAGCGGAGGGGTCTGGGGTCAGAGGAGGTCAGGCCAGGTTGAAGGCCATCATCTGGAAGGGTAGGAGAGTACCACACAGAAACCCCATCGGTCTGGTACCAAACTTTGTCCACCTCTTCCTCTGAAAGCCAAAGCAGTTCTAGTGTCTTTGGCTGTGAAGTGGAGCTGGGACAAGGCTGGGGGCACTGCTTTATTCCTGACTGTAACGACACAGTCACACTTGGTGCCCAGTAAACTACAGTGTTCTCTGCCTCTCCCGCTCCTGTTTAGCATGATGATCTGAGTAGAGGATTTGGGTTCCACCTTGCTCTTTACGTGAGCTGCTCTGCATTCCCAGAATATCCTTTCCAAGCTTTGCAAGCTATTATGAACCTTTTCCCATGCTCCTTGGATGTTATTTTCCCACCAAGAAGACCACCACCCCTGCTTTCTCTGTGGAGATGAAGGAAGGATGCTGACTCCCTTTCTCTCGCCTGCCCTACTTTCTTTCCTGAAATGAATTGTTGCTTCCTGTTCCTCTGTCTGTTTTGCAAGTCATGGCTCTTTGGAGTTGGTGTATGTTTTGTGTGTGTGTGTGTGTGTGTGTGTGTGTGTGTGTGTGTGTGTGCACGCACGCGTGAGCTGGAAATGACTGTCAATACTTTAAGCTTTATGGGCTGGCCTTTTTGTAATTACTGCTGTATTTGTAGAACAGCAACAGACAATAAGCAAACGGGTGATTGGGATGGTACTACTAATAAAACTTTATTTTTAAAAGTACACACTGAGCTCAGTTTGGCTTCATTTTGGTGGTATAATAAACATTGAAAAAATATTTGTATCAAACTGGTTTCATTTGTGATAGCACACTAGACAATGAAAAATTAAAGTCCCCTGTCCCCTATGTCATCTCCAGAAGTCTGATGCTGTGTTTTCTTAATTGGGCCAAAAGAGCAAATACATGTGGCAGTAAAAAGAGGTCACCATTAGTGCAATCAGAGGCCTATAGTGGGTTCTTACTTTAGTATCTACTGTGATATTCTGGGCTGGTGACATCACCCTGAGCCTCTGATCTCTTTGTTGCACATGGGTTGTATGCCTGCAGTGAAGTACTACAATGAAGGGCCAAATGCTATCCACACCTTCTGAGGCTTTATGGGCTGACTTGCTGGGTTACCCTGGTATGCTTTGTATTGTTGTGATTAATACCACAGCCAAAAGCAACTGAGAGCAAAGGCTTTATTTGTCTGATGCTCCAACATCACAGTCAGTCCATCATTGAAGGAAGTATGAGGAGGAATCTGGGGGCAGGAGCTGAAGCAGGGATCCTAGAAAGTGGCACACTGGCTTGCTCCCTAAGGCTTGCTCAACTTGCTTTCTTATAACCCTATGACCACCTGCCCACGGTTGGCACTGCCCACAGTGAGCTGATCCCTCCTTCATCAATCATTGATCAAGAAAATTCCCTATGGCCAACTTGGTACAGGCATTTTCTCAGTTGAAATCACCTCTTCCCAGATGACTCTAGTTTATGCCAAGTTGACAATAATCTAACCTGCACACTAGTCATGTGTGTGATATACCTTGTGCTGTGCTGTGTTGTTGTACTGTGGTATGTTTGTGCTGTATTGTGCTATGCTGTGTTGTGTTATATTGAATTGTGTTGTTCTGGGTTATGGTGTTGGGCCATGTTACTCTATTATGTTCAATGAAGATGTGATCTGAGTCACTGAATCTCTCAGCATTCTTTAAAATGTTGTAGTAAGATTTCTACCTTCTTTCCTTCCCCCTTTCATCCTTTCATTCCCTCTATCTTTCTACTTCCTTTCACTTACCAAATTTCATAAATTCATTATACTCAAGACGAAATGTGCTTTGGATTCAAAACTTCAAACTTTACAAAGTTTGGGTGATATACTAGGCCTGATCCCTGGCAAAGGTTGAAGCTTAGACAATTTTGGGATCTTCTTCAAATAAAGGATTACAAAACTTTTACAGAAATTGGGCTCTACAGCCATGGAGGTCAAACAATCTTCTTCATAATATTTCCCAACAAGTAGTTTCTTCTGGTCCACAGTCTCCTAGTTACATGTCCCAATACACCTGCACAAAACAGGTACACATTCTTCCCAAGCTAAGTGACACTATGCATTGCCCTCATTAATTTAGATGCAATTTCCCTTGAAAATCTGTTTTAGACAAAAGTAGATTTGGTCTTGTTGTCAAATACATTTTTAGAAATATAGCCCTTGGAATTTGGGGGCTGGGGAGTTATGAATACGGAATTTGAAAAACAAATAACCAGACCTTATCAGGTGATATTTAGGGAGGAGACTGCCTTATGTGCAATCTAAATTTATCTTTCTTTTAAGGATTCTGCAATCTTATCAGTAAACAGGACAAAAGGAGCACAGCTATGGGAGAATTAGTGGGATTAGTGCAGGAGAGTAGGTCACCCTGAATGAATGCAAGGCTTGTGGAGACAGTGTGAGCCTCTTGTTAAGGACACCAAAGCTCTTCCCAACCCCTGTGGTGTCTCCAGTGCTCACCAACAGGACAGGCTCCATTGCTTCAATGGTGAGCTGATTATAAGCATAGTAGCTGGAGGAGTGACAGACTTAAGTATTGATGGTAATGCTTCCAGGCACTGTGGTCATAGGGAATTTACCACACTCTTTCATTTACAATTATAATTATTGAATTATAATTTGTGAGTTATTATGTTTCAAGCACTGTGGTTGGTGTGATCCAAATGACGTCAAGACATCATCTCCATGAGCAATGGACAGACTGATTATGATTTGAAAGAGAGTTTTCAAACCTTCTCTAAGATCCAGGTCTATCTGACCTAAAAGCTCAAACAAGAAGCTGTCGTTATCCTGTCCTTCCTGGAGCCAAGAAATAATATAAAAATAATCCAGAAAGTCATAAATATGAAATGGGGTTTTGTACTGAAGTTCCTCTAAAGCCTCAAAAGGGTACCCCTTCCTGTGCATTTGAACCCTATGCTTGACATGCTCTTTCAGCCTGTCCTTAAACTCTCTAAGGTAACATGTTTCTAGATTTTAAAAGTAAAAAGGAGAAAAACAAGTCACAACCAGACGAGGAGCAACATTGCTACTCTTCAAAACATCTTGAAATTTCTAGTACTTTAATTTGCTCATTTTGTATGAATTTATCAATCTTCCTTGAGAACCGAGATATATTAAAATACTGATCTTACATTTGCCCTTGTCTGTCAATGGCAGCCTCCCAGACCCCAAGCAGTTCCCCTTCTTACACATTCCCATAGCACCTTACCATTTTTTTTGAGGCAAAAGTGGAGTTTACTAGGAAAAAGTTGTAGCATATATTAAAGCACAGACATTAAGGGGGTATGGAGAAAAGAGAGGTGAAATCAAACGCACAGAGAGAAGGCTTAAACTTAAGAACAACGCTTATCCAAACATGGAACCCAGCTTCTCAAGAGAGAAGTTTACGCATATGTCTAGATGTGATGTGGATGGCTTTTACACTCCTCAAACACGTAGAAGATAATTAAAAGTATTTTGTCATCTCGTTTTTATATAAGGTACTTTCTTTAGAAAGTGCGATTATAAGCTGGTTTATGTCATAAAAGGGTTAATAGTCAGTGTCAACTTGACAGGATCTAAAATCAACCTGGGCAACAAACACTTGCAAGAGGTTCCTTAGATGAAAGTGGCCTTGGGGAAGCCTGAGAGGGCTTATCTTTGTTTGGGTTCATTGAAGTGGGAAGACCCTTATGATGTCACCATGTCCTGGGGATGTGCCCTGGACTGAGTGAAAGGAGGCCACTGCCTGCACACAAGCACTCACCACTCATTGTCTTTGAACTCTGAGGCGGTATGACCAGCTGCTTCAAGCTCCTGCAGCCTTGACTGCCCCACTCTGGGGAATCGTACCTTTAAACTATGAGCCAGAATCAACCTGCGTTGTTTACATTGTCTTTACCAACACATTTGATCACAGGAACAGGGAAACTAATAACAGATATCAGGGGTAGTGTTTATATAAAGACTGATTAGATAAACATTAGGACCAAATTGCAGAGGAATCTTAGCATGCACACAACCAGGAAGTCAAGGTGCATATTTTGACTGTAAATATGGCTCATAATCTTGATTCTTGGCCAGCAGCGATGAGAAGCAAATTTCCCTTTGCCATATACTTTTATTTCTTTATCTTTTCCACCCTAGTTACTCCTATGAGCTTTCAATTCCTTAATATTAAGAGTAGATGGTGGTTGAATTTTGATTCACTGAACTTCTTACTCTTAAAGGGGGAATAAACCATTCTGGGGTAAAAAGTCCCAGTCGAACTTATCTAAGGAGGCGATGAAAAGATCCAAGCTTGGAGACTCAATGAATATTGAAGAAAACACATAGTTTCTTGAGACATCAAACCACATAAACAATGAACAGGTATAATTGTTGAGCATAACCCTAACAGAAAAGGACTTTTTCTATCATAAGTTTTTTAAGAAGCATCTTACTTTTAAAAAATCATAAAATTTCATGGCAGAATCTAAGGTAAACCATATGTGTGTAATAACACAGACTGCTCAGTTATCAGTATATAGATACACAGCATTGTCTTTCAATAATAACACAGGTTCCTGTTTGTGTTTGGGTCCAAGTATCCAGTGCCATGTGGTTTTGTAGGATGACTGACCTCATCTCTTAAGAGTGACATACGTTGGGGAGTAAAAATAAATAAATAAATAAGCTAAACAAAAAGCACATCACTTATTACATAGTTAAAGAATAAGAACACACAAAAGAGACTCCATGTTTTCCTGATTTCATTTAATTTAATTAATAGTTTTGTGGCAATTCCTATTACACATGGACTTCTTGTTCTATTGATTAAGAAGCTCCATGTCTAACTTGCTCATATGCCTCCTCAATGACTAACACAGAATCCAGAACAACATAGCACTGGCTAAAGACATAAACCTCTAGACTAATAAGGAAGGAAGGTCATGTGGAGGTAGCATATTCACATTCCCATTTTGAAAACTGTTACTGTGACAATTTGTCCAGTCTAGCCCTTCAAGTATAGAACTCGGTCTTTTAGAAGAATTGAACCACACCAGCTGCTGGATCTGAATGTTGGAAGCATAATGATTTTGAAGTAGTGTCTTTCTTCTGCTTAATGACCCTAAACATTAAAGAAATTGGAATTGGCAGTGTCTATAGGGCTACTATTCTTTAACGTACTGGGGCTTCCAAATGGTGGCTTTATGCTGCCAGCTAGTATAATATTAAAGATTTATAGGCTATAAAACAGGGACAGGTGGCCAACCTTAAGTTGTCATGAACTGCACATGGGAAACAATCTCCAGTTTATGTTGCTTGATAAGGCTATAATTGCACCTTGGTTTCACAGGCTGACTTCTTCAGAAAACCAAAGGTCCTCGGGCATACAGCTTATGGTCTTACTAAGAGGCATCAATCACAACACATTGATCATAAGAAAAGTCCCTTGTAAACTCCTGTGTTCAGAGCTTAGCATATCAGTCTCTAACTGTTTTAGGCCATTGCTACTTGAATAAGTCCATTAGTCTAACAAATTGAGCAAGTGTCAAGTCCAACACGGTACACATGCATAGCTAAAGCCACAGTCTCATGAAAGCCTTTTCTGCAGCTGATACAGTATACAATTTCCAAAATGATCATGTAATCTCCCAGTGGATCTCATACAGATTTTCCCAATGGAGCCCAGGTATCTTCCCTAGGGAAACCCAGGCATCTTCCCCTAGTGGAGCCCAGGCATCTCCTCCAATGACTTTCATGCGTCTCCTGCCAGTGGAACCGAGGAATCTTCAGTGTAACTCAGGCATCTTTCCCAATGGAGCCCAAGTATCTTCCCAAGTGGGAACTAGGCATTTCCCCCAGTGGAGCCCAGGCATTTCCCTGTAGTGGAGCTTATTCACTATCCTTTATTGGAGCCCAGCCATCTTTCTCCAGTGGAGCACAAGCATCTTCTCTCAGTGGAGCCCAGGTATCTCCCTCCAGTGGCTCCAGTGTTCCTAGAATCTTGCCAATTGGTCATTCAGTTGACCTCATGTAAGAATCAAGGAGTCCTACCACATTGGAGAGGAACAGGTATTCTGAGAAGATAAACGTGTCAGTCTCTTGGGCCCGCCTACCCTGGATATATGAAAGAGAATACTAACGTTTCCATGTTTCTATTATCACCTTTAAATTCAAAAGCAATCAGATTGGCTTCATATAATTGTGAAGAATAATTGGACTATTGTATGGAAAGTGCTTTACTATATACCTGGTATTAGATAAATATTAAATTCTTTCTTGTTTAGAGTACGATGTCATGTGCTCTTCTCTGTTCCTTAGCTCTGGGCAGTGTCTGCTGAGTGGAAGAAAGCAATAAAGATGAAAAGGAGGGAAAGTCAACATCATTAAGCCATGTGAGTCGTTATGTAGTAACAGAAACTGAACAAATAGGAAAACCAGAAGTTGTCAATGAGAATTTGAGGAAATTAGCTTTAAGACAGGTTAATGGCTGCTTCTTGTCAAAAGGATTCAATTGTTTTCATAACCACTATGGAATGCTTCAATTCCATGATTCAAGACTTGTTATCTTCAAGAAAAATCTGCTTAACTGTTTGTGTGAGGTTCTGACCTTCCATGTTTTCCAAAATGAGAAAAGTTCTAAATTATACCTTTTGTGGTTTTTTTTTTTTTCTTTTCTTACTTTGTGGAAAATCTAAGTCCTGGGATTATAAGGTTGTCACATCCACCAGGGTGTTACAGTTTAAATCTGAAATGCCCCCCACCTCAGTTCATATTTCAAATTCTTGAACTCCAGATCATGGCACTATTTTGGAAAATTCTAGAAACTTTGGGAAGTGGGGCCTAGATGGAGGAAGTAGATTACTGGTCACCTCAGTCACTGCTGATAACAAAAGGAATAGTGAAAATCTCTTGGAACACAACTGATTTTTAGAAAAGAAATCTGCTGAACTGGACCTTTGACCTACTCAGTGAGTAGAGATGCTTGAGCACATGCTTGACAAACTGAGTTCAGTGCCAGGTTCCCCTGAGACAGGGCAGAGAGCCTTCTTTCATGAGCTGTGGTCTGAGTTCCATGTGTGCACCATGGCACACCTACACCTACACACACACACACACACACACACACACACACACACACATAACTTGAGAAATATGTTAAACTTATTTCATATTATTTAAAAGGCACCCACTCTCCCAAGCAATGTTTTATTCTATCATTCCAGAGGCTCAATATTAAAAATATGGTCTGAATTTTTTCCTCGCAATATCAGGGAAAATTAATATATATTACTCTTCAATACAATTCAATAAATTAGAATTTATTTTATTAATTTAATAAATTAGAATTTATTTTAATTTATTAGTTAAATAAATTAGAATTTACCCCACATGGACAAAAATATGTTGATGTGTTAGGGTAGAAATGGTGACCAATTTATCATCATGTTAAGTAAAATACATTTTTGAAAAGTAACTAGAATTTAAAAAAACAGAAAGGCTGTGTCTTCCAGAAATGACAGAAGAATAGAAGAGGCTGGATTGAAACATAATTGGCAACTTTCTGGACTATGGATTGAATAATATCTTTCAAAGCCTTGATTGCTTGAAAGAATATTGCAGAGAGCCCTTTGACATATCATCTTGGTTCCTGTGGGCGACAGCATCTTTCCAGATCTCAAATGTGTGGCCACTGAATCTTCTCCCTACCTAAAAGCCCATGAGAGTAATTTTGCATTAAAAGGAGCCTGATGTGGCCCACTGAAGAAAATCCTCCCAGTTCCCCAGTGCAGCTCTTAAGAGCAGCATTAGTCAAAGGAGAGAAATGAGGAGGCTCCATGGACAGTGTAGTCTGACTGTGACAAGGACAGTCCTCAGGGCTATATGGGCTCTTTCAAGGGGTAATAATGAACAAGGGATTTGAAGTTGTATATGCCCTTCCAGAATGCCTTAGTTGGTTCTCTGAATAAACTGGGAATCTGCTGTTCAGTTTTTTGAGGGCCTTTCTTTCAAATACAACACCCTCAAGTTTTCATTAATGGTCTCAAAAATTCCTTTATTATTTCCAGCTGGATCTGCATATAATACCTATAATCATTAGGATAAGTAGGACAGTGGACAGACACCCTCTTGACTATCATCTCCATCCTTTTAGACATGGTCTATTACTCAAGCCTGTCTATTCAAATGAGGGCTGATAATGAGATGCAAGATGTGCAGAGCAGTTGTACAGGCAGGTCTCCTTGGATATTCACATTTCAGCAATTTGGGGGGTTGAGTTTTATAAAGAGGTCAAAATAGAAGTGAAGGTTTTTTCAAAGAAACGTCAAAATTACTCAGTGTCTGATTCCAAATTTTCTAAATTTTTAAATCAGAAGTGAAAAATAAAAGTTAACCTTCAGGTGGTTTCTGTTGTCTCATATGCAAAGTGAGTAAAAAGATTGCATCCCCCACTTCTAGGCCTTGAGGCTGAGCAAAAGAAGCAACAATCCCTCTCCAATCATCTGTTGAACAAGGCAGAGGATGGGGAGACAGACAAGAAAAGAAGATATCTATTGTAGCAGGAATCTTAAAAATTCTTATTAATAAAATCAAACCCGGAGCCAGGTATTGGGGTGAATGCTGGAAGATCAGAGAAGCAGAACAAGCCACAGCTTCCTCACCTCACCAATTCCTCAGCTGATCCTGTTTCCTCAGACTGGATGCTTCTGAGTCCTCATCCAAATGGATCTCAGCTGAACTGCTGCTCCAAAGCCTAAAAGCTTAACTAGCCAAATGCTTCTAGTTTCTGGTCCTCATGCCTTATATACCTTTCTGTTTTCTACCATCATTCCCTGGGATTAAAGGCGTGAGTCACCATGCTTGGCTGTATGCTTAAACAGATGGATTTCTGCCTCTGGAATGCTAGGATTAAAGGCATGTGCTAACACTGCCTATCCTCTATGTTTAATATTGTGGCTGTTCTGTCTCTGACCCCAGATAAGTTTATTAGGGTGCACAATATTTTGGGGAACACAATACCATCACAGCTTGTCATTCATTAGGTTCTTAATACATGGTTGGTTGGTTGGTTGTTTTAATACATGGGTTATCACAATGCATCTTCTTTTTTGACTTCTTTTGTGTGTTTTAAATTTTTAATTTTTCTGAACTGTATATCTTCATACTCAATACCCACTTTTAAAAAGCAAGAATTTGTTTTCAAAGGATCCATTTATGTTAATCAATTCTGTTGGTAATGGATTAATACATCATAAGCAGTTACTCAGAGCAGCTAGAGACAACTATCTTGTACTTGATGCTGAAGGCACAAACTTCCAGGAGGCAGAACTGTATGTGTGGGTCAAGAGTCAGTGGGCCAGGATGCAAAGATGTATTTCATTCTTGGAGGGAAGAGTATCTAGAGATGGTTGATGTGGCCAAAGATATAAAATGTTTCATGGACCAATTAGTCTATACAATTCTCGATTGCATTTATAAAATAACTATTTTGATCATTTATGAACACAGCCTAAATATCAACCTATAACAAAAATGTCATTAGTAATGACATTTGGTTGAGTGGTGGTGCCTAAAAATTACCATATGGGAGAGCACATATTCCTTCTCAGCAGGGCAGTCTAGGCTGTTCTGCTCCACTCCTGGCCATAACCCTTGCCCTGGGGAGGTCCTCCAGCATAGCCACTATCATAGACTCTGATGCCTCCCATGCTCCTAGGGGCTGTGAATGTGGCTGTTCTATAAGACACTCTCCACCCTCATAGGTTTCCAAACCACACCTGCCCACACCTCTGTGAGCAGTTTCTCACCAAGCTCTCCTCTGTCACTGTGGTGGACATGCCATCTGTTTCCAGCTAGTACCATGGTTACTACATTAAATTTAACAAGATTTAATTTCAGCATTTTCCAATTTTATACATTTTTAAAGAATAATATGTGTATATGTATACATGCACACACACATATATATACATTATAGATGTGTATGTAAAGATGTATATAATTTCTAATCAGCATCCCTTTGCTATTTATTGCTGTCAGTGTTTTCATTGTCCTCCAAAACTTGGATGCCTTTTCTCTGTGGTTTCTCAAAGCAGGAGTTTAAAAAGAGGTTAAAATGGTTTGACAAAAAACAAATCTAATTTAGAAAAAAAAAATCCCAATTCTTGGATAATTTCAAAGAACGATTAAATAATTTAGAGGAAGCATGGTTACAGGAAGTAGGAAAGTGGACTAGGGAATATTTCTGAACTAGAGATAAGCCAGACATAATCCAATGAACAGAAATACTGATTGAAAATGAATACTCAAATGTTTCAAAGAATTTTCTTTCCTAGGCAGGCTGAACTTCCTTCTTAAAGTTTGTGTTTACCTTATGCACTATAAACACAACTTTCTTCATGGTTTGAAATGCAGACTCATTGCTTATTATGATCCAGTCGCTTCCTCATGTGAGGATGTAGTTGCAAGAACTCTGCAAAGTTATAACACAACCTCCTCTGCCTCTACAGCAGTGGTTCTCAAACTTCCCGATGCTACAACCCTCAACCATAAAATTATTTTTATTGCTACTTCATAACTATAATTTTTGCTACTGTTATGAATCATAATGTAAATATCTGTTATGCAGGATATCTGATGTGTGACCCCTAAGAAAGAGTCATTGAACTCCCAAAGAGTTTCGACTCACAGGTTGAGAAACCCCAATCTAAAGTGAGAGAATCAAAGCTCACAGATCTGAAGTAACAGACTGAGTCCCAAAGCTGAAGAATCAACAAACTTCTCAATAGGAGAAGAGATTTTTACATGAACCTTTTGCCTTTAAATCAAACGCTCTTGTTGAAGTATCAGATGCTTAATAAATTGAATCCTCTTCAAAAATTCATGAATATTTAACAAAAATCAGTTTTAGCCTGTGTGAACTGATGCTTCTGCAATGTTCAAATCCAATGTAGAAGTTTTAACAGATACTTGATCCTGAAATAAGAACCAAATACAGTTAATTGGAGGAGAGTTTATAAGAGTAATGACTTACAAGTACCATGCTTAAGTGAAACAAACATTTAAAAAAAACTTTGATAGATAAAAATAAGCCTCATCAAAAATATATGAAGAAGCAGGTGACCAGGTGTCCCACACTAGCATCAATTAAAACTAATAGAGCAGAAGGTGAGAAAAATGGCTCATGGGGACTGCTGCAAGTGAAGACCCTAAATGGAAGAATATGTAGCATTAGCGAGTCTATTGATTTTTGGAGAGCTAACAAGAGTTAATGGACCAGAAAATGTGTCTTCATTTCCCTCATTCTGAGAATAATAGACTGTATGATAATAGGAATGTTTTCTCGAATGCAATATGAAAACTCATGGGTGAGCCTCATCTGAAGCAGTGTTGGGAAAACATATGGTATTTATGGAAATTCCTCCCTTTGAATGCTCATAATTACAGAGTTCAGCTGCCTCCTTGTGATGCGAGCAAGTCGCCAATAAATAAAAAAGAGATAAACCAATCTGCCCACAATGTCATGCTCAGCAGTGTTAGAGACAACAGCCATTCAGAGAAGGACATCTCCTGTAACAACATCTGGGGCACAAAGGATGCGCTGGCATTTAATTCAAGTTCAGTGCTTCCAAATAATGTGTTCAGGGAGAATAACAGAGTTCATCAAATATAGTGACATTTATGGATGAATAATATACTTCAGAATCTAATTCTAGAAAAATGGCAATATTATACTATATCCAAGTCCACTTCTCAACCCTGAGAGGCCAGCTGCTTCTATGAACTTAGCAGCACCTATGGAAGACCTGGTAAGGGCAAAAAAAAGTCACTGGAACACAAAGAAACCTCTGGAAAACAAAATGATTCTGAAGGGTTTCTACCCCCAAGTTCAATAAAAAGAACCTGTAATGGTGGGGTGGGGGGGAGCAAACTCCAAGGTGATGGAGTATAGAGACTACAACCTATGGAGATCTAGGGTCCCTAGAAGGTTTGGGGACTAAAAAGAGAATCTACAGAGAAACCTGATGATTAGCTGGTCTCACAACAGCTTTGAAGAAGCAGAAGCAGTGAGCTGATTCATCATCCTAGCAGATCTCAATGGGTTACAATTAGCCTGTGTCAACCGGCAAGGTTCTGTTTTCATCTCTAGGGATCAAATCTGAGATCCTGATAGCTGAACCTGACCCGATGGACTGAACGCTTAACAGAGGCAAGCAACTAAGAGGGACCTACTAGCCAGAGGAAAGAAGTGCAAACAGATGCTTCTGAACGTATATCTACTCACAAACAAATGCTAGAGAAGACAGACCACTTAAGCACAGAAACAGAACTCCTATTCTAAGATTGCTTTCATCGGAGAAAAAAACAAAGTGGCAGATGCAGTCAACTCCCATTACTGGTGGTAGTTTTCTTACTAAGTAACTTCGAACACTTAGTGTTGAACCATTGCTCCTGGGTGTCAATGGTTAAGTCCCCAGCATTTTGTGGCCACACAGCACTTTCATCAATCCATCAGTTATAGCCACTGCATGTCTCTGCTTAAAGGCACCTTCTATAGTACATATTATGGATTCATTGGCATTGAATGCATGGGCAATGGAGAACAGCTGATGCATGAACAGAGCTAATGGAACAATTTCTACTTCCCAGTCTCCTCGGACTCAGGAGCCCTGGGTAGCAGCACTTCAGCACTGGGACCAGGGTTATCCTGAACAGAAAGACACACTCACACAAAAGCCTAAAAGTAAGAAAGAAGAACATGGTGTTAATTCAGCCATCAAGATGGCATTTATTGACAGAGGAACACTTAAACAGGATGGCAGGGCATGGGGCTATTTCATCTCTTGTGGAGACCGTGTGCCTCAAAAGACTAAAAGTTTTCTTCACTCTGCACGTGTCATGTGCTTTTGTTACTTTTTTAAGTTACAAGTAAACCTTAAGTAACAGAAAAATTCAGAAATGCATAATTTATGAGCAACAAGACTAAATTTTATATAGGAATCACTTTTTTCCTTTTCTTTTGTTGTTTGTTTGTTGTTTTTGTTTTTCAAGGCAAGATTTCACTGTGTTGTATAGCCCTGGCTGGCCTGGGCCACACTCCGTAGACCAGGCTGGCCCCAAACTCATAGAGATCTGCCTGCCTCTGCCTACTGAGTGCTGGGATTAAAGGCGTGAACCACCACTACCTGGCTAGGAATATTTTTTTTTTAATGAAGAGAATTCATACCTGGAGGAGAATGTAGTTGTTGTTGAGGACCTGAAAGATGAAGTAGAGGATCTGACACTAGTATAAAAGGATACAGGAATAAAGTTGTGACACCAAAGTTAAGAATGAGGAAGGGGTTTACTTGCAAATGGTACTACTATTATGAACAGAAGACTAGGGCATGGAGAAAGGGTAACACTAGAACAGTTAGTGCATTAAGAAAAAAAAGAAAAGACTTGACTCTAAAGCCTAAAATTCTATGTGTAACTGACGATACATTAGGCATTCATATACCAAGCCCAAATCCTAGCAATGTTCTTCTTTTTTTTTTTTTTTTAACCTCAGAGACCAAGAGAAAACATTTCAAGTTTCCTTATAGAAAGGGAAAGATCAGAATAAAAACCTGGAACTGGAAGAGTACTTTTCACTCACAGCACCAAATTCGAGATAGTGAAATGGCTTTGTGAGGTTGCTAGGAGAATGGAGTTTTACCTAGCCACAAGGAAGGAGATTTAGTTGTTGGTGGGAAAGAAAGATACCTACAGACATATGTAGGTTCAGAAAGCATATTATTCACACACCTCGGCTGGGGGAAATGCTAAAGTAGAAACTCTAATCAAATAATAAATGAATCAAGTGGGAGACCTCAAGGCAGAGGAGAGATAAGAAGTAAATAAAGATGGAAGTAGAGAGAGAACTAGGTAACTCCCTAAAGTCTTGGAATAATAGCACACATGCCAAGGATTTCTGAAATAAAAGTCACATGCTGCAACAGAGAATGCATAAGCCAATGAGGAGAAAACTCCTGTGAATGGAACTACAAAGCATGAAATAAATACATCAGAAAGGGGGAGTAAAATGGCTCTTCATTCTTAACATTAAGTTAAAAGAAATCTGTAGAGAAGTTGATTTAAAGAGCCTTAAGGGGCAGTAATGATTGATGACTTATTTCAATATTACCATAGAGGAGAAGGGTGTTTGAGCTTCAAGAGTAAGAGTTGGTGCTGGTATCAATGATGGTAGCATGCATTCTAAAATAATAAGAGGCATAGCAACTGCATCAGAACAACATGAATAAACAAGAGGAGGCTCTGGAAATCAAGCACAATAGTAAAAGTAATAGGTGGTTATTCTGAATCCCTCCTGTAAGGAAGATGAGGGTGCTAAATATGCTGAGAGGTAAGAGAATCTTAAAAACTTAGAAGCTCATGAAACTTGTAAGATTCAAGAAGACATGAGATCCACAAGACTCCTTCTAAGGCTGTATGAATAGTAAATAATTGCTGGGAGACAGATGGCTCTCCTCCCAGTGCCTGCGACTTGGAACAGGAGCTGCATGGATGCAGCTTTTGTGGGCCACCACCCAGGCTGGATGGATCCTTCACTGATGCATCTGCCTTTGAGTAACACATGACTCAAATCACCCCTCACCTATCCTGTAGGTGACCTGACACTGGTTTACCAAGCTTGAATGGGTAGGGTTGTTTTGTTGTTCTCTCATGAGTGCCCACTTTGAGGTGAAGAGGCATTTGTTTACCTCTTTTCAGGAAAAGTCACACAGTGCCACTGACACTGGAACACTGACAGAACCAAAGATGAATTGGGAAAGACCAGCCATGGGGTCTCTGTTGTACGTGACATGACATTCAATTGAGACTTAGCCATCTAAGGGTGGAGTTCCTGCAAAGGGGTCCTTTCCCTCTGTAGGAAGAGATTTGGGACCTCCTTGATGTAGAAGAAGTTACATGTCCCTTGATGTGAGCGATAAGACCTACAACCAAGGCTCAGCTGTTTAAAGACAATGCATCCTTGGGGGCAGGGAAAAAACCCAGAGTTGCTGTGGTGGTATTGTGTTCCCCAAAATATTGTGTACCCTAATAAAGTTATCTGGGGTCAAAGAACAGAACAGCCGCTAGATACAGAGGCTAGGAAATGGTGGCACTCATACCTTTAATCCTAGCATTCCAGAGGCAGAAATCCCTCTGGATCTCTGTGAGTTCAAGGCCACACTGGAAACAGCCTGGCATGGTGACACTCGCCTTTAATCCCAAGAAGTGAGCCTTTAATCCCAGGGAGTGATGGCAGAAAGCAGAAAGATATATAAGGCATGAAGACCAGAAACTAGAAGCATTTGACTGGTTAAGCTTTCAGGCTTTTGAGCAGCAGTTCAGTTGAGACCTATTCGGATGAGGACTCAGAGGCTTCCAGTCTGAAGAAACAGCATCAGCTGAGGAACTGGTGAGGTGAGGTAGCTGTGGCTTGTTCTGCTTCTCTGATCTTCCAGCAGTCACCCCAATACCTGGCTCCAGGTTTGTTTTAATCAATAAGTCCTTTTAAAATTCATGCTACAAGTGGCTATCTTCCTCTCCATGGTGTGGGGTGACATGCCTCCTTTAAGAAAGGGATCTTGCACTTGACTATTGGGTCACCCAGAAACAGGTGATAGGAGAGGTAAGATGTGGCAGTAGATGTGTGGTCTTTGTCTGGGGCCTAAGGCATGAAATGGAGGTTTAGGTATTTACCAAGAAAGAACTTTCCTATGTAAAGGAGCGACGACGGTGGGGGGAAAGATATGTGGAGAGTATCCTTCTCACCAGGGCCTGATTTGGAAAGAAAAGTAGGGGAGAGAAGGCTGAGAAATGTTGTCTTTCCAGTCTTTACAGTTGACAGAATGTAAGGAAAGGCGGTATGCTTTAGATCTATGCTAAAGAGTCTTGCCTGGGACCCAAAGACTTAAAAATTGAAAGCACTAGATAATAATGAGGAAGAGAAAGACAGAAGTTAAATGATTTTTAAAAACACCTCAGATCTA